>NW_024609838.1:75364312-75425132 GCF_016920785.2 Ixodes scapularis
GCGGAAAGCATCCCCAGAAATCTGTGCCATCGCATGCTAGCGCCATCTCTTGGCGGATTATGGCAACGCTCCCATAGAAGCAATGTATTAAATATAGAAATACGGCAATATTTGCTCAACATCACATTTTTTCAGATTTGCCATGCTACCCGTCCAATCTCTGACACGATCCAATCGTTCGGCAAAAAAGTCAAGATTACAGCGCATAAACTGCAGGTTCCTCATTCGAGTAAATTATTTGATGCATAGCCACTATGGGTGGTATCAGGTTTGATCGGTTTTTAAAATATATTATTAGGTGAGTGAAATAAATTTTAATTTTATATTATAAATACAACCCTCCCCCAATCATATGACAAAGTTTCGTGATTTGTATGATATTTTGTAATGAGTAGAAAAAACATCCTTCTGGGGCACCTCTCCCAAACGTGCCACACAAAGTGATTTTCAAACCTCCCAAATTTAAAAATACAGAAAGATACGAGATTTGCCATATAACTGCGACAAGGCAAAAACATCCAGGAAGCGTAGTGTACGCTCTGTCTTCTCTCAAACTTATTTGCTCGGGTTCCTGAGACCAGTTTGTTGAACCAGGCGCATAATCGATCAGCCAGCTGTTCAGAATCGTTTCCTGCATTCTGCTGCTGGGATCACTAAACTACCAAACAAAGAAAGCAACTATTTGTTTTTTCATTTAGAAATTTTATCATGGCTAAGAAAAGGTATAGAAATATTGTTATTAATCATTAAGAAATTATTGACCTTGGCGAAGCTACATTTAGGGCGAATAAAGTGGGAATATTGAGTGATTATTTGGCAAGGAAGCTGACTGTACTTGATGGTCTCTTCATGACACGTCAAGCACATAAATTCAAAATATCAAGTAAAAAACATCTCGGTCGATCCAGCGAGGAGAACATTGGAAAATGAGAACTACGTAACGTCCTCGCTCGAACGCCTTTCCCATCGAGGAGGTTTATTTTCAAGGATATGCAGTTGTACCATGATTGATTTGATGGACTTAAATTTTATCATTTTTCCCAGTTAAAGACCCGAATGTTCTAAACAAGTTCCTTGTGGATGAGCGGAGGCCCAAATTTGAAAAGTTGGACGAAGCCGTCAAAACGGAAAAACCAGGTCCAGTTTGAAGCGATTTTTCTCAAGACTGATTTATTTCCAAGTATTTGCCATGGCACCAGCATGTAGTAGAGGGATGAAAATGATATATTTCGCCCAAAATGGGTGCATGAGCCGTGCTCCAAAAGTTCCCTGTGAAGGCGCGGGTGCTCAAACTTTAAAAATGGGACGAAACCGTCGAAACGGAAAAACCAGGTCCACTTCGGAGCGGTTTTTCTCAAGACAGATTTATTTCCAAGTATTTGCCATGGCACTAGCATGTAGTAGAAAGATGAAAATTTTACATTTCGCCCAGAATGGGTGCATGAGCCGTGCTCCAAAAGTTCCCTGTGAAGGCGCGGGTGCTCAAACTTTAAAAATGGGACGAAACCGTCGAAATGGAAAAACCAGGTCCACTTCGGAGTGGTTTTTCTCAAGACAGATTTATTTCCAAGTATTTGCCATGGCACTAGCATGTAGTAGAGGGATGAAAATGATATATTTCGCCCAAAATGGGTGCATGAGCCGTGCTCCAAAAGTTCCCTGTGAAGACGCGGGTGCTCAAACTTTAAAAATGGGACGAAACCGTCGAAACGGAAAAACCAGGTCCACTTCGGAGCGGTTTTTCTCAAGACAGATTTATTTACAAGTATTTGCCATGGCACTAGCATGTAGTAGAAAGATGAAAATTTTACATTTCGCCCAGAATGGGTGCATGAGCCGTGCTCCAAAAGTTCCCTGTGAAGGCGCGGGTGCTCAAACTTTAAAAATGGGACGAAACCGTCGAAACGGAAAAACCAGGTCCACTTCGGAGCGGTTTTTCTCAAGACAGATTTATTTCCAAGTATTTGCCATGGCACTAGCATGTAGTAGAAAGATGAAAATTTTACATTTCGCCCAGAATGGGTGCATGAGCCGTGCTCCAAAAGTTCCCTGTGAAGGCGCGGGTGCTCAAACTTTAAAAATGGGACGAAACCGTCGAAACGGAAAAACCAGGTCCACTTCGGAGCGGTTTTTCTCAAGACAGATTTATTTCCAAGTATTTGCCATGGCACTAGCATGTAGTAGAGGGATGAAAATGATATATTTCGCCCAAAATGGGTGCATGAGCCGTGCTCCAAAAGTTCCCTGTGAAGGCGCGGGTGCTCAAACTTTAAAAATGGGACGAAACCGTCGAAACGGAAAAACCAGGTCCACTTCGGAGCGGTTTTTCTCAAGACAGATTTATTTCCAAGTATTTGCCATGGCACTAGCATGTAGTAGAGGGATGAAAGTTATATATTTCGCCCAGAATGGGTGCATGAGCCGTGCTCCAAAAGTTCCCTGTGAAGGCGCGGGTGCTCAAACTTTAAAAATGGGACGAAACCGTCGAAACGGAAAAACCAGGTCCACTTCGGAGCGGTTTTTCTCAAGAGAGATTTATTTCCAAGTATTTGCCATGGCACTAGCATGTAGTAGAGGGATGAAAATTATACATTTCGCCCAAAATGGGTGCATGAGCCGTGCTCCAAAAGTTCCCTGTGAAGGCGCGGGTGCTCAAACTTTAACAATGGGACGAAACCGTCAAAACGGAAAAACCAGGTCCACTTCGGAGCGGTTTTTCTCAAGACAGATTTATTTCCAAGAATTTGCCATGGCACTAGCATGTAGTAGAGGGACGAAAATTATATATTTCGCCCAGAATGGGTGCATGAGCCGTGCTCCAAAAGTTCCCTGTGAAGGCGCGGGTGCTCAAACTTTAAAAATGGGACGAAACCGTCAAAACGGAAAAACCAGGTCCACTTCGGAGCGGTTTTGCTCAAGACAGATTTATTTCCAAGTATTTGCCATCGCACTAGCATGTAGTAGAGGGATGAAAATTATATATTTCGCCCAGAATGGGTGTATGAGCCGTGCTCCAAAAGTTCCCAGTGAAGGCGCGGGTGCTCAAACTTTAAAAATGGGACGAAACCGTCGAAACAAAAAAAAACAGGTCCACTTCGGAGCGGTTTTTCTCAAGACAGATTTATTTACAAGTATTTGCCATGGCACTAGCATGTAGTATAGGGATGAAAATTATATATTTCGCCCAGAATTGGTGCATGAGCCGTGCTCCAAAAGTTCCCTGTAAAGGCGCGGGTGTTTAAACTTTAAAAATGGGACGAAACCGTCGAAACGGAAAAACCAGGTCCACTTCGGAGCGGTTTTTCTCAAGACAGATTTATTTCCAAGTATTTGCCATGGCACTAGCATGTAGTAGAGGGATGAAAATTATATATTGCGCCCAGAATGGGCGCATGAGCCGTGCTCCAAAAGTTCCCTGTGGAGGCGCGTGTGCTCAAATTTGAAACGTAGGGCGAAACCGTCAGTACTGAAAAACCAGGTCCACTTTGAAGCGTTTTTTTTTTTTTTTTAAAAATAGAGTTATTTTCAAGTATTTTCCATGATACCAGCATGTAGTAGAGGGATGAAAATTATATATTTCGCGTCGTCTACCACTTGAGTATAGAGAGACCAAGGTTCGAGGAGATATCATAGAAACAACATCTGAGCGGATGAACACTGAAACCTTTCAGACTCGCCAAACTGCTTGGCCCATGGACAACACGACAACGCCCAACGAGCCTTCAAAGCAATTCTAAAAGCGCAACGTGCGCGCGTGCGTGCATCGTGTATGCGGACGCGAACTGATAAGCTAAGCTATGTTTTTTCTTTAACACTAACTTTGATCTCCCCTTTCCTAACAAAGTAGCCAGACCCTCAGTCTTTGTTCAATAAAACGGTGGCCGGAAGCGTACTGCTGTAGAAAATTATGTTAGCCCTGGAATAAAGAGCATTGAGAAAGAAACGGGTATTACTCTGTCTCAGTCACAAATGAAAAGAAAGGTACTTCACGAACCTCGGAACCAAACCAACACAGAGAGTGCGCCACGTGATCAGACGGTATTGCGCAGCAGTCCGAAAAATGTAAAGTCATGTGGCACGCTCACCGGGCTGGGTTGGCTGGGATGAATCGTAACGTTTGCTGCGGTTCATTGAATAGAAAAATTAGATATAGCTATGAATAAGAAATTATAAACCAAATCGTGTAGGAGATTCTCATGGAACTCGCAGCATTTTGCACCGTCTTTTATGGCGTAAACGCTTCTTCGTTAAAGGGGTCTGGAACTGTTATGGAACCTCCATGAATCTTTGTCGACTTCCGTGAGGTCCTTTATATGGCTTCTTCCGTGAGTGCTTTTTTGGAACTCTGAAGATGCTCCGGAAGGGTACTGCGGGGGGATCACGTAGTGGTCGACGGTCACGCGTGACCCCACGGATCATGGGCACTTGACCGTGCGACCAGCAGGTTCGTTATTTCTAGTGTGGCTACGTGGTGGACGAAAACCGATGGGCCATGGTCACGTGACCCCACCCACAAACAAACGACGCTTACGCATGAACATGTGGCCAGCAAAAGTGCGCTATTATCAGTATTGTCAGGTTGCTTCCGACTCAGTCACGCGACCATGTGTGGCCATCAAAGGTGCGCTATTTCTTATGTGGTCACGTGGTGGACGGGACCCCACGGACTATGGTCACGTGACCTCAGTGACGATGGACAGGTGATCCCTTATGATCATGATCACGTGTCCGTGCGACCACCGAAGGTGCGATATCTTATGTGGTTGCAACCACCACCCCCTCGACAGACCGACCGACGTGAAAACTGAGAAAGGTTTTTTAACTTTATGATGTGTGAGGGCAGACATTAACATAAGCTCACGACGTTTTTGTTAGAGTATTTGAAGGCCTTGAGGAACACAGGCTCTAATCATTGTAGTGAGGTCATGCTATATGATCAAATTTTAACGACTGTGTCTGTTTAAAGCAATTAACGGAATAGGACCAAAGAATTGCATACTTCAGGAATATATCGCATATTTACTCGAATTAGTTTTTATACTAGACCTCGGCGTTTGGACATAATCAAAGATTCGGGAGTTCCGCTCGTTTCAGCTGAATTTACTGTGGAGTTATAAAGTCGTTCCTAAATCCTCCGATTTCCTCTTCTTACTAGCAGGAACCAATCTCGCTCGGTGGCCGCTGTGTCAGCGGAGTAGTACTCACGCATTAGAATAAGAACGGCGTTGCATTGCACTTTTGGAACTACCTTTCTGATAGGAGTATCATAAAGTTACGCTGGAATTATGCGGAAGTGAAAAAGGCAATATCATTCATGTTGTTGACAGAACAACATTTGTATTTTTCCACACGTACGTGTTTTTGATTATATACAACGCACATGCGCAGCAGCCTGTTTCTTGAAATGTGAATAATCTTCACAATCTCGGTGCAGCAGTCTTCACTACTGCTCTTATGTCATGCTCCAAAAACGTGGTGGCGTGTGCAAATTTCTGATAAGTACTAAGAACTCCTGATATGGTCATAACGCCGTTTTGAGCTGAATTGTGGGAGTTTGTCACGTGGGCCTGAAAGCTGAGGTGAGGTATTACATAGCGAGCGAACGTCAAAACAGACGAAGTGTCTGGTTACTCGAAAAGGCAAATCTCGAGTCCTCGGCCACATATTTGTGCGAACTTCTCCCCGCCATTTAAATATTAATACCCCAAGGCGAACTGTAGGTAATAAATAAACAAAAATAATAATGCCCCAAGGGCGAACTGCAGGTAATAAATAAACAAAAATGAACAATAAACAAATGTATTTCATGCATTTCCTGACTTTCTCACGGAAAGCGTAGCCACAACTTTATTTATTCTTGAGCGCTGAAAACGTCTGCCGCGGAAGAGGTATGTAGCACTAATGTAAAAAGTGATGACATGTGAATAAGCCCAATAGTGACACACAAAAAACAAAGATACAGTTTAGAATATTCCTTCGACGGCAGACGAACGTTTTGTGATAATCGGAATAAACGTGCTTTGATAAGTAAGCCCTTGGGAGCAAGAACACAATGTAAGGGTTACAATAGCTCAACAACAGAAGAAAAAACTCAGTTTGTTGAGTGCCAGCCTGGTGGAAAGAAACTGTTAACCAGTGCACCGCGCAACTTTTTGCGATCTGATATGGTGTCAATTATTGTCGGAAAGATCGTTTGAGTTCTGGATGGCACGAGGAAGTGCTGAGGTTTTAAAAGGATGGATGCTGAACGAAATATTTGCTGCAAGCTTTCGCTGCTTTTTACAAAAAGAATCCGGTGGTTCTTAATAAAATAGAAAGAAAGAGAGGCAGAGAGAGAGAGAGACAGAGAGAGGGGGGGGGGGGGAGCAACGCTATAAAAAATATCAGGACGGACTTAGCCTTGCCGTTGGAGCTGGCATTGCCCCGCTTGGCAGTGGTTCCAAAAGAGGTGAACTGGACTGACCGAAGTTTTGAAGGAACCGATGAAGTAAGCAAAAGAGCGAGATTAGTCGACGAGTCTGGAGAGGATGAATGAACTTACATTGCCTAAGATCTGACACGCTAATAAATCGAGAATGAGACTATATGAATAGCGCGGTACAGTTTTAGACGGGTTCTGAATGCGTAATTCTGTACGTTTGGTGATATCATTAAGTATTGTAGACTAAGAAAAAGAAGGTGCAAGCTTCCGGAGACTAAATGGACACGGAAGAAACTAAGAAAGAGGAAGGAGAGAGCGCTCGCACTGAAAGGATCGAGATGACGGTCGGGTACAGTTCAACGATACCTCCAAAATAAATAATTCATTATTTCCTTCTATTTTAACACAGTTCGCATAATTAAACCGGCTTTTTATTTTTATCGTCACCGTGGAGATCCTTCCTCCATTTACTTAATAAAGGCTTCTAAATATATTAGGCGTATTCCGGTTTTTGGGGCGGACGTGAGTACTATAAGTATGCTTCTGTGTTTTCCGACAAATTCGATAAAATCGAAAAAATACTTCCGGTAAAATATTTTAATATTTATATTTACCCAAAAAACTCAGATTTTTCAGGACCGCCAACTGCTATGAATCCTAATGGTCTTAATATTTTCCAGGGATCTTCGAACAAGTTTTGCTCTACTTCTCTATATCTAATATTTATTTATTTATTTGAAAAACTGCAGGCCTTTTTCAGGCCCTCGCAGTATCAACTTTCGTTTGTATGATCACAAAGAACTTCCGTTTAGCTTCTATTTTAAAAAAGAGGAATCGTCGAACAGGTTTCTCATTGAAAAGGATACTTTTACTAAATTCACAAACTGCTGTTTTCAACCTTTCGTTCACTTCACCGAAAAAGCCGAAAAACTCTGTACGACGAAAGAAAGCTCCAAAGAACTCCGAATTTATGGTAAAAAATAAGCACTAAACAACACTCCGCGATCTTAAGCGGAAATAAACTCCGAAAACGCAGAATCCTAATTATAAGCTGGATTTCGTATATGTTGGTGCAGCTTTTAGATTTTGTTATAACTTATAGGTAGGGTTCCGTATTTTTGTGTATTCTTTTTTAAATTTAAGGGTGTTTTTGGGTGTTCATTTTTTCAAAGTTCTCTGTTTTCGGTTTCTATTTCTGGTGTCGACCAGAAATCAGGGTTTATCAGGGCTTACGTCGTAAAAGCTATTGCACATCTATCGCGTTTTTACAACACACAATGCTATTCGCGCCAGTTATCACTAAGTGGCCCATGCAGAAACAATAATTGCAGCAGAAGGAAGCAGCCTCGCGGAAAAGGGCGGTTTGTTTTCGGGGTCAACAGAAATAAAGCAATTTTTCCAGTTAACCTGGGGTTTCATTTAATTCAAAAATTTCAGTTCGGAGTTTTTCAGTTTTACCAATTTCAAGAAAAATCCAAGAAAAAAGGAAGCCAGACATCAGCACAGCGAGTGGTCATACCAAAGAGAATATTTCGCTCCTGATGACTTCAGCGGAGGCAGTGTAGCGATACGATGGTTGTGGAGTTCATGAAAGCCTAATTTAGGCAACACAAAATATGGATTCTTTTTGTTGTAGTTTATTCGACACACTCGCCAATCTGCAAACAACTTTCCAAAAATATCGCATATGTATTGTCGGGTAGTTTTTCAAATACTTGTTCGGAATTCTTCCGCAGATCTGACTTTTTTGCTTCCATATCGCTAGATATGAAAACGCGGAATAATAGTCTTATCGACTTCTTGCAACCGGGAGGCGCTGATACGGCGTGCTCGTACGCTCTTTGCGTCCGTCTTGCGTTCGTTTGCCTCAAAATGCGCTCACAGGCTGCTTTTACACTCTCCCCCACCACACGCACACACACGCGCGCGCGCGTTCACACGCACACGCGCACGCACGGACGCACGCACACACTGACACACACAAACAACCCGTCTCGTCGAATTAACCACCAACACTGGCGCGGGTTTTACTGCCGCGTCAGCACGCTCTCTGCGTGTTCTTTGTGCTGTCCATCAATTGATCTTCCCCCTTTCTGTAGTACTGTTTGAGAAGCTCTGATAACGTAGCTCTATTTTCTATTTTTCACAATTTTATTCATTGCACGCGGAACGCATTTCGGTTTGGCGGGAATTTGCACACGACGTAAAAGTTAAAGGTGAATACGCCACGTGTCGGTAAATAAGTGAACTAGAACAGCTTGTAACAAATTTCTGGCCATGGGAAGGGAAAATTGGAAATTGGAAACTCATTCCGCTTAAAGCCCGTTCAAGTTTTAAAAGTAGCGCAAAGTGCGTCGACGCAGGAGGCACGTGCAATGAGCAGCCCTTGGGAAGATCATGGCGGCACAGCTCAGCACTGAGCTAGATCTCAGAGGCCATGTTCTTTCCAGAAGTGGCGCGCGGCACGTGTCTCGAGTATTTCTACAACAATGAACAGCGCCACTTTTTCCAGATACAAGGGCTTTAATTCCGTTCGAGCTTAGACGCCAGGCCACGTGTCGTCGCGCAATGGAACTAAAGCGAATGTCTCGGATTCTTGGCCATGCGAAAAAGATCCAGGTTTTTGCCGCCTCTCAACTCGCACATCGTCTTCCGGGTCACGTGCACAGTGACGTCACTTGAGTAGGCGCGGGGTTCCAGAAAAGTTCTCTTTAGAGCTATCAGCAAGCAGCGAGAACTCATCCGCTCGCGACCGCGTGACCACGTTCTGGCGGGCGCCCCGCGAAATATACGGTGAAAGGAGGAAAGTCTCATCCGGGTCCGGCCATACCCGTCCTTGCCCGTCCGGCGCTGTCCACCTCCCCCTCCGGCTTCTGGCGGCTATTCGCCGTTTTGTGGACCTAGATAGATGGCGCCACTAAAACTCCGTATAATAAAAGTTTTGTTGATGATACCAGGGTTTTGACGCATTTATATACATGTTGGAACGACAAGATTTATAGAAAAGTTACCTTTTATCGAGCAGGTATTCGCACAATCTGCAGTCTTTTTTACAACTACCCAAGTGACGTCACGCCGCTTGTTTCTCATGGCCGCCGCTCGTGGCTGCAGGTCGGGAAATATTCCAAGTTTTGCCTCGCTATTACGCGGCGGAATCGCAACATTTCGATGAAAGGAGGTGTGTTTTCTGTCATTTGTGACACAGTGAACAATATCAAAAGCAGTGTAAAAGCAAAAGTGAACAATATCAAAATGTCCATTCTTTCAACGTTAAAATCGTTGCACAGCTCCTTTAAATGTTCTCGGTGTCTGCTGACCCTTGACATCCGCGTTTCAGACAGGGTTCATTGCGTAGTAAATATTTCGCTACCGCTTTCTTGTAGCTTTCAAATGCTTGATTGTTGGCTTCTTGTATACGACATTACATTCGTGGCACGTTTGAGACCGATTTTCGCGATCTGCTTGCCTTTCTGCGGCAGCGCGGCTCTGCCGAGCCGAAATAAGTGGGAGGCGTTCACTTGATCGAACGCCGTTTTAGCGAATGAAAACGAGACCATGACGTTTCATTGAATGACTAGCGAATGGGTCTAGTTACATAGACAGCTCGGATTAGCTTTCTTTTGTAATATGGCGCCTTGTCTGCCGCCGCGAAGCGGCGTAAACGGGGGCTCCGAGTATGTTAGCACGCGTCCCCCCCCCCCCCCCCCCCCCGGGCCACACACACACACACACGCTGTGAGCGTCTGGGTTCGAAACTATTAATTGCCAGTTCTAAAGGATGGTGTACTTACTTGAGGTCGGAGCTGGAATTCTACGAGGTACCAGGAGTCACTATCGGGCAACGAGGCAGGGTGCCTGTGGGGGCGGAGTCTAGGAACGCTACTGATTAATATTGTGACAGGCGATCAGTTATGATAACAAACAAAACTTCGACTCCTTTGTTCAGAAGTTCGCGGTGATATTTTATTAGCCCTCGTTACAGCACACCAAGGATCTTAGGGAGTGAAATTCACATCACGCAGGCTCGTCCGTCGTAGTCAAATGAGCGCAGTCGATGACGAGGTGTAATGAGCTACTAAGCTTCACAAGGAAAATGCGCGTGAGAAAGAGTTTTGAGGCAGTCCAAAACACCGATCCAGCAGACGCACGTACGTACGTTTACTCCGGACTCCATGAACCCGACGGCGCTAGATCAAAGCGATCAAAGAGCACCGCCGCCATCGCCACCCGGTTTTCTCTGCACTTTGGTGACAACGGCACTGCAACGGAGGGCACTCGCCTCGGCGTTAACAATCCGCGAAATAGATTGATTTCCCACTCTTGAAGCCATTCCAAATGATAAATGAAAATACCTCGGCGTTGTAGAAAATCTGACGACACAACTGTGCCGAGCGCCTGCTCGTGAAGGCCTGCTTATTTGTAGTTGAGACGATGATTCCACATCTTTCGTGCCACTCGTGGTGCTTGCAATAACTTCGAAGGGCAGGGGAATCTTCTCACGAGGACGTTGAAGACACTCAACACCGCAGCCACCAGAGCAATCGTCAAACCGTCGCCATGTTTGCTTCTTCTTCATCACTCGCGGCGCGGTCAGCTCGTCGCGAGATGTTTTCTTGCTCGGCTAAATGGAAACCAACAGCGGCAAAGTGGCGTATGGACACACGGCTCTTACATTACGGGCACTATACCGACGACTATACTCACATACCGTGGTAAACAGGACCGATGCCGGCGAAACGGCAGTCGGCACACCAGTGAAGAAGCCCACAACGGGAAGCGGCGGCGCAGGCCGACGCAGCGCCCCCCCCCCCCCCCCCCTCCTCCTCCTCCTCCTCCCCGTGAGCGTCTGGGTTCGAGATTATTGTTCGCTTTTGCTCCTTGCGGTCGAGGCTAAAAAGAGCACTTCCGGACACTGGTTGTAAGTTGCAACCTAGGAACGAAGGATGGTAACCCGGAAGAAGTCACCGGAGCGGAAGCGCCAGTCAAAACGAAGGGGGAGCGATGAACGAAAAAAAAACTGCAGCGCGTATGATTGCGGCTGATCAACGATCTACTCTTGTGAGCAACAAGCGTTGGAAGAAAGGCACCGAACCTCAAGGCCAACCACGGTTGACAGAGGGGGTGCTTCAGCACTTGAGGAAATGGCCTTCGAAGATTGACGACGTTCTGCCAAACATGTAAGCCATCCCAACTCCAACACTTTATTGAATGGTCAAAAACTTTAATTTATTAAATATTGCAGACTTTAACGCTATTTGTACTGTTGCAAGGAAACGTAAGCAATGGCTACTCAGTCTGCTGCTAGAAAAACGCATAGATATTGCTTTCAATCAGGAGACAAGAATTTCCAAGCATGAGCAGGCAAAGGACTTCGTGCAGTACTTTGGGCACGTGTTTCGCTGCTTCCACACATGGACTCTTGGCAACGCGTCTGGAAAAACGGCGGTGCTTGTAAAAAAAAAAGTGTTTTTCCGTTGTTGATTGTGAGCTCAGCGCAGACGGTCGCGTCAACAGAGTTGACTGCCTCGTTAAAAATGAACTAGTGGGTCTAGTGTCGGTTTATGCACCGAATGATGCTTCTGACCGCCTTCAATTTTCAAGTCTTTGATACGAATCTTGTACACGCCTGGAAAAATCATTCTAGTCGGGGACTTCAACTGTGTGTGATCAAATCGTGACCGCTCTAACCACGTTACGACTAGCGACTCAAGTGCTACTAAGCTAAAAAGCGTGTTAGAGCAGTTTGACCTTGTCGACGTCACAAGCCCGCTGAAGGACTTTTCTCCTCGTTTCACGCATTGGCAGGGAGCATCTCACGCCCGCATTGAAAGACTCTACTTGTTAATAAGCGAAATGCTGACTCAGGTGGAGGAGTACATGGCTGAGGCAGTCTCGTTCTCTGATCATGCTCTCGTTTCCTTTTCACTCAAACTCGCAGCAAGGCACGGGATCGAAGCTGGAAAATTAACATGAGCATTTTACAAGACGAAGAATTTGCTTCGATCGTGAAAGAAAAGATTGAGGTGCTTAGCAATGAAACTCCGCTAGATGCCTGCGTGTGGGAGAACTTCAAAATGGAGCTGAAGGAACTCGCAACTTACTTTTCGCAGAGACGACAGCTCGAGCGCACGCGAGAGAAAAGGGCGTTGGTTCAGTCCCTCAAGACACTAATTGTCGAAAAAGGACAAAGCCGTGAAGTTTTTCGGGAAAAGATAAAAGAATGTAAAACACAACTTCTCAAGTTACTGGAAGAAAAGCTAACTGGTGCTGCAGTCCGAAGCGTACCCGGATGTTAAACGGAGAAGAGGTGCCGACAAACATTTTGGCAACGTTGGAAAGAACAAGAGCGGAAAGGAATACGATTCTGAAAGTAAGAAAAGGTGATGCCATAGCGAAAGGGCAAACAGAAATTGAAGAATTGTTTGCAGCCGTCTACAGCGAGTCATTTTGAAGAGAAGACACCGATAATGACATCACTGATAGTTTTCTCAACGATCTGCCGCACGCGTCAGAGGAACATAAGGACCGCATGGATCAACCAATCAGTACAACAGAAGCCAACAGGGAAATCAAGAATCTGCCAGCAAACAAGGCCCCGGGCCCGGACGGAATAAGCTCCGAGTTTTATAAGATGTTTATAATCCTCCCCTGCCCCATTCTGCTGACAGTGTTTCAAGACATACACGAAAGACAGCTACTTCCACCATAGATGAAAGAGAGCTTCACTGTTTTGATTCCAAAAGCACAAACCTACAGCGAAATTCCCGAAGCAACAAACGTCCGTCCAATAAGTCTGTTAAGTACAGACTATACAAGATATATCGCCGAAAATATTGGCACGGCGTTTGTACATTGGACTGAAAAACGTCATCGGAGAGCACAAAACCTACGGATTGAAATGACGGTTTATTTATCGCAACCTTCACGTCATGCGTTTTGCCTGTGAAGCGACAGCCGAATGTCATCAACCATTAGTGGTGCTGCAGACTGATCTCAGTCAAGCGTCTGATCGAGTGTCCCACGAGTTTCTCATAAAGTTCTTGGAACGATGTGGGGTGGGCGAAGTGATGAAAGATTCAATAGTGCTGTGCTACAAAAGCACCACCACGCGGCTTTCAATAAATGGTAAGAAAGGGAAGCCACTTTTGGTTCAGCGTTCTGTCCTACAAGGCTGCCCCATGTCACCAATCATGTTCGCTCTACAGCTGGAGCCATTGTGCCTCAAAGGGCAGCGGCACCAGTCGATCTCCGTTCTCAAGCTGGAAGGAGCATCTGTGAAACTCCTGGCGTAAGCAGATGATGTTTTCTTTGTATGCTCTTCAAAGCGACAAATCGAAACAGTCTTGGATGAACTCGAAAGCTATAGGGTCGATGTTCCGGGGCCAGAATCAATAAAAGTAAGTCAAAAGGAAGCTGGCTCGGAGAGTGGGCCACAAAGCCATCGGAGTTCATTGGCGTTAAGTGGTCTACAGGCGTGGAGAAGTACCTCGGCGTGCCTATGAATCTGGCAGCACCCATGTCACAACAATGGAAACAGAAATTGACGACCATACCAGCAAAACTGTCTTCTTGGACAGCAGGACGCTTGTCAATGTTCTCCGGAAGCTATGTCTGCAACGCAGTGTCATACCCTGCGATCCTGTATGTGGCGCAAGTAGTTTGTTGCGGCGCAGGCACAGTGAACGCCATCCACAGGCATTGGGCAACGTTCATTTGGCAATCGCGAATGGAAAAGATGCGAAGGAGCAACCTGTTTTGGAGTCTGGAAAGCGGTGGCCTCGGGCTCGTGCAGTGACCCTCAAGCTTTATGTGCAGCATTTTCTATTCTTTAGAGATCAAAGAGATCCAATCTTCACGACCGCATTCCACTGCTTAGGATGTGGAAACCTGCAACAATGGATGGTGAGCACCACGAGTCGGACGACCACGTCGTGGCATCTCAGCTATTACAAGGAAGTTGCCGACTCAATCAGGTTCTTCTTGGTTCACATCTCTTGGGAGTATCTTTTGACGGTGAAACGGAAGACACTTTACTAGGACACTGTCTCGGCAGTTTTGCCAGTGCCGTTATACCGACAGTGTGGCAACACTCCCAACTCATCCGATGTCTTCAAGCAGTTGAGAAAGCTGCCTGTGCCTGCAAGCAGAAAAGATTTCTTTGTTCGTTTTTATGTTGAAGTGCTCCCGGTGAAAGTGCGGCTTGATAAGAAAGGATTCTTTGTGCCGTGGTCGCTAAACTGTGCTTCGTGCGGGGCGACTGAAACCTTACATCACAGGTTTGTGGAGTGTAGCAACGCTTACCTTTTTTTGGGCGGAACTGAAGTGCCTCTTTACTGTAGAGTTTGAAATTGACTGGAACGTGTTCACATGGTTGTGTCTTGAGAGCGAGGAGCACTCTCCAACTGTGCGGCGTGTTTTAGTGGTGCTCGGACTGCACGCGATTCGGCGATCCCGAACTGCGTAACTCGAGTGCGACATTCAGGCCAAGCGAACATGGTGGTATTTTGCGGCCAAGTTGAGGTGGACTCTCAGTGTTGCGGCGAAAAGATTTCCAGAGGACAAGGAGCAGTGGGACTTTATCGAAAGACGTTTCCAGAAATGGTGCATGTGAAGTGTTAGCGTATAATGACGGTAACGGGCAGGCTGCTCATTGTCTAAAAGGAAAACAGTCAACATGGCTGTCTGTATTTGTTCAAAAAAGCGTCCAAACGAAAATAAACGTGTTAAAAAAAAGAAAAGGTGGAGTGGTGGAGAGGTTAGCACAACTGACCGGACATTGGGAGGCCGAGAGTTCAAATCGTGGCTCCGTTGTTTATTTTGGCTTTCGGGGGTTTCGTAAGGCATTAATTCATTCTATCAAGTACGGTTTACTACAGTACGGTTCACTTCATTCGATGAAGTACGGACTACAGAAAAATCGTGCTAAGTTCTCTCAGTCGTCATTCTGAAGGGGATGCCTCCTCTCGAAACGTGAATAAACCCTTGCTTGTTCTTGTTCAGTCCATGGATCTTTCTTGTGCATTTACTTGTATATATATGGGTGGTTTCATCTCAACTCGGGCAGGCTAAAAGGGTCTAATTTTTAATTTTGACAAAAAAAATGTACGTTTTGGGGGCATTTCTGAAATGAAGGAGGGCACAAACCGCATGTTGCCCAGATTTTTCGCTCTCGAGTCACGAAGCGTAGGAGCCGCACGGGCAGAAACTAGTATATTTGCCTGCCGTCGCAGCTGGTCGCGTGTTTCACACGCTCTGCTGCCGCTACTGTTTTTTTACACCGTCTTAACGTTTTCTCCTCATCTAATAGGTACCAAATTATTCTGGCGATCTAGTTGGTTAGACATACTAAATTACATATAGCGCTAGGACAAGGAAAGACGAAGAAGTGGACAGGACAGGCGCTAGCTCACAACTGACGGTTTTATATACAACGAGAAAGAAGAAGGTGAAGCAAGTGGATTGGTGCTGAAAAAGAAGGAAGAAAAAAAATTTTAAGGGTTATAGAGAATGACCTTCAGACCGTGAAAGACGAAAATAAGAATGTAAAAATTAAGAAGTGATCACTCATTTTCTGGAAATCATTTTCTAGCCCTTAAAAAAAATTTTTCTTCTTTCTTTTTTTTCAGCACAATCCCCTTCCTTCACCTTCTTTCTCGTTGTGTATAAAGCCGTCAGTTCTGAGTTAGCGCCTGTCCTGTGCACGTCTTCGTCTGTCCTTGTCCTAGCGCTATATGTAATTTAATAGGTACTATAAATATATCTTAAAGTATTCACATAGTTTTTGAAATTTTAGTTCTTTAAAAAAAAAAGGCTAACTCGTAGTTTATGCGGTCTTTTCAGGTGAGTTATACGGCCAGGGGGACATAGTATATGGGGCTAATCATAACGATCAGTCGGCTAATTAAAATGTGTTAATTAACCTTTCAATTAGTGAAAATAGTCATATGGTTCTAATTAGAAATTTGCTGAGCGTCATCCAAAGCCCCTAAATTGGAATTTTTTTAGAAAAACTGAGCGCGTGAGAAGCGCAGTAGTGTGCCAAAGTTACCACTCGTGGAGCATGGACAAGGCTGGGGACGGAAAAATCATGCGGGTGCCTTAAGGGGTATTCACACGAGGGAGAAATCCCGGGGATTTCTCCCCGGCACGCGCATCCAATGACGAAAACGTCAGGCTTTGCGGTGTGCAAAAGCCTCGCGTTTTTATCTCGTGATGCGCGCGTGCCGGGGAGAAATCCCCGGGATTTCTCCCTCGTGTGAATTTACCGCAACCGCTAGCCTTGTACCTGCTCCACGAGTCGTACCTTTAGTGTACTACTACGCTTCTCACGCGCCGAAAGTCTTCCTAAAAAGGACTGATTTAGCGGTTTCCGATACCGCTTGGCAACTTTCTATTTGGAACAATATGTCTATTTTCACTAATTAAAAAGTTAACTAATAAATTTTAGTTAATTAGCCGACTTATAGCAAAGATTAACCACCCAGATAATGTCCCCCTGGCCGTATAACTCACCTGCACAAGCCGTATGAGTGTAACTTTCACGCCTTTTTTTAAACAAATCTTTTAAGCAAAAAAAAAAAGAATGAAAGCCGTTTACAACTTTCTGTAACGCCGAATTAGAGCGCAGCTCTTGGGGGGGAGGAGGGAATAGTACTTGGGGGGGTATACCCCTCCTCCCTCCTCATCCTGCCTGCTGCTCCTCCCTCCGAGCGGCGTCGCCGTCGCCGTCCTTCACGTGACCCCGGTGACGTCACGTGACTTTCGTGACCTCAGGGGGGTCAAGTCACGTGACCTCGGTGAGGGGGAAACTAAAATGTATAAAAATAATATATTTATGAAGTAAAGGATCTCGATACCGTTTTGTTACTTATTCTAGGGTTTATTTTGTGGGGTCCTCGCTTGGGTAAATGCCGGGTGCAGGCGAGCTACAACAAACAACGAGCGCGAAAGGGCCTTTTAAAGCCTAGTTCACATGCAGCGGTTTTGGCCCTAGAGCGGCGCGATTTCTGCCGTCGCGGCGCTCTGGCCAGCGCCAATTCTGCGGCACGAGCGCCGCGACGGCAGAAATCGCGCCGCTTTAGGGCCAAAATCGCTGCATGTGAAACCCGCTTAAGAGGCGGCATCTGTGCGCCGTCGAAACACAGGCATGGATGTATACCCATGCCGCGAACCACCTACCTCTCTCTATCGCCTAAACCGGGGGGATCGTGCGGTAGTCAGAAAAGAAACCGCCGCCATGGCGTGCCTAGCTGTCGGTAAGGCGAGCATTTCTGATGTGTCAAAAAAAAAAAAAAAGTCAATAGCGTTCACGCCGCTTCGCGGCTACAGCCTGCGGCGGCAAATTAGAAGGCCACACGAGCGGTGCGGCTGACGTAATTTGGCGGTAAACGACAGTTAACTTTGGCGGAAGATAGAAGCCCCAACACCGATTGATGGAGCACTAAAAGCGTCGAACCGCGTGAACAATAATCCGCGTGTAAAAGCACAACGAGATGACAGTGGCGTCGGTTCCCGATAAAGAGCCGTAAGCAGCCAGCCAACAGGCAAATCTCGAAGGCGGCATCTGTGTACGCGCGAAACACGAGCGCGCGTTAACCAATGGCCCCGAGCCCACCCTTCCCTCTCTACCGCGTAAACCAGGGGGGAGGTGTGTTAGCCAACAAAGAAGCCGCCTCCTTCGACGTCGACGGAGGCGGCTTCTTTGCAGACTTGGACGTAGTTCAACTACTCTACTCAAACTACTGTAGTTTAACTACTTTTTCGAGTAACTTGGTAACTTTCTATTACAACTTGATTTGGGTAATTAGTAGTTTTATTTAACTACTTTTTTCAGGTAACTTCTACTCAAATTACTAACTACTTTCGAAATCTAGTGCTAATTTTGCTCATAACGAAAGTTTGAGCGCAGAAATGAATAAGACGCCGGCAGATGAAGTGGCATTCCCGAACAAGGGGCCCCCTTGTTCGGGAAGGCGTCCTTGGCCCAAGGTGGCGACGAGCAGCCAAAACATAACACCGGCGCGCACGAATGCAGGAAGAGATATAACAAGCCTTGGAAGTTGGTCGGGTATTGGCCTAATCCGGTAATGCACACAGGCGCCGCGTTTCCAGCTGCAACCGTGAAAGACGGTTTCCCTCCGAGCGCTGTTGCTGTTTTCGTGTTGTCTGTCTTTAGTGAGTTTTGACTCAGCGGTAAGGTCCACGAAAGGTGCCACTGGAATGACCTCGCAGCGGGGCGCCTGTTCCAACGGTCGCCTCGTCGTCAGCGCATACGTCTCTGCCAAAGCCGGACTCCCCCACACACAAACCCTGGCACGGATAATCCGTTCACGGGAGCACGTTCCTGCTTCCAGCTGCAACTGTACGAGCGACGATGCTTGTTCACGTAATCCTTCGCGTCCTTCCGAGTCCCGACCTTCCATGCCTGGGAGACCTCCTCTTTGTTAAAAACGATTTACTTGTCAGGCGTGTCAGGCGCGTCAGAATATTGTAGTCGCCATCGAGGATTGCGAGCCCTTGGGAGATCATTTTGTTGGACCCGGCGTCAGCGGTCATCTTCTGTTAAACCAAAACATTTTTTTTTCAGCAGCGTAGCACTAGCACTACAATGAGATGCGCAGTCGTTCGGATGATCTCATCGTCGTGGCGTGAGACTTGAACCCTTGAAAGTATGGTACACTCGCTCAGCGTACTCTCAGAACGTCGTCGGAATAAAGAGAAGCGAGTCATAACAATCTCAACTTGACGAAGAAAAAAAAAATAGCAAAGTTTGTTATTAAAGTTCCTCCCTACCCGAGGGAAACCTCACATGTTTCGTCATAGACACCTAAGATGCCGACACTCGCTTACCCGACCCTGCACAGCCTGTTTCTCAAATTCAACGGTGCCGTTCCATTCAGCGCGTCGGTGGAACGTCTGTTTAGCTTGGCTGAGGACGTCTTTAAAAGGAAAAGGGGAAAACTCTCCTATCAAGAACTTTGAAAGTCAATTGCTTCTGCGAGCGAATAAACTATTTTCGTAAAAAGGCAAGCCATAAATAGACTACATTTATTTGAGGCTCGCAGGGCTTTTCATTGATCAAAACTGCTGTTTATTTTGCTACCACAAAAATAAAAAAAGTAACTTCGAAAGTAACTTCAAAGTAACTCGCTACTTTTTTACAGTAGTTAGTAGTTTACTCAATTACTATTACAAATCCGTAATTTCTACTCTACTCCAATTACTTTTGTCGTCGATACTCAGTAACTTAACTTAACTACCTTTTTTGAGTAATTTGTACATGTCTGCTTCTTTGTCGAATAGGCCAACTCGCCAAAGGGCAACTCGTCGAAGAAAAACTCGTTGAAGAGGCCAACTGGTCGCCACTGCTTCAAAACCATAATATATAATTTTTATCTTGAAATTTTAAATCAAATTCTGTCTTATAGTAATGCGTAATATCGCCGCACGGTAGTAGACCTCCATTGTGCTCTTTCTTGTCAACGATAACAATTTGCAGCTTTCGCCGCTTTCACGGTGCAGTGGGGGACGATCACCACGTCGGGCGTGTATCACTGGGGCGCGTGTTAACCTACCCGGCCCACCTGTTCACGCCGCTTCGCGGCGACAATCTGCTGCGGCTCGTAACAGAAATGCTAACCAACCTGGCCAACCAGTCACGCCGCTTCGCTTCGACAGTCTGCGGCGGCTCAATACAAAACGTAATAAAGAAAACAAACAATAGGACGGTCTCGAAATTAACATTTCTCAACTTCTCTCAAGGTACTGTACTGTCTTCGCCCTCTTGCGCTTTTTCTTTCCGTCTTGTAACCTAAGAATGGCGCTTGCCCTAATCCGAACAGAAATAAAAATTTAGGTCAAAAGATAACAGGGAACCACGAACATTTACCTCGGACCGTCATTCAACCCATTCGACGATTCGCCCTTCGACAGATTTCCCTTTTCGACAAGTCGCCCTTCGACGAATTTCTCTATTACGAATTGGCCTATTCGACGAATTGGCCGTCGACGAGTTAGCTTTCGACGAGTTAGCCGGATCCCGACGAGGGTGCACGTTCTTGGAAGGGCATCATCGGACCTTCTCTTATTTATTTATTTATTTATTTATTTCAAGATACTCTTAACCCCTCTTGGGGTCATTAGAGGAGAGAATAAACACCCTCTCTTCTAATGTTTACAACACCCTGTAATGCCGAATTAGAGCGCAGCTCTTGAGGAGGAGGAGTGAAGGGTACTGAGGGGAGGGTGTACCCCTCCTTCCTCCTCCTCACCTCCTCATCTTCCCAGCTACTCCTCCTCCCCTCTTCCCTTCTCCTCTTCCCCCTTCTCCTCAAGAATAGTGAAATACATTAACTCTACTCTGAAACGGCTGGATCATTTTAGATTGGCTATTTCTTAGAATGCGAGTTATACGGGGTTTTAAACCATGACACATCAGGAAAATGTACTTTAGTCTTCCTTATATTCTACCTTATGCATACACTGTTATTGGGTCTCCTATAGGAGAAGTGAATAGCTCATAATTACTTACAGCGCGACTGGGACAAGAACAGACAGAGGAGAAACACAGAAACACAGGACAAGCGCTGAACTAGCAACTGATTCTATTGAAAAGAAAAGACATGTTCTCCTGCTGCTGCTCGTGCAGGCATGCCCCTCCGTGGCCCTGGCGCTTCTTCTTTCAATCAATACGAAACCGGCCAAGTCATCCGAGATCCAAAAAGCCGATCTCGCTCTTCATCAAAGACACTGTGGGCTGGCTCACATACAAGGATCCGGTTTGTGTTATATGTGGTACGTCTCCATCATTTCTCGGGGTAGTTTGTGGTTGTGTCGGAACATCACTGTAGTCTTGTTAAAAAGGGGTTGGCATCCGCAATCCCGGCAATGCATCGCGAGATGCGTGTGAGCGGTTCCTTTCATAGAAGGTTTCGTATTGAGTGTGAAGCGTACTGAGCTTCAACTAATTTATTTACACTATTTACATTAGGTTAAATCTGAGACGTGACGAGCCGATCTTGCGGGTGCCGTTGTTCCTCGATGTCTGTGCTGTCTCGAGCGCCGAGAGAGGCCGTGATCGCGCGGGCACTTCTTTCTCTTCTTTCGCGCTTCGCTGGGAGCCGCTACATGGTTCCCCCCCCTAGCGAGGTTGTGTGTAATGCGAGCGATGTGTGCGATGTGCTTGTGAACGAAGTTGCATCAATTTCTTGTAGCTCATTGTTTGCGAGATGTGCAGGCTTAATGCGGTCAATTGAAATTACTTCTGCTCGGCCGTTCACTGAAAGCGTGAATGTTTTGTCAGTTCGTTGCAGCACTGCATAGGGTCCGTCATAGGGACACTGTAGTGGACGTCGCACCGTGTCGTTTCGCACGAACACATGACCGCAGTGGTGAAGGTCGGGACTTATGAAGACCTTGCGTGACTGAGTCCTGGTTTGGATTGGTTGGATGTTTTGGAGAACCGAGCGTAATCGGCTGGCGTAGTTCTCGCAGTCCATGTCACTGCTCTTTTCAGTTGTCTGAAAAAATTCACCGGGTAGTCGGAGGGTAGTGCCGTAGACCATTTCGGCGGAGGAGCATTTAAGTTCGTCTCGCACGGCAGTGCGGATGCCCAGCAGCACCATTGGTAGGACTTCGGTCCATGGGTTTATTGACGTGTACGCTCTGAGTGCCGCTTTCATCTGTCGGTGAAACCTTTCCAGCCCGTTGGAGGAGGGATGGTATGCTGTTGTTCGGATGTGGTGTGCACAGAGAAGAGTTGACAGTTTATGGAAGAGAAGACTTTCGAACTGTCTGCCTCTATCGGTTGTTATTGTCGCCGGCACACCAAAACGGCTGGTCCAGATAGTAATAAATGTGTGGGCGACAATCTCCGCGGTCATGTCTTTCATAGGCATTGCCTCTGGCCAGCGAGTGAACCTGTCCACGCACGTCAGCAGGTAACGATAGTCGTGAGACGGTGGCAGCGGTCCCACGATATCTAGGTGTACGTTGTTGAATCGGGCACCGGGAAGTTGGAATGTGCCTACCGGTGTCACTGTGTGGCGATGGATTTTGGCTCGCTGGCACTGTTGGCATGTCCGTGCGAAGTTTCTAATGTCTGACTTCATCCTTGGCCAAACGAATCGAGCTGAGATGAGGCTTTGTGACGCCCGTATCCCTGGGTGGGAGAGTGAGTGAAGGGTGTCAAAGACGACTCGTCGAAACCGTGTCGGCACGTAAGGTCGAGGATGGCCAGTAGAAGTGTCGCAGAGAAGTGTTTTGTTGCATTCAGAAATTGCAATGTCTTCGAGGACCAGCGCTGTTGACGAAGAGCGAAGGTGCTGAAGTTCTTCGTCGAGCTGTTGCGCGGCGGCCAATTCCTGGAAATTGATAGCTGTCTGTTCAGTTGTAAAGGTGTTGACACCTTTCCGGGATAGCGCGTCTGCGACGGTGTTTTCTTTGCCGTTGATGAAACGGATGTCGCTAGTGTATTCCGAGATGTAAGCCATCTGTCGGACTTCCCTTGCTGTGTAAGAGGAGCTGTTTGATGTTAGGGCATATGTTAGGGGTTTGTGATCTGTCAGGATAACGAATTGACGTCCTTCCAGGAAATGGCGGAAGTGTTTAACGCCCAGGTAGATTGCTAGAAGTTCACGCCCGAATGTACTATACCGGGTTTCGGTGGGTGTCATTTGCTTTGAGAAAAAGGAAAGTGGTTGCCACCCGGAGTTGGTAAACTGTTGGAGTACGGCACCAACTGCTCCATCGGAGGCGTCGGTCACAAGGGAGAGTGGTGCGTTAGGTTTCTGATGGGCCAATGTTGTGACTTCGGCAAGTTGTTTCTTGATTGTCTCGAAGGCGTTGAGTGCAGGTTCGTTCCACTCGAGTGGGATGGATTGCTTGGGATCTCCAGTGAGAAAACGGTTGAGTGGCTGGAGAGTTCTAGAGCAGTTTGGAAGGAATCGTCGATAAAAGTTTATGAGCCCTAAAAACTCACGTAGTTTCTTTGTTGTTTGTGGTTGGGGAAACTGTTGAATGATGTTCACCTTCTCCAGCAGGGGACGGATGCCGTGCTTGTCCACATGATGTCCCAAGAAATCCAATTCGGCGACGCCAAAGTTGCATTTGGCCGCATTGAGGACGACTCCGTAGTTGTGGAGGCGAGAGAAAAGCTGTCGGAGGTGGTCCTCAATATTCTTCACGTGTTTTGCTGAAGACGAGGACGTCATCGATGTAGGCGAAACAGAAGTTTAATCCACGAAGAACTTGATCCATGAACCGTTGGAAGGTTTGTGCTGCATTCCTGAGACCAAATGGCATCCGAATGTACTCAAACATGCCAAATGGTGTCGTGATTGCAGTTTTGTGGATGTCAGATGGTTCGACCGGTATTTGATGATATGCCTTTACAAGGTCTATTTTTGTGAAGATAGTCGATCCGTGTAGTGCCCCAGCAAAATCTTGGATGTGGGGAATTGGGTACCGATCCGGCACCGTGATTTTGTTGAGGGCTCTATAATCCCCGCATGGTCGCCAGTCACCAGATTTTTTTGGTGCCATGTGCAGGGCGCTAGACCACACGCTGGACGATGGACGAATGAATCCGAGTTCCAGCATGTGTTCGAATTTATTTTTAGCGATTTTTAGCCGGTCCGGGGCGAGGCGGCGTGGCTTGGCGAAGACTGGAGAGCCTTTGGTGTCGATGCAATGTGTGATGTTGTGTTTGACTGATGCCTCAGTGTTGCATGGCTGCGTTAGCGTTGGGAATTCCTCTAAAAGGTTTTTCCATGGAGCAGCCATTTTGATGGGTTGTAAAGTAGAACTTAACGATAGTGCCTTTGATAGTACGCCTCGGATACTGAGGTGTGTTGTAGAGTCAAGGAGAAGACGGCGCTTGACATCCACGATGAGGGCAAAATTTCGGAGGAAGTCTGCCCCAATGATTGCGAGACGCACGTCTGCCACCAGAAATACCCAGCGGAACACGCGCCGGAGTCCCAGATCAAGGGTTAGGGATCTCTGTCCATACGTTTTTATCGCCGATCCATTTACCGCCTGGAGTGGTTGGGTTTGTTGTCGGTGCCGACGATCCTCCAGCGTAGGAGGAATGATACTGACTTCAGCGCCAGTGTCCACCAGGTATTGGATCTTTGTCTGGCGATCAGTCACGTGGAACAAACGGCTGAATGTGCTTCCCGCTGCACTGGCCGTCTTCAGTGAGTGGGCGAGGTGTTTTCCGGAAATGCGCATGGTTGGGTGCATTTTCGGGCGTCGTCTCCAAATAATCGGTGGTACCAGCACCACCTGTTGGTATCATCGCGGGTTGCGCTGGGTCGACGTCCCCGAGATGTGTGTGGAAAGGATGGTCGTGAAGGACGGGCACGTAGCTCTCGCAAATTCTTCGCTAGCTGGTCAACTTGCTCTGAGAGTCTCTTGTTTGATTGGAGGAGTTGAGAAAACTTCTCCTCCAAGGAGTGAGCTCCTGATGACTGGCCAGCTGCTGGTGGTTTTTGGCTAACTGCGGAGATCCCGAGAGCGGAAACATCCATGATTTTATCTGCCATCTGGGCGAGTGTTTCCAAGGGCTCCGATAATGTGGACAGGATCATGCGAACTTGTTGGGGAAGTCGCTGAAGGAATAGTTCCTTGAAGATGGATGCGTCGAGTGATTCGGCGCGGTCTCCCAGAAGTTGATGCATTCTGCGGAGGAGATCGGAAGGTTTTCTGTCGCCTAGCTCCTCTGTTGTGAGGAGCTGCTGGATGCGGCGTTGCTCAGATTCTGTAGTCCTCCGAGTTAACTCCATTTTAAATTTTTCGTATGGATTGTCTGCTGGAGGCGCTCGGAGTACGTCCCGGACGATGCTAGCGATGGACTGCGGGAGGGCAGCAACAACGTAGTCGTATTTTGACAGTTGCGTTGTGATGCGGTTTTTTCGGAAGATGGACTATAGTGATGAACCAGAGTTCCGAGTCCGTGGTCCAAAACTCAGGTAGCTTGACCGTGGCAATGCTTGGAGGGGAAATCTGGTCGCCGGTGGATGTGGATTCGGTAGCTGGCGGAGACATTACCGTTGTTCCTGAGGGCCGGGTCAGGGCTGAGGTCGCTGTTGCTGAGGTTTCGGGTCACCAATTTGAAGCGTACTGAGCTTCAACTAATTTATTTACACTATTTACATTAGGTTAAATCTGAGACGTGACGAGCCGATCTTGCGGGTGCCGTTGTTCCTCGATGTCTGTGCTGTCTCGAGCGCCGAGAGAGGCTGTGATCGCGCGGGCACTTCTATCTCTTCTTTCGCGCTTCGCTGGGAGCCGCTACAAGTGAAAGAAGAAGCGCCAGGGCCACGGAGGGGCATGCCTGCACGAGCAGCAGCAGCAGCACATGTCTTTTCTTTTCAATAGAATCAGTTGTTTGTTCAGCGCTTGTCCTGTGTTTCTGTGTTTCTCCTCTGTCTGTTCTTGTCCCAGTCGCGCTGTAAGTAATTATGAACTCTTACCAACTCGCCCAATTGTCCATTTTGCTAGGTTTCATTTCTTCTACAAGGGGCTCTTTTCTGTCTTCTCAAGACTTTGTACATAATCCCGCTGTTTTATCATCCCTCATCGCTGTCTATGTTTGCAAGGCAGGGACCGCATCCTGGTACGCTAGACCCTCCACGTGCCCCCCGGATTTACAAGTCATTTGCGGGTGGATGGTTCCGTCTCCGAGGTACTCCAGCAGGCTGTGTCGCATCTTGTGTTCGGAGTGGTGGCAGCAGGTCCGCTTTTTTAAGGACTGCCTCCGTATCGCTTGTTCCCGGGGGGCTTACTCATCCTCAAGCATCCCGCCTTTTTCAAGAATGGTCAAGGACCACTGCCCAGGTTACTGAGTTTCTTTGGACCCAGGTGCGCCTTACACTGCCTCCCAAGAAGGGGACTAAGGCCAAAGAAGGTAACGTTATCATCCTCGGGGATCTTCAAGTCCCAGACAGTCACCTAAAGATTTTGAAAAAACGACCTAAGCTCTGCCTCGAGCCCATGCTCAGAAGAGTGGACAAGTTGGTCATGTCGAGATCCATCTCACGAGCAACTCCGGAAGAGGACAGACCAAGGTGCGTTGCGGATTGTGTGGACGTCCTGTGGAGATCCGAAGGAGGGTGCCGAAGAACCAAAAGCCTCGATCCCGTGATTGACTTTCTCGCGTCCAACAGCATGAACATAATGTTGTCCGACAAAGAAGGGTGCTTTGTCATCATGCCCGACGGCACGTTCTCCGAAAAAGCGACAACAGCCGTACTAAAAAACTTTAGAGCGGTCTCCGATCGTCCCGCCAAGGTGAAGGAATGCACCATCAAATTTCTTCACCAACTGAACCTGACCAGTGTTGCTGCAGGAGCAAAGAAAGGAAAAAACCTCACGTTAGACGTATTTTTCGCGGCAAAGACCCATAAACCAGGAGTCCCCTTTCGCACCATAGTGTCCGAGCGGAATTCTTGGTTACACGCAATTTCGGGCTTTTTGCAAAGGCACCTCGACTCCCTACATATTGTAGACCCAATGTGCGTCCCCAATTCCAAGGCGGTTGTTGACTTTCTAAATGTCAGTAACCCACACGGGTGCAGCGCGTTCAGCATCGACGTTGAAGAATTATAGTATTCCATGCCACACGGCGACCTCATGGTTAGTGTCAAGGAGTGCATCACAGAACACAACGACGAAAGCGCCTTCAGGACGCGATGCGGGATTACGGTAGAAGACCTTCTCGAACTCCTGTCCGTTTATTTAAAATCCACATTCATCGGATGGCACGACAAGGTGTACATACAGAAGTCCGGCGTACGCATAGGGTCTAGGGTAGCTCCTGTGCTCAGTAACATCTTCCTAGGCAAGATCGATCGGGATCTAGAACCCTGCTTGAAGAAAAACACCAAAAAAGTGTTTAGGTACGTAGACGATTATTTGGTGTTCATTGAGAGCGCTAATTTCCATCAGAAGCTTGACGATGTGCTAAAGATGTTCACGGAAAAAGGGCTAGGACTTCACTTCACCTATGAAGCCCCAAAACAGAACCTCATTCAGTTCCTGGATCTCCGCATCGAAGTGAGAGACGATCATGTTTGCTGGTGTTACAGTCCCCGAACAGCGAAGGCTCTTCTTAACTTTCAATCAGCCCACTCCAAACTCGTCAAACAAGGCATCGCATTTTCCTGTCTGAGGACTGCTCTAACAAGCACATGCATCCACAATTTGAATTCCAGCTTCATGTCCCAAATTCAACGGCTCAAAGATTCGGGATATCCTAATTCGGTCATTTCTTCAGCTTGCGAAAAAATCGTGAAACACCTTAAAACAGATCCCGCGATCGAGCAACGTCCCAAGCAGCACCAGAAAGTGAATTTCGAACGGCCGACGGTTGGCCAGTGTGTGGACAGCTTGGCCACTTTAAGTGCTTGGCCACCGGAGACATAAACAAGGCCGGCAAGGGTCCGGCCACAAACTAGCTGTTTTTAGCTTGTCCGCCGGAGACATAAACACTGCCGGCAAGCGCCTGGCCAGAAGTGCTCATTTTCAGCTTGGACGCCGGAGACATAAACACGGCCGGCAAGTGTTCGGCCAGCAGTGGTGATTTTTAGCTTGGCCGCCGGGGACATAAACACGGTCGGCAAGTGTTTGGCCAGCAGTGGTGATTTTGAGCTTGGCCGCCGGGGACATAAACACGCCCGGCAAGTGTTTGGCCACAAGTGCTGATTTTCAGCTTGGCCGCCGGAGACATAAACACGGCCGGCAAGTGTTTGGCCAGTAGTGCTGATTTTCAGCTTGGCCACCGGAAACATAAACACGGCCGGCGAGTGTTTGGCCAGCAGTGCTGATTTTCAGCTTGGCCGCCGGAGACATAAACACGGCCGGCAAGTGTTTGGCCAGCAGTGCTGATTTCCACCTTGGCCGCCGGAAACATAAACACGGCCGGCGAGTGTTTGGCCAGAAGTGCTGATTCTCAGCTTGGCCGCCGTGGACATAAACATGGCCGACAAGTGTTATGCCAAAAGTGCTGATTTTCAGTTTCGCCGCAGGGACACCCATAATCTAAACTTTCATCGCGTTGACGAAACTTTGGCATAACGACGGGCAGCGAGAGAAGCATCACGAGCGAGTGGTTGGCAGAATATTAGTGCGTGCATCGCGCGAACACTGTTAGCGCAAGCAAACGATCACCGTTTTATTCAGTTTTTTTTTTCGTTAGACTTAAAAGGCTATTGTCTTAAGTAGCACTGTCGTGTGATATGTTCATTTGGAACATTATACTAGAAGTGGGAAAATATTGTGCCCGTCGTTGTTCTATGAAAATAAAATACGAAAGCAGCGCCGACGTCATCTTCGTGTTAACTATACCGCTCTGTCGCCGCGCGGCACTCTTAGCGCGAATGCCACATCCGCGATTTTTCGGTTACTGCTCCACATATTTACTTCCCAACTGCACTCGAAGAAAAAAAAGTTGTAGTCGGGTGCATCGGGCGCAGATGCTCCCCTTTCCTGGAAGACGCACCCACCGTTACCCAGCCAGTGTACCTGTATACCGACCATAAGCCCCCTTCTCTACCTTAAAAACCTATATGTGTATCAATGCACTCAGCTTAGTAAACCGCCACGCTAGCCATGCACCCCGATCAGCTTGTGCTTGAATCGGATAAGATTGGATATTTCAGACTTTGTGTTTTGGAAGAGCCTAAACAACACGTCTCTCATATATTGATTAAACTTAAGCTAGTCTCAGTAATGTTTTAATTAGGTGCTAGGATACTGATTTCCTGAGCCAAGGAAAGTTAACAGCTTCGGTTAAAACCGCAACGGAAACGTTCAAAATCGAGCCACACGTAAAAGAAAAAGAAAATGAACATCTCGACCTAGATGTGCAGAACGCTGGTTTTGTTGTTAACAACGTGATTGTTGGCGGGTGGTGGGCAACGCCGTGACGCTATCGTGGTGATTGACGCCAGTGATGCTCGGCCGTACTACACAGTAAAAGTTGTTACACCTTTAAGGGTGTAAAAGGGGTGTTGTAGCAACTTACACCCTCGGCTACACCTTTTTAACAACCTAAAACTAGGAATACAACCTCATAATTTTACCGAAAAAGGTGCTGTTTCGTGTTACACCTTACATTTAGTGAAGAATGTGAGAAGGGTGTAGAGGAGGGTGCTAAATAAATAATGTGAAATGGTTTTGGAAAGCTTATATATGGCTCTGTACATAATGTACAGGTAAGATTTCTGCTTGAAAAGCAACAGTTGTTAGCAGTCTAGTTTCTTATAATGTCAGTTGTAATTCATGCAAATAGCTGATAATTAAGTGCCTCTTTTGCATACAATATTTATGTTTGAAAACAAAATTTTATATATGAGTTCATATTTAATTTTCTTGCAAATCACTCCATGCTCAGAAATCGGAAAGTAGGGTGAAATGCTCTATACTAGCATTTTTTACAAATATTGATGGATGGAAGTGTACAGTAAGAAAATCAGTTAGTCTCGAGTTTATATCTGGCAACATGAAATCAAAATATTGTGAAAATGTTTGACAAATATTCATGACATGCTGCTAGAACCTGTCTCATGACCATGTCAACCCGAGTAAAATATTCATTTGAGAATATGGTGACATGCACAAAAACTCACACACATAAAGAGGCAAATTCCATAATAAACCCAGGGTGTCGAACCGGAACCGAACCGAACCGCAAACCGGAACCGAACCGGTATTTTTTCCGGAACTGAACCCGAACCCGAACCCGAACCGTTATATTGTTATCGCGATGAACCCGAACCGGAACTGAACCGTAAAAAAATAACGGTTACCGGCTCATGTCAAAACGGTTCGGCCACGCGCTGTTGACAATGAATGTGCTATCAATGCCATTTGTTTTTTAAGTGCCGTCAACTCACACACACCTCACTTACATATTTTTCTTCTTTACTCAGTCTTAGGAATATAAACGCTGCATCCATGAATCTTGACAAACGCTGCATCCATGAATCTTGACATAGGAACCAGTATTGCGCTGGTCGCGGCTTGCACGGAAGAAAAAAAAATTAGAAAGCTGTGCAAAAAAAAAAAAAAATCGCGTCACGGGATTTTATTTTCCTACAATCTCGTAAATCCTAAATGCTGCTGTGTGTTCATTTCATAACACGTTTCTAGAACGTGCGAGTTCCTGAAGCTTGCTTCCATCGGAATGAGAAAAGAAAAGGCTGTGGAGTTTGACAATAATGCATCCGGTTTCGTATAGGCACTTAGAAGCTAACATATTTGTGAGACAGCGAACTCTTCTATTTTATTATTTATTCTATTACGTCCTTCTGGCGTTGCGTTCGGTGAAGTGTTTTTCATATTCCGTATCTTGATTAGCGACAACTTCTTTAAGGGTCTAATTTGAGTTACCGAAGGCTAATTCAAATAAAGAAAGCTGTATTTTCCCCCCACTGTTCCTTCAATTGCTTACGCGCCGAGGTGGCGGGATAGTTAGCGAGTTCTACTTGTAAGTGGGTTTGTAAGGAGGTCGCGGATTTTACAGCTACTGCGTCGGACCCAATTAGATGAAGTCCGAATGCGTAAACGTCGGTGAGGTACCTTTGAGTGCACATAAAGAAACCATTCCTGGTAGAAATCCCTGAGCCTTACACTACGATGTATCCCGTTTCGTATGTGCTGATTTCAGGTGTTTTATTTATAATTTATTTTGATGTTGCAATTTGTCATTTATAATTTCCGAACCGGTTCGCGAACCGGTTCAGCGCCCCGAACCGGTTCGCGGATCGAATTAGTCGAACCGGAACTGAACCGGAACAAAATAAATTTACCTGAACCTGAACCGTAACCGAACCCGTATTTTTTTCGGTTCGACACACTGAATAAACCAATCCGAGACATCCCATAAAAAATGGCCTATGGTCGTCTATGGGAAATTCAATGGGAGGCTATCACCCCGTGTAGCTTCGCATGGTCGGCCTTAAACATTTATAGATACAGCTACAGCCAGCTATAGAAAAGTTTAGGGCCCTGTGTCTAAAGTCTCAGGGCTATGTTTCAATAACAACAATAATAATAATAATAATAATAATAATCAATAAGTTAGTGTTTTAACAGTGTCCAGGGACATCCAATTGTTCTTCTTGCGGGCGCAGTGCAATAGAACGAACAAACAGACGCTTGCGCGCTCGCAGTCGCACACATACACGCGCGCACGCACGTACACACGCATGCACACGCGCAAACCCACGCCCGCGCGCAGACGCACACGCACTCACAACCAGAAACGCACACGCGCATGCACGCGGACGCATCCACACGCGTGCGCACAAACACACGCACGCGCATGCACACACGCACACGCAAACAATTACGACGAAGGAAACGTTGCTTGAGTTAGTTTCGGTTTCGGTTTACACAAAAAAGAAACAACCTAAAGTTTAAATAAAACCTAAGATTTACTCACTTTTTGTAATGTTTTACATTATTATTTTAGTGAAATTCTTATTATTACTAATATAATTTATTTTGCTTAGTATAGTTCTAAAAAAAAATAACAATAAATAAAAAGGAAAAGAGACTCTTGAAGACTGCGCAAGACCATCGCTATCGCAATCAGCTTCCGTTGGGCTCGTTTGAATGGTCGTTAAAGTTCCAGAAGCTTCGGAAATCTCCTTTTTTTACGTTTTAGCCGTTTTAGTGGATATTTTAAATATCTTCCTTAGGAATACCGTGTTCAAGAATAACAATCGATGACTGAGAGCTGGGAGACGCTGCGTCTTGGCAACGCCCGTAAGTTCAGAACCGCCCATGCACGACTCGTGCAAACGCCGGTTAGCAACTTTCTTTTGTTTCTGCGAAGTGGGCTGCTGCTTCAAACTTTGTCGTATACCGTGTGCTTGCTAAGCTATGCTTGATTCTAACTATGCTTCTGCCCTGTGTTATTTCGTTATTTGAAAAGAGCGTATCTTCTTCAAAACCTGTGGCTCGCTCCGCAGTGTGAGAAAGATTCCCGCGCGGCGGAACCTTGGGCATGTTCTTTGCGCCGTTGTGCGGCGCTCGTCCGACGACGCTTGTGCGCAGCGTTCAACTGCCGTCTGACGGCAGTTCAAGCATTCAGTCGCCGTCCCAAAGTGTTAATCACAGGTCATGCTAGTTCTGACATCTTGTCCTAACAGCCGCTCGCCACCGATTTGTTTCATAAAGCGGGAGCGAGAAAAACGTTAGAAGAGCGAGCATGCAGCATGTTTTTTGCATAAGCTAATGCCTGTGCGTAGAGACGCGCCGGGTCGCTTCGTCATTATTCCGAGGGTAAAAGCGCTAAAAACAACGGACAAACAACGCCCTGTGTTTGTTTCTTTTAGTTGTCCGTTGTTTTTAGAGGTTTCACCCTCGGAAATTAGGTCTCTTCGCGTTTACCGAACCGGCACACTTTTTAAGTTTACGATTGTGTGATGCAAAAAATAAAAGGAGTTTAGATGTCACGTTTTTTAGTAGTGGCGAAAGCCCTTACAAAAATCAGAGCAGCTAGAAAAAACAAAAACATGAAAAAAGGCGGAAAAAATTAAAGGGGCCCTCCGGAGCTTTCTGCGATCGTCTGTTTATGTTTTTATATTGCATAGTAGGTGCAAGTTAATAGTATACAAAGTTTTAGATTACAAAACCGTTTATTAAGCAGATGGCAGAAGAAATATATCGGGACTATTTCCTCTTGGAAGACGATCCCCCATTCCCTGCCCATCGCTAAAACTTGACCAATGGAAATGATGCATCTCGCGGTGAATGCGAACGTTATTATTGCAACACTTTTTAAGCTTGTTGTAAATTAGAGTTTGAGAAAAACGTAAACTGATTGTGGTGCGGGGAACATAGTCCGCAATTATCGCTCCAATACCAGCGAACTATGTTTTCTCCCCGCAAGCTTGTTGCTAGTGGGCGATGCGTCGGCGCGTCGGCTCGTCTGCTTCCCGGGGCGTCTGCAGGCGTGCGTTTGCGGGACACATGTTCCTCCTTCCCGTGGATCCCGACTCCGAAGCCAGCTTTGCGAGCCTTCCACGTCAACGAGTCAAACTTTTCCTTGTCATCCGTGGAATGCGACTGCGTATTGCAGTAGCAGCGCGACGGTGCGGTGCGACGAACGACGACTGCCGAGCATTAAGTCCGGGTTCCTTGACGACGGTCCGCGCGTGTTCAAGAGATTCCACCGCGGGTCGGCGGTCGGCCGCGTTGGTGACGTGCAGTGACGCCGGAATCCTTCGCTTGCTATTGGCTGACGCGTAAAGAGATGCCCCTCCCTTTTTCCGAACTCATCTCAGAAAGGGGGGCGTGCCGTGGACTTTGATAGCAATTTTAATAGGGAAATCCTCCGCGCATGACCGTAATTTTACGATTTTTAGGATCCTTAGGGCCTGTAGATTGAGTTACCGCCATAAATAGATCATCGCATAACGATCCGGAGGGCCCCTTTAACTAATGTCAAACCTGAATATTTGATGGAGTTCAAAGACTACCACCGTACCAACTCGCCCGGTTATTCTTTCTGTCAAAGAATAATAGCCAATAGTAATAAACAAATAAATGCCAAATACTAATTGGTTACAAAGACGTAATTGGTGCAGTGCAGCCCTACGCTACTCTACTCTTTTAATGATATCAGGTAATGTGTAAATGTATAGGGCAGTTCATAGCAACCATTTATGTCCGACCCATTATATTGAGTTTTTTCTTTATATAAAAGTTATATGAAAAAAAGTGCTCTTCCTAAATTAAGCCGCACCACTGAATGTACAATAGCGTGTAACGTTTGTGTATGTTCTCAGCGAAAGAAAAGGATGCATTAAAAAAAGGCCGATCATTTTGTTTCCTCTCTGTTAGAGCTTCTTTCACGTACACGCAAAATGTGGGTGTCTACGTCTTAAAGAGTGGAATTGACATTTCCTGCAGGGCTGGAAGGCCTGACTCAGTTTGGCTAGCAGCTTGAAACCTATGGGAACCTGGGGAACTGAACCACAAGAGTGAGAGTGACACCCGCCTTGCACTTCCTGAGCGATGGCACCATGAGGAAGGGGGAGCTGCCCTAAAGTGAATGCAATAGCAGATGGGTCGTTCCAGTGAACCCCTATACAGATGATACCAAGCAGAAAATTATTAATAAATGTGTTATTAAAAATATGGAATGTGAATGGCACGGACAAGAAGGAGGAGATCAACACAGCGCTGTGTTGTGTTCAGATCCTCTGTTCCCATATTCTTCATGATTTCTTTTCAATAAATGGCTACTAACTAGTCCAATCATCACCACTAGTCAATAAAAGTATGCTGCTATTTATTAGTATCCATTAACACCGTGCTTGCAGTTGAATCCTACAGTCATTTATTAATGGTCAAAAACAAAAAGGAGGGTGCAAGCTAGCTAAACAGGCTAAACACATAATTTATTAAAGACGGGTTCTCTGAAGGATGACACAAACGCAGAGAAGTATCAAACACAGCTGAGTATTAATGGGCAAAAAATGAATAGGCGACCCAAAAAAGAAAACGCAGGAGAAGACATGAAGTCAGTCTTTACAATTCCTCTTCTGCTTGCCATCACTTTACAAAGGGAATTCCTTCCTGGGCCTTACAGCGTTTTACTGTTCACAACCCCTGACATAGCCAAGGACAGTAAACATAAAAAAGCAACCTACTAACATTTGGGTAAATGTGGTTGGACAAACAACAGGGAATGCCTTGAGCTTTCAACCTAGGAAATAAAAAAATATGCACAACATCAAGATTAAAAAAAAACAGACGGACGCATCACACCTGTTTCTAACAAAAATATAGGCCAAGAAGCTTCTTCCACTCAATGGCAAAACACAGGGAAGGCACTAATAGATTTCTAGGTTTCATCAATGTTAGTGATTCTTTCAGTATACCCTTGTGGTCACTCTCTTTAGCCAAAATTATTTCATCATCACCATTCATTAAATCATCATCACAGTTGTGTTCTTTAAAGGGGTACAGAAACAAAAAATGAAATATTCAAATTTCGTTCGGAAGTGAATCAAGTATGAGGGATAATAACAGTAAATGATAATCGCACGTTTGTATTTTGAACGACTGGCTATATTTTGCGTTCCAAACGGTGCACTCGAGCAAGCGCTCGAAGAGAAGCGAACGGAGAGCGCGATGCGTCATGGGATATCCGGCGCAAACAAAAGCAGAAAAGATTCCCCGCGTTCGTGGAGTAGCAAAAAGGCGTGGTTATCAGCTTCGCCCTTGGTGGCGCTGGCAGCGTTGTGGTGGTGTCAATAGCGTCAGCGCGTTACAACCGAGCCGTTCGAAGTACCCGTGGCGTGACGAGCGTGTGGCTGGCCCACGTGGGCTGGCCCAAGGAGCACGTAGTTTCCCCAACACTGTCAGCTTAGGGCTGAACGGGGTGGGGAAAGCAACTTTTGTTCGAGTTTTGAGCGACGGGCTAATCTTCTAGGAGGAGAATGGCTGTTTCCGGTTGCACGAACGAGGGTCCGAGAATGAGGGGAGTCCTTCCTTTCCGTCTTCTTGGACCGTTTGGTACAATGCGCGATTTGTGAGTTGAGCCAGATGCGCGTAGGAGACAAGTGATAAGCGAAGCGTGGGTTGCCTTCAATCCTCTGAGACAAACAAATCATGTCACTTGATCTCCAAACAGGAAAGCTTTACATGCTTCGTTTGTGGCAGACCATGATGTTCACAATGGTTCAGCTGTGCAGTGCGATGCTTGGGGCCACTGCTTGCTCACTTAGAGTTCGAGAAAGGGGGGTGCCGTAGCACTTCCCAATTGCCCACGGGGTTATAATGTGGCTTGCAAGGAGCTCTTTTGTATTACTTCATGAAGTGAGTTGTGTTTAGTGTGACTCATTATTTCTTTATCACATGCCTCGTATGTGGTGATGTGGCAATCCCTCTAAGTGAAAAAAGTTTAAATGTGTTCAGTAAACATGATAACCTGTAAATCATGTAATAATAATATAAGAATATGCAATACCATATATGATTTTTGTACAATTTACAAGTTGTGATATGTGTATTGGACACATTCCAATGAAATGTTCACTGGGGTCTATACTTCATTTCACCCTTCGTCCGAGCGCGGCGGACGCTACCAGCCAATCCAGCGTCGACAGAGCGTCATGTGACCTTGTACTCCACATAACCAAAACGTCGCATGATACCCTCCCGGCGCCAGATTGGCTGGGGTGGCCCAGCATCCGCTGGGCCACCCCAGCAGGTGCCCATTTCATGCCAAGCACCCTTTACCAAGGGTGTTAGCAAGCACCCTTTATGAAGGGTGCTTGCCTGAACGCCATAAGGGTGTCAGCCCAGGGACAAACTGATTTACACCCTTAAGTGTGTAAAAACTTTTACTCTGTACTCAAGGCTTCTCTTTGCCATTAGTGCCAGTAAGCTTGTGTAAAGTGAAAAATATTGTAACTGAACAATAGAGAGTTTTAGTATATCGCTCCTATGACTCCGATAACGATACCCGATACTCCGCTACCGCCTCCCTTGGGCATCCATAGTACCGTTATCGGGGCTATCGGAGGTATCGGAACGATCTACTAAAACTCTCTATTGTTGCACTGTCCCTTCGCCTAAAGTTACTTCTTTTTATTTTTTTTACTGCTGCACTACCGGGGGATCTTAATGGTGGGGCAACATACCATCCCTGAACCCACGACGACTGGAATGGTGGTCGCAACCAGCGTCCTAAGACTTAGTACTCAAAAAGTCCAACAAATATTGAGCAGCCTTGCAGCAGCTTCGCGTGTCATTACTATGTAAAAGTTTCTGGGGTTGAGTTCTCAAACTTGACCTCCCGAAACTCTTGACAGTCTTCTGAGGAACACTCAACTTTTCTGGCAGTCTGTGATAAATTATGTAATAAGTGTATAGCTACAGCCACTTTCGGCCAGTGACTGGCCGGAAATCAATGGCTAGTGGCTGGCCAAACGTGAATGGCTAGTGGCTCGCCGAAAGTGACTGGCCAAGGGTGAATGGCAAGTCACTGGCCTAAAGTGAATGGCCAGTCACTGGCCAAATGTGAATGGCCAGTCATGGCCAAAGGTGAATGGCCAGTCTCTGGCCTAAAGTCAATGGCCAGCCACTGGACAAAGGTGAATGGTCAATCACTGGCCTAAAGTGAATGGCCAGCCACTGGCCTAAAGTGAATGGCCAGCGACTGGCATAAAGTGAATGGCAAGTCACCAGACGAGGACGAAAACACTGCTATTGCCGAGCACTTTGGGCAAGCTTGGGCCGTCGAAAAGTCTGGTTGGCCATAGTACACTTGCCAGCGATGGCCCATTCACAACGTGCTGCTTGGGGTGACCTCGAGCAGAAAGAGAAAAAGAAAACCTCAGTCATACCGTACATCCACCGCCTTTCCCACGGACTCAAGAAAGTCGCCTCAAGATACAACGTGAATGTTGGTTTTTCCGCCCGCCACAAGCTCAGCTCCGTGTGCTCCGCAGTCAACAAACGCGCGAGGAATAAAGGGGTATTCACACGAGGGAGAAATCCCGGGGATTTCTCCCCGGCACGCGCGCATCACGAGATGAAAACGCGAGGCTTTTGCACATCGCAAAGCCTGGCGTTTTCGTCGTTGGATGCGCGTGCCGGGGAGAAATCCCCGGGATTTCTCCCTCGTCTGAATACCCCTTAAGTCTCACAGCGGCTGCAGCATCAAACACGGAATGCAGTTTGTCGCCTGCATAGAAGGCGTGGTCTAGAAGATTTCGTTTTCCTGCGGGCGTGCCTACATAGGACAGACTGGGCGTTGCCTCAACATAAGACTACGAGAACACCACAGTTCTATGAAAGGAACCGCTCACACGCATCTCGCGATGCATTGCCGGGATTGCGGATGCCAACCCCTTTTTAACAAGACTACAGTGATGTTCCGACACAACCACAAACTACCCCGAGAAATGATGGAGACGTACCACATAACACAAACCGGATCCTTGTGTGTGAGCCAGCCCACAGTGTCTTTGATGAAGAGCGAGATCGGCTTTTTGGATCTCGGATGACTTGGCCGGTTTCGTATTGAGTGAAAGAAGAAGCGCCAGGGCCACGGAGGGGCATGCCTGCACGAGCAGCAGCAGGATTACATGTCTTTTCTTTTCAATAGAATCAGTTGCTAGTTCAGTGCTTGTCCTGTGTTTCTGTGTTTCTCCTCTGTCTGTTCTTGTCCCAGTCGCGCTGTAAGTAATTATGAGCTATTCACTTCTCTTATAGGAGACCCGTTAACAGTGTATACATAAGGTAGAATATTTTTCTTATTTGATATCCTTATAAGTACAGTTTTGTCAACATTAATTGCCATCCCCCATTGTTGGCACCAAGACCCAATTTTCTGTAGAGTGTTGCCCAGATTAGTTTGATCCTCGCTAGTTTTGATATTTGTGTAAAGGAGACAGTCATTGGGAAATAATCGTACCATATTAGAATCATCAATGGCTTGCGCAATGTCATTAACATATATTAAAAACAAGACCGGACCCAAAGCGGAGCACTGTGGGACTCCCGATGATACTGGAAAAACGCTAGATGCCGTGCTATTTATTTCAACAAATTGTCTTCTTTCCTTGAGGTATGCACTTATCCAATTAACCAATTTCAAGCTGACGGCAATCAATTGAAGTTTCTTTGTCAAATGTTTATGCAAAACTCGATCAAAAGCCTTTGAAATATCTAAAAATATTGCGTCAGTGTGTCCCCCGGCATCAATAGATTCGAAAAAGTCGTTAATGCATTCACTTAACTGGGTAACCGTTGAAAGTTTTCGTCTAAGGCCGTGCTGGTTTTTATAGAGAAGGTCATTGTTTTCTAAGTGGTCGTGTAATGATATTGAGACAACGTGTTCAGTTATTTTAGAGCCGGTACTCGTCAGTGATACTGGCCTATAAATGGTCGGGGATCATTTGTTGCCAGCTTTAAAAAAAAGGTACGACTTTAGCGCATCGCCAGTCGGAGGGAAGGGAACTTTGCGATAACGAAGCTTTAAAGATAAGCGTTAGGTTTTCTGAAAGCCACTCAGCATACCGCTTTAAGAATGCGTTTGGAATTTTATCGGTTCCACTAGACTTATGCACTTTAATTTGCAAAAAAAAAAAAAAAGAGAGAAAAATGCCTTCTTCTGAAATAGAAATATCTGTCATTAAAGGTGCGTTGTTTCCAACGCTGCCTCTCACATCGTGACCAGGAAATTCAGGCACGTTACCGGGGAACATGGACTGAAAGAAAGTGTTAAATACATTGGCCATAACCTCTGGATTATTAACGACTTCGCTGTCAACTTCAGGATTTGATATATGCTTTCTTGTGGGAGACAGATAACGCCAAAGTTGCTTGGGGTCCGACCTCATGAAATTTTGCATAGTGACAGCCAAATACTTTTTGCTTTGATGCACGTTGGCTATTCTTCAATTTATCAGATAAACACGAAATTTCTTGCTTATTAACTAACTTCTTTTTACGCTTTCGCTTTATCTACCTTTTTAAATGCAAAAATTTCTCTGGGGGTCTATGGGTTTTGCTTCTTTTTAATTAGCCTTAGGGGAATATAACGTTTAATGCACTAGTTAACTATCAGTTTAAGGTCCTCCCATATTTCATCTACCGGCCGGGGACGCTCTAACCCATACAAAGTCATTTCAAGATAGTTTAAAATGTTGACGTCCCTTGCTATCTCAAAGTCCGTTACAAACTTTCCAATACGATCTCTTGAAGGTCTATCTGAACTCAAATGACAAGTCACGCTAACTATATCATGATCAGATAGCCTATCGTACACTGAGACGTCATACCAGGCACGTACGTAGCCCGGGGGGGGGGGGCCCATGGGGCCGCCCCCCCCCCCCCCCATGAAATCTTACATTTTGCTGGGGCCTCCTCTTCCCCCTCCCCCTCATACAGCATTTTGTCATGGTCGCCCCCCCCCCCCCCCCCTTCCCCCGAAACAAAATTCTGGCTACATGCCTGAGTCATACTTTGATAGGTCGCTACTCAAAAATACCAAGTCCAGAGTTGTATCAGCAGATCTGCCGTACCTGGTACTCTGATTGATCGCTTGTGTAAAATCAAAATTAAAACCGAGGTCGAGAATGATTTCACAATGTTTAGTGTCGCTCGCTGCTGGTGCAAGTTCTTCCCAACAGATGCCCGGCAGGTTGAAGTCGCCTGCTATTACAACATGTAATTTATGTTTAATACTAGCTTCCACGTAATCGTACAACTATTCCATGAATGATAAGGTGTACCTGGTGGACGATATACAGCAGCGACAGTGATCAGGTTGCTGGGCCATTTAATCTGACAAAACAGACTTTCGTGGTCTGAAATTTGATTGAGCAGAGGGCCGCACTAACATGATCGCCACCGCCACGCGACCCTTGGTCTCTTAGGTGTACCTTATAATTCAATGGAGATATCTTATTATCATCAATATCATTATGTAGCCAAGTCTCGACGATGGCAGTAACATCATGGCTATATGATAACAAAGAATGTTCGAGTTTGTCAGCTTTATTTACTAAACTATGAGCGTTCAAGTTTTTCAACCAGAAGTCACGATTGGCAGACCTACTCGGCTGTCATGCAGGTCGTTTGTCTTGCGTTCTTAAAACTTGGGAGCGACAGTTGTTTTCAGCGTCCCAGCGGTACAATGCATCATCGATTTGTATCTTATCACTGAGTAGCCTGACTTTCGAACCGCTATCTTTACCTGCTTTCGCGCTAGCCCTTAGAAGTTATCGTATTCCTAGCGTTTCTTTCGAATGGTCGTTTGAGACAGAGATGATTCACCCTTTTAGCTAGAAACAGTTCCGTGAGACCTCCATTTTTTTTGTTACAATCATATAGTTTTCTGATAACCGGCCTAATGTTGCTTCCACGTTTAGCCCCCAGCCTATGAATTCGTTCAACAGACTTCACTCTTGCCTTTAATCGTTCGAAAAATAGTTTCTTGATAACCGTATCTTTTATGTCTTTTTCTGTCTCGTTTACTTGTTTATCGTTTCAGGGATACCGAATACAAGAAGATTATTCTTGCGGCACCTATCTTCCAGATCAAATAACTTTCTTTGAATTTCTTTCACAGTATTCTGTAAGCAATGGACAACTTCGTCGCAGACTTTCACGGCCTGGAAGTCATTTTCTAACCGTTGTATTTTTTCAAAAAGTTTTTCAAATTTATCCTCGAGTCGAGCCCGATTTTCTTTAACGTCTTTAATCTCCCTAGTAATGACAGCTTGTCCGAGCAGCAATTTTTCGAGCGATTTTTCAACAGTCGTTGGTCCCGGGTTTCGCTCTACGTCTCCCGAAAGCAGCAATAGGAGGACCTTCCAATATTCGAACATCTCACTGCAAACAACTTGAGGGCACGGCACGACAACAATAAATCTATTGTTATTGTTTTACGCTACCGTCACAGCAATACACACCAACCTGATAGACGACAAAAATAAGCGGCATGTCAGTTGTGCGCCTGACGGCAGTGGCCGCGTCCCTTTTGTAGCCTTTCGAGAGTGGTGGCGCCAACTGTTGTGACGTCTCATCCGTTCCAGGCAAGTAAGGTGGTTCAAGCTGATGCGGCACGTGCAGCAATCTTGTGGTCGAAGATAGGCGCCGAAAAACAAGGACTTAAGAAGAGACGTAAACACTGGCGCACTGGCAACTAATGTTTATTGAAAAAAAATGAATCCCTTATATAGCCGTGAAGAAAACTCTTCCTCACGACTAGGCACGGTGTAGACCCGTTTCTAGAAAACCAAATTCCTTTGTCGATAAGGTTATTGACGTGTCACTTGTGCACATCTTGGCTTTGATTTCAAAAGCCTCGTGGAGCTTCCTGGATATCTTACCTGGGTATCTGGCCAGAAATGTTGTATCTTTAAGGGGTGCAATGGCAGCAGTTTGTTGCCAGATGTCCAGACGGGGTTGCTCGTGTGGCCGCGTCATGTTCACGTGCGCGATCGTTGGAGCATCGGCCAGTCTGACCGATGCATTCTGACCCGCATGACATTAGAATTTGGTAAACAACTCCCGTTGTGCACTCTGTGTATTTCTTGCGGTGTTTAGTTTTGCATTTGTCTGCAGCACCAGCGGAGAAATTTATTTTGCGGCACAGTTTTGACAGCTTATTAGGTGCCGAGAAAACTACTGGTACATCGTACCGGTCAGCTACCTTTTCAAGGTTGTGGGTAATGGAGTGCACGTACGGAATGACAACTGGTCTAGCTGTGTTGTTTCTCTAGGTTGCCTTTGCATGCCTTTTCTTGATTAGGCTTTCCGCCACCTCCACCAGAACACTCGGAGGGAAACCAGCCCTCTGCAGGAGCGCTGTCTGTTTCTTGAAGCTTTCTTGCGCAGTGTGCTCACATGATTTTTCAATGAACGCCTCAAGACACTTTGAAGCAATCCCTCGTTTGACAACTTTAGAATGGGCTGAGCTGTATGGGAGAATGCCCTCCTTGGAGCGCGGCTCGTACGTCCAGCATATGTGATCCTCCCTGAGGCTCAGTCTAAGATCTAAAAACTGCAACTCGCCATTTTTTGCCTCTTCATCCGTGAATTTCAGGCCTTCACCACAAGACTTAAACATATAGAGTATTAATTGAATTTCACCGCCAGCCTCTGTAGTCGTCTTACTAAGAACTAGAAAGTCGTCCACATAACTGAAGACCTTAAAACCTCCCCGTTCTCGTAGTTTGCCATAGACGTTTCTCGCGCACCTACTTAGAAAAATATTGCACAGTATGGGTGCCACGCGCGAGCCAATGCAAATTACCTTCTTTTGCACGAACAGTTTTCCTTGAAAATACACGAAAGTATTCTTTAAGTAAAAGGCTAAAAGCTCCAGGAAGTGATCCACGCTAATGTCACAGTGCTCTGGAACGGTACAACGCTGTTATGCACACCCTGGCGGAATTAAACAGAAGTTCGTGCTCAACGGAATAAAAAAGCTCTTCTACGTCCACCAAGAATGCAGTTCGCATGCCATGGTTCCCTCCTCTTAAAAATTCTATAATGTAGTCAGAGTTTTGCGCGACAAACGTGTCTGACAGCTCCAGGGTGCTTAGATGCTTCAGGAAGCTAGCCACCTGGAATTGCCAAGAGTTCTTCTCGGTCACAATCGCCCTAAAGGGTACATCTGTTTTATGAGTTTTTGCGGCGAAGAAACTGTCCAGGTCGAGTTTCTGGCTGGACCTAACACATTTTTGTAGCACCGTTAGTTCCATAGCACCACACATCTCAAGAGCGCGGGATTTCACCTTCGTCAGCGGGTCAGGACTTGCTTTCTTGAGATTTTTCCCAGTGGCCTCTCTTGCCTTGGTGTTGTAGAATGCTTCCGGGGCGACCACGAAGCCTCCCTCCTTGTCTGACGTAAGCAACTTGAGGTTGCTGTTCCAGAAGTGGTCCACGATGTCACTGGCTTTGAAGTTCCTCGTTGTTTTTCTCAGCGAGCGTTGGAGAACTTCCATATCGTCACCTACGCATCGGTCTCTATCTTCAGGTTTCGTTTTGGCCCCCATCCATCTCACCAGCGACAGCTTTGTGACTGGACGCATGCGCTGTTCTTGGCTGTACTTTAAACCGTGCTCCAGGCATTCCTTGACTTTCGGTGGTAACGTCACATCTCCCAAAACCGTGACCTCCTCCTGTCCTCCTATAGGCGGCTGCTGGTTTTCTTCACCAGTTTTGGTCTTGTCTGTTCCCAGAACTCAGTGTACTGGGCTGCTGTTTTAAGATGCGGTCTGTAGTCTCTCTCTGCAGTTCTCTCTCCCACTCCGCTGGCATGGCACTTGATTCTCAAGACGATTCTGCACCTCTCCACCTGCTTCCAAGGCTCTGACCTCAGGATTCTGCATATCCGTTTGGCATATGGCCTGTTGACGGTTGTGCCCCTTTGAAGAGGGCGAGCACTTCGCTTGGGTAGCTTCCGTGGCGAATGGCAAACATACCATATCTGGAGCGGTAGCACGCAAGTGCGATGAGGTTGATTAGTAAGTACACCATAAGGAGATTAATGGGATAACACTGAAAAGAACCCCTTGTAATAGAAATAAACTGCATTAAGATGGCAATTTGTACCAGTTGGTTCATGATCGAAGATAGGCGCCGAAAAAACAAGGACAAGAAGAGACGTAAACTCTGGCGCTCTCGCAACTAATGTTTATTGAAAAAAAAACCAATCCCTTATATAGCCGTGAAGAAAACCCTTCGTCACGACTAGGCACGGTGTAGACCCGTTTCTAGAAAATCAAATTCCTTTGTCGATAAGGTTATTGCTGTGTCACTTGTGCACATCCTGCCCATTACTTTGATTTCGAAAGCCTCGTGGAGCTCCCTGGATATCTTATCTGAGTATCTGGCCAGAATGTTGTGTCTTTAAATGACGGTACAGTGTGTTGCCAGATGTCCAGAATGGGTTGCTCGTGTGGCCGCGTCATGTTCACGTGCGCGATCGTTGAAGCATCGGCCAGTCTGACCGATGTATTCTGACCCGCATGACATTGGAGTTCGGTAAAAAAACTCCCGTTGTGCACTCTGTGAATTTTTTGCGGTGTTCTGTTGAGCACGAACCTCTGTTTATTTCCGTCAGGAAGTGCATGTACCGTTCCAGAGCACGTGTGGCATTAGCGTGGATCACTTCCTGGAGCTTTTAGCCTTTTACTTAAAGAATACTTTCGTGTCTTTTGAAGGTAAACTGTTCGGGCAAAAGAGGGGACTTTGCATTGGCTCGCGCTTGGCAACCATACTGTGCAATATTTTTTCTAAGTAGGTGCGCGAGAAACGTGATAAGCGCGACGTGAGTGACCGTTTTTCTGGTGTGCGTGCATTTTCAGTGTGAGTGAGTTTACTTTTGCGTTTATCCTACAATATTATTATCCAACTCGCCCAAGCATCCATTCTAGAAGTCCATGACAAACCACGAGAACGAGAAAGTTTTAAAGTCTTCAGATATGTGGATGACTTTCTTGTTCTTAGCAAGACGACTACAGAGGCTAGCGTTGAAATCCAAATACTACAATATATGTTTAAGTCTTGTGGTGAAGGCCTGAAGTTCACGGATGAAGAGGCAAAAAATGGCGAGTTGCAGTTTTTAGATCTTAGACTGATCCTCAGGGGGGATCACATATGCTGGTCGTACGAGCCGCGCTCCAAGGAGGGCATTCTCCCATACAGCTCAGCCCATTCTAAAGTTGTCAAACGAGGGATTGCTTCAAAGTGTCTTGAGGCGTCCATTAAAAAATCATGTGAGCACACTGCGCAAGAAAGCTTCAAGAAACAGGCAGCGCGCCTGCAGAGGGCTGGTTTCCCTCCGAGTGTTCTGGTGGAGGTGGCGGAAAGCCTAATCAAGAAGATAAAAGGCATGCAAAGGCAACCTAGGGAAGAAATCGCAGTTAGACCAGTTGTCATTCCGTACGTGCACTCCATTACCCACAACCTTAAAAAGGTCGCTGACCGGTACGATGTACCAGTGGTTTTCTCGGCACCTAATAAGCTGTCAAAACTGTGCCGCGAAACCAATTTTCCCACTGATGCTGCAGACAAATGCAAAACTAAACACCGCAAGAATTACGCAGAGTGAACAACGGGAGTTGTTTATCAAATTCCAATGTCATGCGGGTCACTATATGTTATGTCGGGTTCGCGGAAACGAACACTCCGTGGCGTCAACATTTATTGCGGGCCAGACTAGCTCCAACAACGGTCTGTGTCCGACTTGATGTTCCACACGCGCAGCAGCGCAGAACGTGATGGCGCATGCATCCCCGGTTGCCAGACTGCTCGCCGCTGGCACCGCCATGCGTATCTACTAAACACACGAACATAACACCCCTTCCCCCTAAGTTCAGGCTCAACACTCGGCCAGTGCCAGCACAAAGTCTCGCAGGCGGGATGGGGCTTTCCGAGCTCGCTGCGAACGGCGCAGGGTCGCTGGTTCAGGATCCCCCTCTAGTCCTTCCGGCGACACTGGCCGTGGTGCGGTCGTTGGCACAGGTTGGGACATGGTTGTGTCGCCTGCAGAGGGTTCAGCCGTTGGCTGCTCTTCCAACGAACTCTCGGCTGGCTCATTGCTCACTTGCCCTGGAGGTATCCCTTGCCGAGGATAAACTTCCCTTGGTGATGGCCCTTGTGTGGGGTAGACCTCTGGCTGTTGTTCTGTTGGTGCCGGTCCCTCGCTTGTGCAAGGCGCCATTGCCCGGCGCCGGAGCTGGTCAACGTGCCGCCGCAACACCCTGCCATCTGGGAGGGTCACTTCGTAGGAGATTGGCCCGTTCGCTCGGCCAATCACAGCGGGGACCCATGGGGGGCCACGGCCATAGTTGCGTGCAAATACAGGGTCCTCAGGCAGGAATGAGCGTGGCACTGGCAGCAGTCCTGTTTGCTGGGATGACTTGGCTGGAGCCCTGTCGGGATGCAGCCGGTTCAGCATGGTCGATACCCGGCGGCCCATTAACAGTTCGGCCGGTGATCGCCCCGTGCTTGAGTGTGGAGTTACATGCTGCTGTAGCAAGAAATCTGCCAGTCGCCGTGACCAATCTCCCTGCACAATGCGCGACAGAGCCTCCTTGGTGGTTCGCACCATCCTTTAAGCCTGGCCATTTGTAGATGGATGAAAAGGTGCAGATGTCACATGGCGGATCAGGTTGGCCTCAAGAAACTCCCGGAACTCGGCGGACGTAAATTGAGGCCCATTGTCCGACACTACTGTGTCTGGAAGACCATGTGTTGCGAACAGCCTCCGTAAGGCATTGATCACGGTGAGCGATGTCATGGATGACACTGCGATGACCTCCAGCCACTTTGAATAGGAGTCCACTATGATCAGGAATGTCTTTCCTTGGAACGGCCCAGCGGAATCAATGTGCAGGCGACACCACGGCGCCCAGGTCGTCTCCCATGGATGGACTGGTGCTCGGGGCATCTCTGGCCGTGTTTCCTGGCAGGGAGAACATCGTCGCACCCCTTCCTCGATAGCCGCATCCATTCCTGGCCACCATACATAGCTGCGGGCAAGTGCCTTCATCCGAACAATTCCTGGATGTCTGGCGTGCAAGGCTTCGAGAATCCGGGACCGTAGCTTCAGCGGTATCACCACACGGTCACCCCACAGTAAACAACCTTTGTGGGCAGACAGCTCATGTTGCCTTGACACGAATGGTGTGAACTCAGAAGTGATGCTGTGCCTTGGTGGCCACCCCTTCCACACCCAGTTGGGTACACGAGACATGGTACGGTCCCTTGCAGACTGTGTGGCGATGTTAGCGGCTTGGAGTGGAGGTTCTGGGAGCATGTCCAGGAGCATAATGGCCTCTGCTGGGGCCGGGTCGTCCTGGTGCTGTTGCATTAAGGGAATTCTGCTAAGGCTGTCTGCGTGGCCCAGCCGCTTCCCAGGCCGATGGAGGAGAGTACTGGTACCCATTTAGAAATATCGACCAGCGCAGCATCCGTGGTGACAACATCTGCGGTGTCTGACGGTCTGGGGTGAACAGCCCCAGAGGTGGCTTGTGGTCCGTGTGGATCTGAAATTGGCGGCCCCATACGTACTCATGAAACTCTCTTACACCTGCGACCACTGCAAGCGCCTCCTTATCAATCTGAGCATAATTGCGCTCGGTGGTAGACAGTGTCCTGGAATAGAATGCGATAGGTGGCTCAGGCATGTGGTGACTCAGCACAGCTCCTATTTCGTATGGGGAGGCATCACAAGCCAGGATCAAGGGTTTATTTTCATCAAAGTGTGTTAAGACTTGGTTGGATGCCAAGAGCTCTTTCACCGTATCAAAGGCTCTCTGTTGTGTTCGGCCCCAGGCCCACTTCGCATTCTTGTTCAATAGACGGTGCAGTGGTTCTGCAATGGTTGCCTTGTGGGGTAGGAAAGCATGGTAGAAGTTGTGGAGTCCCAGGAATGCCTGTAGTTCAGTCTTGTTTGCAGGGCATGGGGCATTCATGATGGCCTCGGTCTTTCCCGGTGTCGGATGTATCCCCTCAGCGTCAACTCGAAACCCTAAAAAGTCTACTTGTGTCACACCGAGTTGGCATTTTTCTTTCTTGACCTTGAGCCCTACGGCTTGAAACCGCCGTAGAACGTCAAGCAGGCGAACGAGCAGTTCTTCCTGTGAGGCTCCAGCAATAATCACGTCATCAAAATAAGCGATGACACCCGGTAGTCCCCTCAGGAGGTTTTCCATGAGACTCTGGAAGGTGCCGGGTGCGACACAGACCCCAAACTGAAGCCTGCGGACGCAGAAAGCTCCCCGATGAGTTACGATGGTCTGGGCCTCTGCTGCTTCTTCGGTCACTGGCAGCTGCTGATATGCCTGTGCCAAATCAAGCTTTGCAAAGATTGTGCCACCTCCAAGGGCTGCCAGGAGATGGCTCACGACTGGCACTGGGTATGCATGTTGCTGCAATGCCCTATTAATCGTGCACTTGTAGTCTGCACAGAAACGCACATCCCCATTTGCCTTCAAGGGCGTGACAATAGGTGTTTCCCATTTAGCTTGATCCACAGGCTCCAGCACCCCTTGTTGTATGAGCTTGTCTAGCTCGGTATCGATTTTCGGCCGAAGAGCAAAGGGTACTCTTCTTGCCTTCAACCGCACGGGCATGACCTCAGGATTGAGTGAAAACTGCACAGGTGGTCCTTTGTAGCATCCCAACGCTCCATCAAACACGGACCCAAATTCCTTAAGGATGTTACTGATCGCATGAGATGGCTGGGTGATGTGCTGCACTCCTATGATGTTGATGCCCAGGGCTGGGAGCCAGTCCAGTCCCAGGAGGCTCTGACGCTCACCCTTGACGATGACGAGACGCAATAGGCCATCAAAGTCCTTGAATTTCACCCTGAACATGCCATAGCCATGCACTGCGACGCGGTTGGCCTGATAGTCCTTCATCGTGATATCCTGTGGTTTCAGGGCTGGCAAGCAGCCATTTGGGAAGATCCGCCTGGCTGTGGCCTCAGAAATGAGCGAAAAGGTTGACCCAGAATCCACCTCCATTTGGCATGGCTTGCCCTCGAGCATGACCTCCACATGTATCTTCCTCAGGGCCGGTGCGGGCACATCGTGGATAGCAGTCACGGTTTGATCGTCGCAGTAGGCAATGTTTGTGCGAGTCGTGGCCCTGACGCGAGGCGTCTTGCAGTCCGTCTCAGAATTATGGCGGTAGTCCCGTGGCCTTCGGGACCGGCAGACTCGAAGTATATGACCCGTTTTTCCGCAGCTCCTGCACTGGGCATCCCGGAAACGGCACAGCCGCCGTTCGTGGGAGCCTCCGCAGCCAGCACAGAAGGCGCCTCCCGTTCCTTCCGGGTCCCTCCGCTGGTCTATCCTTAGGCGCAAGACGTCCTCGGCGGCGTCTTGCTTGTTGTCGATACCCGCGCTTGTCCCCTGGTGCACGGGCTCGATGCGTGGTGCGCTTACGCTTGGGCGGGAGTCGCGGCAGGCTTCCCGGTCGATGACCTCGGCAGCGATTGCTTCTTCGACAGCACTGGCGAGGGTCACTTCTTTTTTAGCCAAGAGTCGTTGCTTCACTTTGTCGCTCCGCAACCCGAACACAAAACGACCCCGGAGCGCAGTGTCGAGGGCGGTGAACTGGCAATGCTGCGCTGTGGTACGAAGGGCAGCGAGGTAGGCCGCCGCAGACTCTCCCTGTGCCTGGTCACGGCGATGGAACTCGTGTCGCCTCGCAAGCTCTTGAGGCTTCGGGGCCAGGTGCTCCCTCAGCGCGGTGAGGATTGTTTTGAGGGGCGTATCCCCGAGCGGGGCCGGCGCCACGAGCGCTTTGGCCAACTGGAACGTAGCGGAGCCGCAACGGCTGAGGAACGTCGCCCGCTTCTTACCGGCATCTGTGATACCTTGCGGATCCAGAAAGAATTCGAACCGCTGTGCGTAATCCTCCCAGTCCTCAGGTCGGGAGAAGTCGAAAGCCTGGATGTAGGCCTCGGTGGGAGCGGTGGCCATGTTGAGCGGCCGGGCAACGGAGTTAGCTTTCCTTGGCGGCCGCAGTGCCGCCGTCCTGCAGGAATCCCGTCTTCGTCGCCACTGTTATGTCGGGTCCGCGGAAACAAACACTCCGTGGCGTCAACATTTATTGCTGGCCAGACTAGCTCCAAAAACGTTCTGTGTCCGACTTGATGTTTCACACGCGCAGCAGCACAGAACGTGATGGCGCATGCATCCCCGGTTGCCAGACTGCTCGCCGCTGGCACCGCCATGCGGATGTACTAAACGCACGAACATAACACTATACATCGGTGAGAGTGGCCGATGCTCCAACGATCGCGCACGTGAACATGACGCGGCCACACCACACTCTCAACAAAAGGGTTGTCGTGGGGTACTAACTTTGGGGTCGTCAGAAGCCGTCACAGATATCGCTACCCCACCTTCGTTATACTAACAACCCCACGGGTAATCACACGGCACGCAACCAACAGGTTGCCACAGTGAGCACCCCCAAAAGCAACATGGCGGCTGGCAAGCGACGGTGGCGACGGTGGAGCAGTACGAGTAAGGCCTAGCGAGCTGGACTGCTTTTTGCTAAAATACGATTCTCAAGTGCGTGCGCCCGTTCGCGGCCTTCCGTGCGCACTGAAGCACTCCAAAACGCGCCTCGAACCACGGGCACCGCACGTATTACGAGTAGAGGCGACGATGTGAAAGGAAGGAGGGGGGGGGGGGTCAGGCAGGCAGGCATTTGAGGGGGTGTCCGCGACTGCTTTCGCGCGGCCGGCTGCATTTACTTCGCGACCAGAAAACATTCAAGAAAGGAATCGTATAGCGACAAATGGAATGATATCTTTATTGAACAGAGCGTCTCCTTGCTGTGCTTGCCGCAAGTGATCCGGCGGTTTCGGTTGACAGCGGCGAGGCGAAGCATCACCGATTTAAGCGGCGTCGGTTCCGATCGTTCAATGCTCCTGCTCACCTGTTAGCATTCGTTATCCACTTCCAAGTCCCGGGTAATCCTCACCGCGTTTGTGCACGCACTTAGCGCTATTCACCGCACGGAACACCCATTCAACTGGCTATGAGACTGATCCCACTGGGACGAGAGGCTGAGAACCGAACCACCGAACCCTTTGGGGCTGCTCCGTAGAGCCAGTAGAGCCATGGAACGCCTCCATGTTTTTCACTCAAATAAGTAGACACATAAACGCGCGACTCCTTGAATTGGGCGGCGCCACGCGCCACCTAACGGACAGGGCTCAAACTAGAAAAAAAACGAAGCCAACAGTTTTTGTGTTCAGCGCCTCGCCAGACATTCACGTATGTATACATATCCTACTACACACTTCACACATACGCGACATACAGAAGACACCATAGCATTCTACACAATACGCTTTCAGACACAGCACAAGGTACTACATGCTACATTAGATATTGACACTCTACATTCCTACACACACGTCTAGTCGACACCGCCACTTTATATACTGCTGTATTTTCTGTGACCAATTAGGATGGTGACCACTGTCATATTTTGTGCAAGGTTTACGCGTATATATTATTTTCCTCTACTGCCCTTGGGAAAGCGCTCGTATCTCTAATGTTATTTATTGCAAAAGTGAACTGCAGGTTATGAATAAATTTGAATAGTCGCTACACGTCACATTTTGATCAGTTTCGTTTTCTCGCTAGCCTACACTTTAAGTATACAGAAGCCTGTTTAATTAATTGTATTAATTATCGAAAACAATTTCTGCAATCACAACTTTCTGAACACGCTGATGCATTTTCTTTTTTCTTTTTACATATCCGAATGACTTCAGCGGCGGTTGAGTAAATGTTGAGTACACTGAGCGCGCGCAGGTGATTCTGGCGAAGCCCGTCCGCCGGTCCTCCCGAAACGTTGTTTCAGTTTTCTTCTTTTCGCTACAATTGTTTTTGCTTAAGCGCGTGTCTTTCAAATATGCGTTCTATGCGCTCGCGCTCGCGCCAAGAGGACAGTGCAGAATTGCCGCTTTCGGGCCCGTGCCTTCACCTGCAACGAACGCGAAATACGTATGCTAAATTATGTAAAGCCTGGTTCAGACAGTGGCGTTTGACTGCGTCTGACTGCGTTGCGGCAGCGAGAAACCAGGGCATCCCTGCTGCTTTCATCGCATGCCAAGATGATTCCTTGAATTGGATTCCACGCTTCATACGAAGCACAGTCGTGCCGGTGAGTCGCTTTCGGTTCTCGACGCAAAGCTGCCAAACTCATTCAAACGCAAGTGTCTGGACCGGCCTTACCGCTCATTCACACTGGAAGCGGATCCGCGTTTGCAAAGCGGTTGCGAACGCGGTTGTATAAATATCCAGTACGATTGCACGCGCACTCCATGACATCAAGTGTGCGTGCAATTGGACTGGATCTTTATACAACCGCGCTCACAACCGCTTTGCGAATGCGGATCCGCTTCCAGTGTGAATGAGCTGTTGAGCATCAAAGAACGCCGAAAACATCACTCTCTGCGCTGCACCTGCTGTCGTCTCCAGCAATACTTTTTCTAAAAAAAAAAAATCTAAAACAAATAGCACGTATATGTTTGCCAATGCCTTATTTTTGGAAATTTACTTGGAATCTTTTATATAGATAAAAGGAACGCGTGCTGGAAGGCCTGAAATCCTAGTCCCTTTCGAAGTACTCCGCCTTGGATGACACACACTTGTTTGAGCTTTTTTTTTTTATCGAGTATGCTCGATGAAATGTGCCAAATGAGCCAGTGAAGGTGAATCATGTATCCCGAGACAGAGAAATAGTGAAACACACGAACATGATCGCAGATATCTGTGTAGGTTCGTGCTGTCCGGCCTGAGTCGTGGTGTGCAATGCTTCATACTTCACTGCACTTGCAAGCAAAAAAATTGGGTACGACAGGAGCGCAAGTTCGGCGGAACGGGCGGAACCGAGGAGGCCATTTGCAACTGAACTGCACGCAGAACTGACCGATCACACCTTTATTGAGAGCACGCTCTTTACTGAACCGCACAATAAAAGACGACAAGAGTATCTCGTCCGACGAACATTCAAGTCAACTCACGCCTGTGCGTAGCTTTCTGTGCTTTCCTAGAGATTTGATTAAATTCCTCGAGCACGACGCCAGCTGCCAGCTGTTGTTTACTGTTGTACATGGTAAAACCCGCGACGGAACCAAAAAGTTAGTTAGAGTCAACGTTACTAAAACACTCAGTTGGGAAACTCGCCGTCGAAACCTGGGCCGCTGGCGTCCACCGAGACCGAGCTAAATGCGACAACAGCGCCACTCTTTATCATTTGTCTGTACTGTGGTCACCTTGAGCTTTTTGAAAGCCTGTTTTTTTGCGTAAAAACAAACGGAAAAGACTCTTTTTGTATGAAATTTATTGGAGTTTAGTACCAAATGATGGGCGCGTGATGTTTTTATCATCTTTAGTTCGCAAGGTTTTACGGAACAATTAATATTGTTTTTATAAAACCATGCCTCAGCGGGCCTTTCAGGTAGCGCGTCGCGACCTAGGTGCATTTTAACTTCAGGAGTTCAACGCGGCGCGTCCGCCGTGGAGACGGGAATTCACCCCTGTCCGCCGGGGAGACGGGGGTTGGCTTGTCGTCGGGTTGCGGTCGCTCGTTCGTGCGAAGCGCATAGAGTAATCTACACAAGGTCAGAGCCGTATATGTAGAGAGTTTGGTCAATGGGAGGCGCGGGCAGAGCCAGGGCGTGCGGCAGACTCGGAAAGAGGGCTTGGCATGCTCTCTTGACCAACCAGAAGCCGAAAAGAATCCCCTAGCGGTGGTAGCGAGAAACAGTTCTGAGCCGATCGATCATCGAAGGTCTATGTTCGTATATGGTTTAAATAAGTGCGTAAGAGTGAAGTGTAGTAACTCTTTGTGGTTGAAAATAGGGTTCACGTGTTGTTTCATCATGATCATGCAGAAAGATGTAAGAAACGAATGCGCCGCTCAACTCTGTTTTGCGCGGAAAGAGTGTGACCGCTCTGATGGGCAGATTCCCGGCGCTCGGCGTTTGGCGTAAGGATTATGTCGATCTTTCTGCTAGTCGCACTCTTCCACCATCATTTTAGATGAGTGTGATTGAAACATCACGTGTACCATATTTTCAGCCATCAAGAGTTACTCCAATGCAGTTATCAGGTTTGTTTCTCGCGACCACCGCCAGGGTATTATTTCCGGCTTCTGGTTGGTCACATTCGAATTTCTGAAGACGCCCTGGAACACGCCCAGCCCGCTTTCGGCCAATGGCGCCGCTTCATTTGTCTCCTATACTTCCCAACGAATGGCCAAACTCTCTACATATACGGCTCTGCACAAGGTAAAGAGCGGACACTGCCGTAGGCCCCAGCGTCCCGTATAACAACTAGCGCGCCAAACGGTCGATGAGAAAAGCTTACTCTTGATTCCGGTTCCGGTGGTTTCAGTTTCGGTTTCGTTTCCGGCGCTTTTTTTGCCGAGCTTGCTGTCGCGCGGCTTCTCTTACCTGATGGCACAAATGCTTCTGATTAGAGGCTTCACACCACGAAAGAGCAAAAATTGTCTTTACTGCTGTGAAATATTAAGATATCTATTCTTGTCATACTGCTTCCGTTTGTTTACGTGTTTACGAAGTATTTTCAGGCAACAACAAAAAGTGCTTCAGAATGATTTATTTTGAGGTCAATCATAAACAGACTTGAACAATTCAGAATCGCGAAGTATTCTTTATGAGGGCACACACATTCATATCGAGAAGAAACGTTACAAGAGTCCCACATTTATCAACACTCCAAGCCAGAACTTTCCAGTGATGCTAAACGGTTTGATTGAATTAATCATTGGTTGTCACAATGCTGAGCAGTTTCAGTAATGTGGACATGTAGCCATAGCTATCATTAACAAGTACTGTAAGCGACTTTATTGTTGCGAGCTCGACATTTAGCGATGTGCCAGTTTCGGGAATATTTCGCAGGCACAAACTTTCACCACCGTGAGTGACATTGCATGTATTCATGTCCATAGGGCAACTTATTCACGTTACCAATTTCTTGCGAACTTGATCAAATCGCGATATTTGCGAAAATTAGGTCCACGCGAAGATTAGGTCGTTTACGCTATTAGAGCACAGCCTAGACTGCACAGAATTCAAAGAAGCAGATTCAATGTCAATATACAGTACACTATTTGGAGTAGCCTAACACTTCTCGTAGGCTAACAAAAAGGACCTCATACAGACCCAGGGAATATTCAACATTCCCATCCATATTCAACACAATGAGTGTACAGCAGAAAATATAGCAATGCTAGTACAGGGCCTGTGGGAAATTACAGCAAGAACAGGCAGCTAAGGTCAAACCACCTAACAGTGTTAGGTAATAAAAATATACAAAAAATCTGTTACCAAAGTAATCACACAACATTTGGTCAATATACAAGACACATTGATTAAAACATTAACATATCGGACATGTTCGGCATATACTCCACGCACGCACCCATCAAAGATCACTTTGCTAGAAAACGTCCTCATCCCGTATATAAAAAAACTATGTCCTGCATTATAAAGTTGCAAAAAAAGCCAGAAATATAATCGGCATGCAAACTGCACAACCCAATTAAAAATCGTTCTTTCATAGGCGCCTGAAACACCATACCATACTAAGCTTTGAACTTGTCGAGTTGAGCGCCAGCAACAGAAGAATGAAACCGATCTTTTTCCAAGTTTCGATTAATAAAGCGCACATGCCAGCACAACCGCACCCCGCAAAACATCTTCAAAAACCTCCGCTGACACTCCTCGGAGCATAAATGCAAAAAACCAATACGCGACAGATGGTGATATAAAGCATAACAGACAATGCGCAGGTGTGCTACGCTTTCTATAACACACATAAAGTGAGATTCCAGGCTCTGAATGTAAGTGAAAGCAGCCTCCGAAGGCACAGTTAAGTTGCCGAACATCTTTCCTGGAATATGAAAGGCTTTAAGCATTGTAAAATACTGGTAGGGCCAGTTCAAGTTGTCAGTCCCTTCCCTCAGTGACCCAGAACAGAGACAACCCTGTGAACTTTTTTCCAGGAACAGTTTGATTAGAAATCCTGCAACATAATTGGTGGCAGAGTCGTCTATTATGTTAGAGTCTTTACTTGATGCAAGTTCCGAAATATCGTCCAATGGAGGAAAGTCGTCCACGGGGGCACATTCCACGGCATCAGCGATTGAGGTTGTCTCTAGTCAAAACGGGGACATCTCCTGAGGAAGGTTAGTGTTGTCATCTTCAGCATTTCCCTTTTCCGAGAGTTTTAGAAGCTTCCTAATCCCAATGTGCTTCAGTCCACAAGTAAACTGATACACATTAGGATTGGTGTTGCAGCCGTGTTGTTGCCTCATCAGCCCGAAAATATTTTCGAGGGCATCTTGCTGCAGTCGCCGTGTCAAAAGAAAGCTGAAGTTATATTTCTCAGAAATATCCTCCCAGAGCATGAGGACGGCCCTGATAGTAACCTGCCACACAGGGCAGTCAAAATGTTTGTCCATGCGGTCACAAAAGTATGCCGTGGACATGGCCGCCTCAGGGAGCTGTCTGGCATACACAAGAGCTAAAAGTGCAACGCATACTGATGAACTGAGGACCTGAGTCGCACGTTTCACCTTCATGTTAATGAAAGGTTTCTGATAAATATGCTGGTCTGTCAGTTTCGGGGCTAATCGTAGTCGCATCTCGTGCGTGGAGTGGTAAATTTGCACAATGTGGTTCCAGTCTACAGTTTCACTCCCGATGTGAAGCTCGTGGGCTCGCAGGTTGTTACGGGTGGTCTTTATCACGTGCGGTACATCAAAAATAAAATAGACACTTTCATTTCTTACTTTGAAGAATGGCTGCTCAACAGACACTCCAAGTAGATGCGCCAAACTTACGTTGGAGGCACCTTGGTCACAGACCACTGCTTTGATAGTAATGCCAATGTCCTTCAGCTGCTAAATCAATGACATAAGCAGGTTACGAGTTACAGAGGATGGTGTTGACGTATGCCCAATAGTATATGCTACAGGTTGCACCCACCTCCTGGAAACTCCAGAGAGAAGGAAAACCTAGGCTCTGTCAGCAATACTAGAAGTTCGCTCAACACCATCATCTGCAAATCCGAGGACAACATCCTGCGCCACATCGTATGACAAGTTCTTTTTCAATATCCTCTCGTCAAACACTAAGGTACAAATGCGGTCGCGTTCATTCCATGACTTTGTTTTTGACGCAATCGATGACATGATGCCTGGAATGATACCTGGCGTCATTTTGACATTGGCTAGCCACCTTCGTAGTGAACGCGGAGATGGTAGCGTGCACACTGAAGACATAAATCGGTATGCCCGCGGTCCATAAAAATTCAGATGTAGCGCAAATTTCTTCAGCCACAGTGGAAATCGCTTCCCCTTGCCCTTCGACCTATTCTTTACATGCGATGATATGAGGTGAAATACCTCTTCAGAAACATGAGGCCGAAATATTTCCAGAGCTTGAGAAGCTGTCTGAGGCATCTTCAGCCGCTGCTTCCGCAGTCTGGCTATCGTCTTTCTTTAGCTGGAAATTCTCGCTTGGAGTCGCTTGATAGCGTCCTCGGGCCTTTCGTGAGCTTGCGGCAAACAGGGGCAGGATGGTTTGGACCAGCTATAAAAATGTCGATAAGTCAGTTCGATTGAAAAACAGTTGCAATGAGTGCGATACGATTTAACCGGTACAAGCACCACTAACCAGTAGCATACCAGGTAAGGTGTGGAGTGAAGCCTGAATTTTCTTCTTGTCCTTTACCATTTAAGCACTGTCAAAGCCAGTGAAACTTCTGACCACCAATTACGTTATTCTTTTACTAGTCATGTAAAATATTCTGTACTAAATGTCTTCACGTAAAATCCTTGATAACCTTACAAGTTCAAAAGGCTGAAATAGCATGAAAAACGCAAAACAACTATTAAGAATTCTCTTGAAACCTCCGCTTGATATGTGTGTTCCAGTTTCCCACACCTCCCCAGTCATTAGTAATACAAATGGTTAGATCGGTATGCCACACACACGAAGCAAAGACTATAGATTATAGAATAGCTAGACTATTCTAGGTCTATAGCAAAGACTATATACCTAGAATTCTTTAAACTGATCCTTCTGGGACAGATTGTATTATCTACTGGCTGTAGAGGTTCACACAAATATGTTTCAAAAAGTGGCGAAAGCAAAATGGGACACTTACTGTGTTGACCTGGACCACAGTGGCCAGCGAAAAGACCAGAAGAGCTGGTTGTCTGACTTAGGTCTGGAAGAGTGCGCATATTAGGCACAGGCTGGTGCTTTAAAATAACTCTATATTACCGAGTGCTGCAGAGTGAATTACTGCGGAGCTGCATGGGAGTGGTGAATTCTGCAGTCTGTCGGGCTCTGCCTGGTCTGGAAAGGTTTCATTATTAGACACAGAAGTGCACCGTGACGAGATAGCCTCTTACCAAGCACAGCACGACTCGCTGCGACGGAGCTGCACTGGAGTGAAGGGCCAGACGAGCTGGCTGCCTGAGTGGAACCTGGAAGAATGGGCTTATTAGCCTACATAGAGAAGTTACTTATACCTTTGTGTATATGAAGGAAACACATTATTACAATCACCTATTGCAGATGCCCAGTTTAAGGGAGGACGAAGAGTAGGCACAGCTGATCGCACTAGGGTTGTATGCCCTGGGCAGTCTTGTACACGTTACTAAAAAAAAGTAATCGATTACAATTACTATTACTCTTGGCTAAAAAGTATTCGATTAGATTACTTGATTACTCGACGGCAAAAGTAATTGGACATTGCTTAAAGAAGTAATCGTTACTTTTCCGATTACTTTATTGTGTGAAGACACATCTTTAGCGCTCATAACAATGAACTACTCCCAACCTATTTTTCACATTTGCACAAGTATTGAAAAAGAAAAACTGGCTCCCTCTTCGTGGTCGTTGCACCTTCACGATGCGGACACAAGCATAGAATTCGTTTGAAGACGTTTGATGATTTGGGCGTTCGCCAGTGTGTGTGTGTGTGTGGGGGGGGGGGGGGGGGGGGCGGAGGGGGTTCTAGGTCTTGTTAAGCTTGAGCAAGTGTTGTCGCTCAAAGTTTGCGTCGCTCATTTTATTATTCACATGTGGATGAGCTCGCATGTTATACAAAGAGCAGCAGCTCAAGGATTTGAAGTGGATCATATGTAGTATCATTAGCGGAAGAGATCGCCCCGACCACTTCTCAACTCGAAACATTGCTTGTCACAAAGACCACGTAGGAGAAATGGGGAAATATTTCAACTGCCTTTGTTATATTTTGCATCCGCTTTAGGCATTCTTCGGTTCTGGTTCTCCTACGGGCCGCGAGTAGGTACCCTAAGCAGAATTTTTTATTTCTTCTTTTATTTCTGTGTGTGTGCGTGAGGATTCTAGTTTGAACGAAGGACTCACAAAGGCACATTCTGCTTCCTCAAACTTTGCCCTGAATGGCCTTTGTCACTCACTGGTGCTTCCCACTCCCAGTCCCAGATTAAAAAAAAACAAAAAAAAACGGATATTCCACAGAGACTGTACATAGAAAGAGATTGACCTCGTTTCCTGCAGCTCCGCAAAAATCTTTAATCTTACCGTTCGAAAAAAAAAGAAAAAGCAAATTTTATTTTTGTCGTTTCATAAAAAAAAGGCGTGTGCCGGGGGGGGGGGGGGGGGGGGGCGCGTGGACAAATTGTAACGGTTACAAGTAATTTTATTACTTCAAACAGTAATCAGATTACTCTTCTGATTACTGCCTAGTAAAAGTAATCAACTGATTACAAAATTACTCCAAAAAGTAGTCGATTACAAGTAATTTGATTACTTGTAATGCGTACGGTACAAGTCTGGCCCTGGGTCCATAAAGTCTTTTGCAGTGAAGTGATCACTGCAGACGGCGATAGGTGGCATAGAGTTGCGAAGCAGACTTTCTAAGAAGATCGTACCTCTTGGCATAGTCGAGCCAAGCTTTTGACCTGGAATATATATTGTTTTCAATGTGTTAAATGCACACTTTGGAACAAAATGTCAGATGCCAATCTGCAACCCTCTCTTCGACATTTTGGCTCCGCTTGCAAGCGATGGGGACATATTTTTATTTGGCAGGTTTGCTTTGGATGTCTCAACGCACACAGACAAATTTGGGTTCCTGCTCCAGAGTAGTGCAAAAGTGGCTCAACTAAGAAATCATGGTTTTTGCGCGAGAGGACGAACACAAGGGAGGACAACAAGCACAAGCGCACTTGTGCTTGTCCTCCCTTGTGTTTGTCCTTTCGCGCACCTGCTGTTAATTATAGCTAATTAACAGCAGGTGCACATTCACATTTCTTTAGGAAAAGACAGTATCAGTAGAGAGC
>NW_024609838.1:75425232-75504264 GCF_016920785.2 Ixodes scapularis
TATCAACTCTCAGCTTCCTCGTTTACCTTCCACGTTTCCAGCATCCGGTCTGTGACGATTACGTCTACGGCATCGATTGCCTTGTCGAAGTGTTCGACATTGATCGCAGCAGCGATGAAAGTGATTGTTATCAAGAGATGTTGGAAGCTGTTCATTTTGACTGCGACCCGCTGGCGACGAGCTCCAGCGACGACGAGCTCCAGCGACGACGAGTTCGCCGAGGTCACTGTCGTCCGGGAATATCTCGCAGGCGCATGCAGGGTGGAAAGTCAACCGGCCGGGGGGCGAGAGCGAGAATAGCTTTCAGTTTACCGAGCTGTTTGAGCGGTTTTGTTCGTACCGCGACGAGAAGAGCTTGGGCGATCATGGGGGCGCCTAGAATAAGAGAGTGTTTATGGTCACGTGGTTTATGGACAGCATGGTGTGACTAACTTGAGCAGTGTTGCCTGGTCGCCAGATGAAAATGATAAAAATTCGTAAATTGAATATTGCAATTATCAGAGCTCTAAAAATTGCGTAACTTGGTGTATATACTAAGTAGCCTATGAGCATTCCATTTCAAGAATAGTCTATCCGTTTAATTTTCGTTGTCATAACCCCTTTAAGGAGTCACCTACCCCTCAGTGCGCTTCCATCGTCCTCCTCAAGAGCTGCGCTCTAACCGGCGTTACAGGGAATTGTAAAGGGCTTTCATTTTTTTTTTTTTTTTTTATTATTATTATGATTCGGACAAGATAAAACTGAGAATGGAATGTCTCATCAAGCTCAAAATAGGAAAGCGATATTCGAGAACCCCTCGCGTGTGCAGCAAACACTTCAGTGAAAGCGACTCCGTGTATCCTGTTGATTCCAATGTGTTCTGTGGGTGCTGGTTTCTTACTAGTTCCAAGTTAATTCCTTCTTTCTTTTTCAATTTTGTAAACCAGTGAACAAACATTTCCTTAAAATGAATCTGCTATGAATTGCTACCGTTTGTATGTTTAATTTTGCGGACCAAAATACGCACAGTCTGCGATGCGCTTCTCAACAAGATATATTAAATGTGTAAAGAAAAATTCTTAGTAAAAAAATTTATAGAGAAAATTAAACAATCACCTGAATTTGCCGAGCCATGTCAGACAATTCAAGAATTTATGGAGATGTATGTTTTTCTTTCGAGCAGAAGTCGCCATGTGACAAACTTCTTTGCTACGTATTCGATGCAGAAGGAGTCTAAGCGTAGGTTGCTAACGGAGCATTTGCTCGTCAGTAAATGTCGAGTCACACTTGGGTAGAAGCGTCGGTATGCCATCCACTCAGCCGTGTCAATCTAGAAAGGTCTTAACTGTCGAAAATATTTGACCACACAGGAATGCCAAACTGCATGGGTATTCCCCCGCTCAAAAACATGAAATTCAGCAAGTCTCACCAATCGAATAACATATTGCACGTGTGTGTGTGTGTGTGTGTGTGTGTGTGTGTGTGTGTGTGTGTGTGTGTGTGTGTGTGTGCGTGTGTGCGTGCGTGTGTGCGTGCGTGCGTGTGTGCGCGTGTGTGCGTGCGTGTGTGCGTGCGTGTGTGTGTGTTTAAGGGGGGGAGGGGAGCACTTTATGAATGATCCGTATTGATAGAATGGAATAAAGGTTTCAATTCTGGCGCTGCCAAAGACTTTGACTTTCACCTTTATTCCATCGGATCACTGAGCACGGTTGATTCACCTCCATATTATCAATTATTTATTTTTCAGAGACCAGGTAAGATGACGGAATTTTCACGTCTACACAGGGGCTCGGGAAGTGTATCTGATGTGTGGGGGCGACGTCTGGGGGGCTCATGTCGCATCGTGTCGTTGACCTCTCTCTCTCTCTCTCTCTCTCTCTCTCTTTACATATATATATCAACGACCACTGACGAAGCGCAGTGCAGTGAAATAAAGGCTGCAGTCTGATAGACTCTTCCGAGATTTATTAGTGAGAACGCACATATATTGGACAAACAATGAATGACAACTTCAAACGAAGTCAAACAAAAGCTTCCAAAATCATCGTTCGTTTCGTCTATCGAGTGCAGCTTGAACATGCAACAGCCTCACGGGTGGTGGGAGGAGAGAAGAGGGGGGGGGGGGGGGGGGGGGGGGGGGGGGGTCAGAACTACTTTGAGGGGGGGGGGGGGGGCGGGGGGGGGGGCATGCCCCCACTGGTTTAGAACCTGCGGAGGCAATGGACCTTTTCCACATACCGACGGCACCAGGCGGTGGGCTGCACGAACTAAAAATCAAGGAAGTGACCTACCTGCGCTACCAATCGATACCGGGAGCTACGCTACCAGTTTCTTCGCTCTCCGAGCTGCGGCGCGTGCCCAACGCGAGCTTAAAGATGGGCATCCGTGGCGTCCACCCAATAGTTGTGTTTTTCCTTCCGTCCACCTTCTTTTTTTTTGTGTAACCCAATTATATATATATGCAGCAATTACCTGTTCTACTCGCTTATCCACAGGCTCATTCCGATTTTCCTCGATTTTTCGTTCCGACTTACGCCGCTTGGCATCGGGCGTTTGCGCGTGCGCAGAACGCTTCTCGGAAAAGGTCCATTGCCCCCCCCCCCCCCCCCCCCCCCCCCCCCCCCCCCCCCCCCCCCCCTTCCCGGTTCCGGAGCCCCCGCGTGTACAAAAATAAATACACCAACATCTACGCGGCCCTTGATGTCACGCCGCTTTTGTGGCGCTGCTATCGGCAAGGGCCCACGCGCAGACGCTATATACACGCGGTTCCTGCGCATACGCAGTGCACTGCCCACACCCTGTGGGGAACTGCGCGTCCACACCTCGTGTGGACTTGCTTGTAAAAAGCGCGTTGGCCGTCCATGTCCGCGCACTCGAGGTATCGGCCCCTCTCTGTTCAAGATGGCCTCTTCGTTGAATCCAGGACGCTTCCGTTCCGACGTGTATCGTAACCTTCGTCACCGGCGTACGAGGCTTTCACTTGTCAGTGCGACGCTGTCAAGGATGGCGTGGTTTCCGAAGCGCTGTGAAACCTACTTTCGCGAGCATGTGGCTTCATTTGGGCGAGCCTCTTTGGCGCGAGAGCGTCTGCGAAGGAAGTCGAACCCACGTGCTCAGCTTTGACAGCGTCACACGGAAGAGTGGCGTCACGGCGCCTGATCGTGCCATCTAGAGGCACTCTGTTTCCCGACATTGTTGTCGGCGCCGCCATTTTTGTTCGTATGCAGAGACGCAACTGCGATCGTCATGATTCTAAAGGGGCGACTTCCTCAGCCTCAGATTCGGTGTTAGGAACATCACGTAATATTTCTTTGCTCTGTCGCGAACTGTTTTGAACATTTGAGGAGGGCGGAAAAGAGTCTCCTGTGATTTCAGATAAAGCGTTAGATAACTGACAACCATGATTTTAAGCCAAATTATAGGTAAGTTTCGTTACTCTGAAGCGTAGCTTATTTAGTGGCACTAGTCCCGTACTTTCACCCCAAAGCAGAACGGCGCGCCAGTCGGTACGCGGTCCACCATGGGAATGTGATCTTTGCCTAAAAATCTTGCACCCGAGCTTTTAGGCGACGGATATACATGTTGCTTTCCTTTTTTCGCTACTTTTTATCGTATCAGTTGACAAGCTCCACGGAAGAGAGGCGTCCGAAATCGGTTCAGTTGCGCAAGCTTTATGCTTGCGCAACTGAACCACCGCAGGTAATGTGCATCCATTCATACTATCGCGGACAATATGAGCTGGAATAGTCCTCGATTTTTTGGCGTACATGCCATTTTCTGAAAGAGCTAGCTGTGGTCCGGTCTACAAAGGGAATGCGAAGTTGGGGTCCCATGCATACTTCGAACTTTTGACGAATTGAGAGATTATTTATTTACCTATTAATTATTATTTACAGATGGTGGTGTGGAACGCGCGATGAGCGCCGTCACGTGACACTTGTGGCGCTTCCCGATTGGTTACGTCAGGTCGTAGTGTTAAACCGGGTGCAGACGATTTCGCGATCCATTGCGTGATCGAGTTCAGGTAACGGGAAGTCGTCCACCCCCCCCGCGGGCAGTTCGTCAACAGGGCGATAGTGCAGGAGCGACTTGCGAACGGACGCTTTCTTGGAATGACGGCGGCGATTGCTGCACGCCCCCGGGCTTCCTCGCCTCGGCTATCGCGGCGCGGGGGGAGCGATGATATAGTCGTCTGCCTTCCGGAGGCCCGGCGGTTTACGGGAGAGTTGCCGGAGCAGGTGGTTGGAGCGGCGATGACGTGCTCCGACTTGCGTTTTTGGTGTCGTGTGGGTGAAGATGTCGCGAACCTTTGTAGAACCTAAGGTTCGGCGCCGAATCTTCGAACTTTGAGCTAAACTCAATGTTTAGCTCAAAGTTAATGTTTTATGAAATAACTACCACTGCGTACACAATACAAAAACAACATAATATTTTAAAATTTCTTTCGTTAAAATGCTGCACCCCTCTTCCGTCACTGCCAGCTGCCAGCTAGTTTTTAATTTCCGTGCATGCGGGAGATTAGTGCACGCGTATAATGTGCCTAGTAGTCGAAATTTTGGCGAGTTTTCGTCGAAAAACAAGATGAAAGTTCGAAGAAGTCGAACCTGGCCAAACTCGAACCCTGGTAGTTTTGTTTGTCACATAATCGTGTGAGTAAAGCGATACACGGCTTGCTTCTAAAAACAAACAACAACAACAACAACAACAAAGTCTAGACGCACAAGCGCGTGCTCCGGGCTTTCAGCGTCCCCTGCCAATCACGCACGCTCGTGCAGTGGAAGCACTGCTCAGGGCCACATGCATCGGCTGCGCCTGGACCCGCGGCCTGGACTGCAACTGAGTATACCAAGGTTTTAGGCGCCTTCACGCAGGCGGTCACACCCTGCAACGAAGTTAGCGCGAAGCGAATTTTCGCAAGGAGTTGATCAGCGTCCAACTTCTCGTACTCCCGGCTTGCTCCTGCTGTCCTGTTTCCTGGCACCAGCAGAAGGCAGAGTGGAGCTTCCAGACGTGAGAACGACATTACCTTCCTCCGGAGAAGCGGTGAGCGAGAATGCCACAATATAGATATGTATTCATTCATTCATTCATTCATTTGTTTATTTTTTGTGCTCATGAACAGCTTGAAGCCTTGAGAATGATGCACAATTAACATACAGCAAAAAGAGGAATAATTCTACAAATTGACAATAGAAAGCTTGAACGCTTCAAACGATGGTTATAGATTTGTAAGAGAAAACTTGAACGCTGCAAAAGATGGATTAGACATGTCAATGCAAGAATCATTGAAAGTATTATACGAGGTCTGAGTACGTGTCATGGGGCAGGTTCGGAAGAATAATGGAAGAGACATTCGCAAAAATTTTCTCGGAACATGAATATTTATCGATGAAGTTAGGTTTGAACAAAAATATGAGATCTCTGTCGCGTCGTCTGGCACTCAAAGTAGAACAGCTGCGGCTGAAACGGTTCCTCTTTACTCCAGCGTGCTCGTGTTCCATTCTCGACTCGCGAAGACGGTTTCTTGGACTTCCAAAAACGGAAAGCTACTGGAACGAGTCAAATTACAGGCCTAGAGCGCACACGCGCAACCTCTTTTTTTTTTTTTTTTTTTTTTCTCCTTCCTTTTTCTATAGGATCACTTAAAAAACGCCCTTGAGCTGCGTTGCATGCGCATCCCCGTTTTCATGCCCGGACACCAAACATCGGTTCAATGCCCCTGTTCAATCACGATGCACAGAAAAAAAAAATATTTGGAACAGCTATGACGTTCACAGACGCAGAGAACAAAAAGGGCGAGAGGAATGTTTTCGAAAACCTGCAACGGCGGCAACTAAACTAAAGTGAGGGAAAATTGAAGGGCGCCAGAGTGACGCCGACGCCTTTGAAAATGGCAGGCAACGCTCGCCAGACGAACGGCCAGTAGTGTCGACGTACTGATGGATAAATGGAGGGGTCTCAGGCGGTTGCCAGAGTGAATGCCAAATTTAAACGAGTATTGCGGAATCCCCAATAAATCCAAACGACACTGCCCGAGGCACGCACCCAAACAACCCCAGCCGGCTACATTGTTAACTTCAGCACCCTTTTTCGAGCAACAGCCTTCAATTCTAAAGGGTGTGACAAAGGGTGTGGAATCCCGGACAAAAGCTCACCGGACAAAAGCTCACCGGACAATAAAGGGTGTGACAAAGGGTGTGGAATCCCGGACAAAAGCTCACCGGACAAAAGCTCACCGACAGAAGCTCACCGTACAAAAGCTCACCCATTTTTGCACAGACCCGGACAAAGCTCACCCGGGAGAAAATTTCATGTTGGTCTTAACACGAGTGCGGACAACTTAGGCGCATGCGTGCGACATTAAAATGCAACGATAAATTAAATCTGACAGGCGCATACGGTTTGTTGATTAGAGTAAAAACAATTTTATTTATCGAATGGTTAGAAGCGAATGCAGTCCCCCAGCAGTCTTAGTAGATCTGGGTGTACCTGGAGCCCCTCGCAAGTATTTTTTCAGACGATTCTGCAGGCACAGGGTGGTTTTTCGCACCCGCTTCTCTGGGGGTTCACCTCTCCGGGCTTGTGTCAATGCCCTGCCAACGAGCGCCTGATTTTTTCTTTCGGCATTCATTCGGCCTCCTGACGCTTGGATGGGTGTGGCCAACAAGCTTCTGGAACCGATATTCCATCTTTCGCAGGTGTTGTTCATTCCGGTATTTATCTTGAAGAGTGGCGTAGTGCACCATTCTACCGCACTGAGGGAAACTCCGGTCGTCGTCGGCGCACAGTCAGGCAAGGGGAAGAATTCGCTCTCGGTGCCGCCGCAGAAGGAGCAGAAGCATAACGGAAGGGGCCGTTGACATACGTACAGTCAAAGCAGTCCAGCAGGTCGCCGATGTCACCGGTAGAGCTTCCCTGATGTAGATTAGTCCTTCGGGTACAAGTTATGATGGAAAGAGCGCCAGCCTATCCCAACTCCCGCACAGCTTTCTAAATTGGTCATCTGTCTTGTACTTGTCCAAAAGGTCCAACTCCTGTCCCATAAACAGACTTTTTTTTTAAATTCGCGATTCAATAATTTGTGTATTACTGTCCTGCTCCAGTTTCCCTTTCACATCACCCTGATCAAATTCTTGAGATTTCAAATACATTTACGACTCGCAATGATGGAAATAATTTAATTTTCCTAGCCATTCACTTCAAATATTACCCTGAACCCCAAGAAAACCCATGCACCAGTAATGAAGAGACATTGTGCCTAACCTTTATGTGCGCATTTAGGCGTGGCATAAGCACAATGGAAAAGCGAGGTCATCGAAGTGTGACTTCGCTTCTTTGGTCACTCCTCGGGTTCAAAAAATTCAGTTCACGAAGTTTCTTGGTGTGGCACAAGGTGCTCCGGCATACCTTAAGTCAAGCAAGCTTGCTCCTAAATTTTGGTCCCAAATCGTTTGCTCCCCTGCCTGTTATGGCTTACCTATCGACACCTTTGCTTGGGATGGCGTACCAGTTCTAAAAATGGTGCAATGTCCATCGCGTCCGCACTTTATCCCAGCCCATGTTTCGCCCGAGTAGCCCCCGCAAAAAAGGAGGTGAGCTTTTGCCCGGGTCTGTGAAAAAAATTGGTGCTTTTGTCCGGTGAGCTTCTGTCCGGTGAGCTTTTGTCCGGTTACCAAGGCTCTGACCATTTGCTATATGATATTTTCTAATCAACACCAAGAACGTATATATATGCTGCTCTGTAGCTTTTAAAACAAATTGTTCTACAAGATGCGCACTTCGTCACATCTTGTGCACATCTTGTCGAACAATTTGTTTTAAAAACTACAGAGCAGCACCATTTCGTTTGAATCATACCCTCGGCACCGTGGATACCGGGTCCCGTTGATACACGCAAGCACAACACCGGCTGCAAAAAAAAAAAAAAAAAAAAAAGTGAAAAGGCGTTGGTTTTGTGGTCTTGTGTTCGTGCTATCGATGCGATCCGTACGTGTCTCTTCCGGGATGAGGGCGATTCGTCAGATGCGCACTCGTCACAGGGTGATTGGTCACAGGACGATTCGTGACATAGGAGCATTTGTCACAGGATGACCGTAACGCGGACAAGGTCACATCGAGTGGGCAAGGGAAGATAGTAAAATGAAAATTTCAACAACTGCTCACATTCCCTGATGAGGAGTGTCACGACTTCCCGCTGTGACATAAACCAATGGTTAGAAAAACTAATCTTACAATACTCAACGTAGAAAAGGTTTTGTCAGCAGCGGCATACCAACTTGTTTTTGAGTGGGGGGGGGGGGGCAAACCAGACCCCCCCCCCCCCTGGGCCGGGGGGCGGGGCCCCTTTGTATCCCTTGGGCGCCGCCGGCCAGTGTTTGCCCTGCCCAGTGGCGGCTGTTTCAGGGGGGGGGGGGGGGGGGGGCAAAACACATGCCTTGCCCCCCCCCCCCCCCCCCCCCCCCCACACTCTGAGAACTGGGGGGGGGGGGGGGGGCCTTGCCCGCCCGGTTGGTACGCCCATGTTTGTCACTCATCCGCTTCTCCTTTCATCATGTGACGTACGAGTCTTCAGCAGGCTGAACTCAGTCGGGTCCCCCGCGTGTGCATCCTGGCTTGAACGAGCAATAATCCGACTGGCAGCCAAATCAGTTGTTACTTTTGCCTTGGGTACACCTCTTCTGCGACAAATCCATTAAGTATCAGTGTTCTTTCTGCTGCATGTGTACGAGTACCCCTCGTGAAGCAGCATAGCTCCACCTCTCACTGTTGCGATCACCAGGCTCCATCTTTTCGAATGCAGTCCGAATTCAAAAATAGTTGCTCGTATATGACCTCCGCATTCATAGTTCGGGACGGAATTAAAAGCTTAAATGTCTATTACCAATTTTTCGCGTTTGAGAAGCGAAATGCATACTGAGATATGAGGTGAACCACTTTGTCCGCCCGAACCAGATGGAACAATACATTTTTATAGGGGACGAACTTTTGTGGGACCGGTTGCCCACGTGACGAGTCATCCTATGAAGAATGTTCCTGCGTGACGAATCGTCCTGTGTCCAATCGTCTTGTAACAAATGGACCGTATATCGTCTCTTCCATCGTTAGGAAGTTTTAAGCCACATTGCTAATGCGCAGTGTGAAGACACTGACTCAGGCTGCTTGTGTGGCTGCTACAACGGTAATTCAAAGACTGTCCGTAGAGATGTTCGAAGCTGCCCGCAGAGTCCTCTCTGCGGTGAACCCAGAGTCTAATGGTAAGCTGTATGAGGAGCGGTGTGACCGCCGTCGTTTTAGATACCCCGCTGGCGCCTTTGCGCATGCATCGTATCGTTATCGGGTACCGTGATCTCTAGTATCCATCTCACAAGCATCTGCAGAGCAGGCCGATGGCACGAGCGCGTGGCTTTGGAAAGTGCCTCATATGCAAGTGAGTTCTTGTGAGATCAAAAGCATTCTGCCGCCTGTGACTGTCTTTACTGCAGACACTCGTGAGATGGAGCTTATAAAAGTCCCAATTTGTTCGCAGTGCGTACTACGACGAGTTCGTTCGTCATCATAGATGCGCTTGCGCTTCTGGAACCGCCTGTAGCTGCCCAAGCGCTCTCCGACGCTCGCGCTACGCCGGTTGCACGTGCGTCCTGCGTGGCCATCTGCTCGACAGTGCGCAGGGCAACTAACCGGAGGAGAGTTTTCAGCAGACAGCCGTTCGGGGTGGTCGACGGCAACGAGAAGAAAGCGCCCAGTGTGTCTGTGTGTGCGTGTCTCCCACTTTAGTCGGTTTCAAGCTTTATATTTTTCGCTCCGGGTCGGAGAAGAAAAAAGAAGAAAAAAAAAGTAAAAAAAGGAGAGTGTCTGCAAGACAACAAGTCGTTTCCGAGCGGCCGCCGCCGCTTGGGCCCCAGGATTTCTGTTCGTTTCCCATTGGAGCTCGGAGGCCCCTGGTAACAGACGCCCAAAAGTCCAAATATGAGCATCGAGGGGACGTTCGGCCTGCGGAGCGACCGGACGGCTCTCTGTGCCGCCGCGACAAGATGCACGCGGCCAAAGAGGGCCGCTGAATCTTCGCTCTCTCCCTCGTGCGTATCGGACCCCTCTCTCTCTCTAACGGGGCTTGTTTTCTTTTCTGCTGGGGCTGCCCCTTTTCCCACTTCTTGTTTTCTTATTCGTATGTACGGATCTCGCAGCTCGATGGACTAGAGCAAGGCGAGTCGGTGGCGGAGTGGTTTTTACGCGGGACAGAAAGGCGTATTCACGGCGTCTCTGTCTGTCTGTCTGCTGGAATCCGGCGCATGTCGTCCCCTCTTCCCTGTCAACTTGTGAGCGCATTGGCACGCGAAGTTGCATTCATAGACAGTGCGAATGTGCGGAATCTTGATCACAACGCTTCTCTCTCTCTCTCTCTTCACAACACTTCTCTCTCTGCGGAATCTTGGTCGTTGATTTGCTATGGTCGCTCTCCCGCTGCTGGTCCGAACTGCAGAGAAAACGATGACTATAAGCAACATTCGCGCGTGTGGACACACATACATACATGCACACAGACACACGGGTCCATATCACATGAGCGAATGACGTTTTAGCGAACAGCGACATTTGAGCGAATCGACGTTTCAGCGAATAACAGGGGCACGTGTTAAGCCCCCCCCCCCCCCCCCCCCCCCGTCTTTCTCGTTGCGCTTACGCTAAAAAAGCACCTTCATGTTTCAAAAGTACCGCGAGGTGCGTCGATGCACGAGACACGTGCGACATGCAGCCCTTGGGAAGATCATGGCGGCACAGCCCAGCTCTGAGCTAGATTTCACGCCATGCTCTCCCCAGAAGTGGCGCGCGGCACGTGTCTCCAGCATTTGCACAACAAATAATGGCGCCACTTTTCCCAGGATAGGGGGGCTAGCTTACCCCGCTTCGCGGCGACTGTCTGCGGCGGGGAGGCACTCACTTGATCGAATGACGTTTTAGCGAACGCCCACGTTTCATCGAACGACACTTTAGCGAAAAGTCGGACGCCGCGAAGCGGCGTTTTCGGGTGGGCCAAGTGAGTTCATATTTTTGTAATGAGTTGCCGCAGACTGTCGCCGCGAAGCGGCGTAAAGCGCAGCGCGACGGATGGGTTAACGCGCGCCCCCGTTATTCGCTAAAACGACCATTCGCTCAAATGTCGCCGTTCGCTAAAATGTCATTCGCTCTTGTGATATGGACCCTCTGCGGCGGCTCATTACAAAAATGTGAACCCACTTGACCCATGCGTAAACGCCGCTTCGCGGCGTCCGACTCTTCGCTAAAGTGTCATTCGGTGAAACGTGGGCGTTCGCTAAAACGTCGTTCGATCACGTGAGTGCCTCCCCTCTTTACCATTGTTACAACAATGAATCTTAATTGCACGGGCCGTTGACAGAAGGTGCCGGCGGCGCATAAAGGTGTAGTGTCGTCAGTAGTCATTAGATGGCGCAAGAGGCGACTTATCCTTAAAGTCCCTTGATACTCTTTTTTACAAGTAACGACAACCAATACCAATGACAAAGCACGTGCCGCTAGAACAAAAATACGTCATTCAGTTCAGTCATCTGCTGTCCGTCGCCATTCGCTTCCTAAAACCTGCACAGTCACGCAGTCGGCGCTACAAAGAATGTCGCTGACTGTAAAAAGCTCTTATTAGGAACTTTACTCTTCCTCCTCCCCCTCACTCCTCTCTGTTACCACTTGTCCCCAAGGTGACATGAGGAAGTCAGGGATCGGTGGCCGAGTGAACGCGTCTCAGCTCGGAGCGTGGAGCGAAAACTTCTGGCTGCCAAACCTTCTCGGTTCGATCCCCACTCCCTGCGCCCGTTTCGAGCTGGATGAGTTTCGTACCGGCACGCGTTCGTGTAATCACTACTGCGTGGTGCACGTTAAAGACCCCAGGTTAGCGGTTGTACTGCACTGGCTGAAGTTTTCATATAGAGCTGAGAGACAGGTCACCCGTTGAGGCGTACCAACTTCAAAGCTGTCGAAACATACAAGCGATATAATTTTTTGAAATGTCAGTTGGCTAGCGAGCTGGCTCTCGGGGGTAAAGACGAGGCAGGCGTAGCTACGCGAGGCCTCCTCGCCTCGTAGGGAGTAAACGTGGTAGACGGCGCCACCGTCACTGGACGCCTGGGCAGCATGGTCCCACGAGCCGTTGTCGACACCGTCTCGTTTCCTTTGGGTGTTGCGATCGCGGGTAGCTTTGCCGAGTCACGACCCGCTAGGCTTGGTTCCCCACCCAAACGGGAAGTGTTCCAAGGGTGCCCGACAGATGGCGCCGGCGTGCCTGTGAGATTTTTCGTCGTCGGCAGTCACAAGTGGGCAGAACGCACTCGGTCACTCTCAAACGCAAATGGCGCCATCTATCGGTTAGCACTGAAACACTTCAGACCTGAATAGAACTAGTCTGCGGGTTTTCCAGTATTTGCCAGGTCAAATCTACGCATTATTTACAAGAAATGATCGCTTACAACATTAACAAAATAATTTCGAGTGAAAAAAAAAATAATGCGTAAAAATATATAAACTATACACGCGGGTCGGAAGCGCTACAGGACCATCCGATAGCTGGCGCCAGTGTTTTAAGCTGTTACACGGGAACGCAACGCACTCGAGCACACCCAAACGCAAATGTGAGGGCCAGCCTCAAGTCGCGGACACCACTACAGTCTGCCGACTGTCTGAGACGTGTTTCACCACAGCGGATGCAAGCGTTTCCAGGGAGGGGAAGTCCGGATCTCTTGACTCCCGCCCCTCAGAATCCGCACACTGGATGGTTGTGCTAATGCGTGTCCGCACGTAATTCTGCCATCATGTCTGTAGCGACCACCCTGTCTACGATGTACGACCAGTGTTGCAGACAGCTTACGCACCAAACCCGGAAACAAGGATCGGGCGACGGATTTCGACAGTTGCTGCAACAGCGCCAAAGCGGGAGACTACGTCAACAGCGGCAACGGTTGGAACCAGGAAAGGCGGCTCGCAAGTGCGCAGATTACAAGCCATTCATCCTCCACCCATAAATCAGAAGAAACAAAGTCTTTCATCTCTAAATAATTCACAAAATGCAGTATTTAATATAAGGAGCCATCGCTTAAATTTGTTAAGAAGACATCATCACTTGTTTCCAAGGCGAAGAACAAATTCTTTTTTCTTTATTCAACGGTGAAAGACTTGGAGTTTAAGTCAACTCTCTGTTTACAAACAAGACCGCGTTTGCACAGAGACTAGGTGTGGGCACTGGACGCGAGGTGAGGCATCTGCGCATGCGCTGTGATGACAGCAGCGCCACCGTGTCGGCGAGACGCCAGAGCTGCCTGTTGGTGACGTCAATTTCTCCGCTAAATTTAGCGCGGAACTAAATCGGTGTTTAGGCCATATGACGTCAAGTCATAAGTTATAACCCAGACGGGCCGTCATACAAGCAAGAGGCATGGCTGAGACAATAGGGAGTTTTCTTCGATCGTTCCGCCGTCCCGCAACGCTGTCCGCAACCTGCTAGGGTACCCGGAACTCTACAGTCAAGGCCATGGACGCGCAGGCGCAGTAGTGGCTTCTTCGTTGCGGAGGGCTTAGCGGGGGAGGAAACGCGGTCTATGAAAGCTCCCCAATGTCTGCAGACGGTGTGATGAATTAGCGGTGTAAGAGCGGCTTTAGGGGTGATCCCGGATCGGACACGTCACGCGGAGTGCAGCGCTGAGGTCAGGCACTCCGGGAGGCGTTGGACGGAGGATTGGCCAATACGCAAGACCTCGTCCAGTGACCTCAGCCTGGGAGGTAATGAATCCTCGGGGTGCACGCCTCCGGACGGCTTATCGCTCGGAATAAGAGCAAGCATGTTGCTTCCACCAACGTTCCTCCAGGGCCCGCGGTATGTACTAACCTTCATCGAGATATACCATATCTTGGTGTCCAAGAAAAAGAAAATATTCTGCCGCACAGATTCTGTGTATGAAAAGGCCGCGAACCGCAATCTTTCCCTGACGGCTTGAGAGCTATATCATACATTTTCATCAATGATAACTCCTTCGCATGTTGTTTTCCTTTCCTTGCGCAGCTCGAATCGAATACTAGGAATCGTCAATACCAGATGCCACAACCGCGTATGCACCGTCCCTTTGATCAGCCTCGGGAGCTGCGTTCTACAGTCGAGCACAGAATGGGAAATTTTCGTGGACAGTTTTTCCTCCTCGCTCTCCCCAACGAACACGCCACTATACTGCGCATGCTCGCCGCTAGCCTTGTCCGCAGAGTTCCAGATATCCTAGCGGGTTTCGGAGAACGTTGCAGGTCCGCGGAAACGATCTACGAAGGCTTCCTAATGTATCCGCTCGATGCATCCCCCAACATTGATAAATAATAATAAGAATCATCATTTATTTGCATTTTTTCATTACAAAACGAAAAAAGGTGGAAAAGAGGGAAAAAAGCTAATATTGCAGCTTGACGAGGCCCTAGTTCCCACACACACCTTGGCGGAAAAGCAGCGTAAAATAAAAATACAGGACCCAAGCAATCAAATATGCTCCAGCACACCACTCCAATTGTTATACTTAGAAAGATAACTAAAAAACATATGCCACTCAGAAACCATTTCAGAACTCATGCGTGACACTATACGGTATCATATAGAAAATGGGGTTGTAGTAGTTTGTCCGCTAACATTCGGTTTGACTTTCCAAATGTACACGCATCATTTGCTTCAAGTTCATTTAGTAAAGATGGCAACACGTACTTTAATCATGTAAAACCATAATTAGTACGGGGTGTTGAAACATGCAGGTCTCGCCATGGCGGGTAACGTATTTACGATCTAACTTAGTTAAACATGACAATGCAGATATGAAAAAAAAAAAAAAAAAACTATTGTCGTGTTTTAAGGCTACATTATCAGTCACAAACAACCGAAACCTGTGCAGCCGTTCAATAGGAATTACACGATGCTTGAAAAAGAGTTCCTTAGAAGGATGCAAAGAAGAAACATTTGAAACAATTCCAATAGCCCTCTTTTGGGTTAGTAGTAGTCTTGTTAAGTTATATTTTGTAGTTTGGCTCCAAAGTAAATGACAATATAAATAGTGAGTATAAACCAAAGAGTAATATAAAAGCAATTTTATACTAGTTCGAAAGACATGACGGTTTCTACAAAGGAGACCAACAGATTTGCTAGCTTTTGTATGGACATATTCAACGTGCTCATTCCATGATAATAATCCAGTGAAAAGTACACCCAGTGTTTTAACCGACTTTACCACCTCTAGTGTTAATGAGCGTAACGTTATTTAAAACGAATAAGATATTCGTCTACTTCGAGGTCGAAATAGCACACATTTAGTCTTTTCAAAATTTATTTTTAGTCCATTTACTTTGGTCCACGAGTCAATTTTTGAAAGAACTCCTATTGCTTTCCTTTCTATATCATCTGCTGAGCCGCCTTTAATAAAAATAGTCCTATCATCGGCATAAGACACAAGGTTTGCATGCGGTACGCAATTTTCAATGTCATTTATGAAGATTATAAGCAAGAGTGGCTTGAGCACACTAGCTTGAGGTACACCAGTTCTCAGTTTTTGAATGGTTGATATAATTATTATTATTAACGAACTGCATACGGTACTGTAGGTATGACTTAAATAGGTCTAGAGGCGTTCCACGTATACCGTAATTTTCTAGCTTCATAAACAAAATTTTGTGGTTAATTAAATCGAACGCTTTGGGGAAGTCCATGTATACACCCATGATGAGTTCTTTATTCTCAAAACATTCTATCATTTGTTGCTTTTGTACTAACAGTGCTGATTCAGTTGAGCGATGTTTTCGGAAACCGTGCTGACTATTAGAAATTATTGAAAATTTTTCTAGCTAAATATGAAGTCTTTTATGCATGATTTTCTCAAGGCCTTTAGAAAAAATGAATAAAAGAGAAATAGGTCTGTAGTTTTTAAACGTATTCTTGCCCCCCCCCCCCCCCCCCCCTTTAAACAAAGCGACAACCTTAGCACACTGCATTGCTTTAGGAAAAATACCAGAAGAAAATGACAGATTAAATATATACGTTAAAACCGCGGTACCACTATGTCGAGAGTATGCTTAATCACTTTGATGTTAAGATCGTCTACATCTTGACTCCTGGAGTTCTTCAAGTTTTTAAAAACTGCAAACACTTCACCCTCATCAGTAGGGCTCATAAAAAAAGGGTTTTCGAAATTACGCTCAGGAGGTGTAGCTATATCACTTGATTGGCTAACAAAATAATTCAATGCATTCGAAGCACAGCCGGATAAATGGTCGTCTCCGCAGCTTATATTATCTAATATTTGACGCTCGTGGGTGAGGACGCAAGAACTTATTTACCCTTTCCCAGAGTATGCGCGAATTTTTATTATCATCTCTTGTAAAGAGGGTTGTGTAGAATGCGGACTTCGCGCGTATTAACCGGTTAGTTGGTTACGATACCTTTTGAAGGCCCTTAGGTCTTCAGAGTCTCTTGTATTTAAAAAGCGCTGGTATATGCCGGTTTTCTTATGCACTTTGTGCAACAACTTTTTCGTCATCCACGGCTTGCGCAATTTTTTTACAGAGTTTTACGGTTCAATAAAGAAAACTATAATTGTATACAGCTTTTTAAGTGTTCGTAAATGTTCGATGAGTTGAGCAATTTGATATATGGACCAGGAGGCGGGTGTAACAACCACGGATACACCCTTTTCCTCCCAGGGTGTATTCGGCTACCTAAAGTCGGGGTCACACTGCTTATACATCATAAAAAAGGACATACAGATCCGAACGCGAGTCACCGCGTGATCCGGTGACTCGCGGTTCATCACTGGTTCATCACTGATCAGCATCGTTGTTATGTAGGGGGGCTGAGTGGATTGGACGTATGCGTGCGGCGGAACCATTTTAGTTGGGCGGCGACTTGCGCCACCTAACCAGTGACTTCAACATAGTTAAGTGAGTTCCCACCAGCCTAAAAAAAAAAAAAATGCTTTTGCGATATGAGGAAAAAAAAAAAGAAAGAATAACCTGCGGCGCAATAAAGATATTTGTACCAAATAAAAAATGAATTTATTTTATTTAAATTAGATATATTTGATTTATGTAACTTTATCTTTCATATTTTTTTAGATATAGCAAATTCATTATCAGTTGTTTCAATGAAACTGAAACAAAAATTCTTCTAAATTAAATAAAAAAAGATATTAAATTGTGCTTTAAACGTTAGTAAGTATACTTTAAGTGCCTTAACGCATTAACATACCCAAATGTGAGCAACTTGAGATAAATATTGAAATCTTGGGGAAAATACTTTCATCTTATCTAGGTTCGAGGATAACCCATGCCACACAAACGATCTCACAGAGCAGAGCACTTTCATCCTGAAATGCTGCCTACCCATGGAGTCAGAAAGCTCAACGCATCTTGTCGGTCGGTCAAAATCGTCCTTGTCAGAATCATCCGAACGCCGCAGGTTGGAAACGCACCGCACCAGAGAAGCGATGACAACACTGAAGCGGTCGAAGGAAAGAAGAGAGCCGGACACTGCTCCTCCATTAGCCTTTACAGAGAAAACACACACAAAAAAAGTAAACATCCTGATCGGTGTTAACCTCAAACATGGAGCGCTTTTTTTTTTTCTTTTTTTCTCCACCTTGACAATAATTTCTCCTCCGATTTAAGTCAAAAATCAGTGAATTCATCAAAAGTATAACTTTATTGGGGGAGACTTCAAATCTGAATAAATATTGAAATATTGTTCTCAAGTTTGCTTTTTTTTTTTTTTTTCTTTTTTCCCTGAGAAAGGGGGTTTGATTCAAGTTAGGTAGGAAACTTTACGTGATATAAACGATTACATAAATCATCAATTAAATCGTGATTCAAATTACGATTAAAAACACATTGCTTTTTTTTTTCATCCTGCATACAGCTCTTAGGCAAAACACACCACATTCGGTTTTCACAGACACAGAGACGCATGAAGCACGCGTGACACCAGAATCACGATACTTTTGTCTGCTCCTCAGCGTTACATAGCCGACATTATTTGAAAAGCTATACTTTAAGAGAGGACATACAAAAAAAAAAAAAAAAAAGAATAGAATGGCACAGCCAAGATTATTTGACAGAGTCGCTACAACAACTTCCGCTAGAGTGGTTCCAAGCGGGTATGCTGTCGCTATCGCACACAACACCCTTGCCGGACCCTTTTTACACTCTTAGGCCTCCAGAAAACCATAGAGTGTGTTACACAAAATAGGCCCGATGAAGGGCTGTAGCGACGTGTGTAAGTCGTCGGAGCATCCTTGTAACACCTAAGAGGGTGTAAAAATATCTTCATGTGTGGATTGCCGAAACGAGGAACCGAATTTCATCATCGACTATTTTGCGACAGAATGCAACCCTGAGAACCAAATGCTCAGTCTGCGAGACACTTTGCCGACACATCACGCAAGATGCTAGGGCATTCCGCAAATCCAGATGGCTCCAGTAATTCTCAGTGCTGTGCAGTAACGTCATCGTAGACTTTCAATCAGTCAGTGCAACTGCACAAAAGCCCCGCAATGAAACGGAGTAAATCCGTAAAAATGCAATGCAAAGAAAAAAAAACAAAAAAACAATGGCGGCAATCTCATTTAGCCTCGAACCCGGGCGCCTAAAGGGCCACAGCGACGTCGTTTTCGGAGAAGCCGGCTTCCACGAAGCCTGCATACGCTACGCCAAGCACGTCATCTTTTGAGTGACGGCACTTAACGAGCCACAACCGGCCCATTTTAGGTATCAAAATTAAGAATAGTAATAAAAAAAGAAAAATAATAAACCGCTTGTTTCGGTTTCTTCCTTGTCGCTTGCAGCATCGAGAGAGAGACCGTGGGGCTTGCAAGCTCTTCAGGCAACGTGAGCTTTTAACGGGCACGGCCGCTCCGCGTGTGAAAAAACCTCCTCCCCTTCTAGCAAATCCGACATCTAGAAATGCGTGCGTCTACTCGGCGTTTATAAAGGGCCCGGCATCAGGTGCTACTGCGACAAAACAGCGACAGCAACGCTCGGGGACAGCGAGCTTCCCCCGGTTTCCGCGTCGCGTCGCGACCGTCGCGCCTCGTTTTCTCGTTTTTATACCGAAGTTTTTTTGTTCGTTTAGTTTATTTCCGTGACTGCCTACCACCCCCTATCTCTCTTTCCCCCGTTCCTTTATCACCGCTGCGTCGTCGCGGACTGCTCACTTCTTTTAAACATAATACTCCAGCCGTACGCATCGAGAAGATTCTGAGTACGAGAGTGCATTTCACCGCGTCGTCTGCTACCCAAGTGCGTCGTCTGCAAAACAGAGCATCGTCTGCTAGTCAGAGACTGCCGGCCGCCAAGCCACCGTAGCCTTCTGCCCCGAGCCTCGACTCTACCTTCTGTTCGAACTCTTTCGCCAGCGCGCTATTTATTATTGCTCTTATTTATTAACTTACATACGCAAGAATTCCACTCGCAGTGACGAGACCGAAGACGCATTCTGCAAGCTCCTACGACGAGAAAATGGCACAAACAAGAATACATCGCCACGACCACTCTTCCTCTTCATCATCATCTTGCCATGGAACCTTATCGGAGTGCGTCTTCTGCTGCGTCTTTCTGACTGCCTTCTCAACAGCGGCTATGTTGAACTCTCCGCCCGCCGGGAACGTGCTCAGCAGCCGTACCGGTCAGCAATCATCGCTGTCAGCATGCCAGGACTGCGCTCTTCGGAAACTAATCGAAGACCCCAACAGCGAAGAGTACCGTTACGCCAGGATCGAGTTCATCAAGCAACAGATCCTCAAAAAGCTCCGGCTCAAAGAGCCACCCAACGTTCGAATCCCGAGATCCGTGCTGCCTTCGGTGCTCGCCGATCGGGAGGTTCTGCTGTCCAAGGGTGTTGATGATGATGATGCATTTGCGACGAACTCTCGGACCCGGGACGATTTTTACGGAACTATGCAGACTGCCGTGATCTTTCCACAGAACGGTGAGTGTTTCGAAACTTCTTTTCCGTCGTTGATTGCTCGAAAGAAGATGCCTCCTTAGTGTATAATAATTTTTTATTTTTTTTTTTAAGGAGGGGGGGGGGGTTGGAGAGATGGGCGATAGCAGACGCGTAGTATTACTTCTGCGAACAGGCGAGTGGCTTGTGCTCGCATCATGTAGCTTCTCTTAATGCCAAATTCGGGAAAAAAAAAAAAAAATCTTTTATCATAATTTTGAGTAAAATTACATAGTCTCTATTTTGCGGTTTTGACGAGCAGATATCTGTTAAGGTTCGGGGCGGAAGGTTCGAGGAATAGTCCACGCAAGACCTATGCTTCGCCTATATTTTACGCTGTGGCCGCAAAGTATCACGCCGCTCACGTGCTACACGCACACATAATGTCGGAAATGATCCCTGCACATAATGTATAGCAAAGTCACGGCTGTGAGCTAGAAGTATATTACCTAAATACCTCCTGTCAAGATTTTTCTACACCCGGAAAATTGCGATAAATCCATCCAGTTGAGCTCTACCATTCCATATAAATGACGTCAAAGACAAGGTGTCCGTGTGCAACGCACGCGGTCGTTTACTCGCACAAACCGTCGTTATCAAATAGTTTGATTATAATCTCTGGCAGAAGACGGAGCGGAATTCTCCCAGATAAAACCTCTGACCATGAATCGTTGATTGTAGTTCGGTGGACCGCGTGACAACAACGCTGCCTTCCGCCATCTTTTAGTGAGCCTCACGTCAACCACGGTGCCGAGAACTTGCGTAACGGAGGTGATAACGAGGCGATGATTGCGATGATCGCTTCCTTCGGGGATTAGGGACAACCATATACATTTAATTGCCACAAGCTAATGCAGACACCGCGAGATCGTCCGAGGCTCAACCTTAATTGCTCCAGCGCACCACGATTTTGCTATCAGCATGACCATGCAAGAGCAAGAGACGCGGCGTCGCATTCATCAGTCTTGCACAAACAAAATAACTAGTCACTGTAAAAAAAAAAAAAAAAGTTTTTATGTATACAAATTAACCGAAAGCGTTTGCACAGTTCGTCAAATCGGGAGGACTTCCTCCAACTTTTGTGTGCACAAACTACACTCTCTTCTCGTCGCAGACGCTTCATCGCACGCGATTTACGAGATACAAAATCAATTTCTGCATTGGCAAGAAAAGAAAACCTAAGCGACATGGAGCAAGTGCCGATACTTGATCCACGTCGATTCCGTTTGTGCCGGGCCGGCTTAGCGACAGCATACTTCAACCGTTTATTCGAGGTAATCTGTCCCGTGCACACAATCTCGGATTAGTAAAATGCCTTAAATGTCACGTAGTGTGAAGCTATTGATACAATGAATTAGGCACGTAGCCAGGATTTTAATTTGGGGGAGGGGGGGGGGGGGGGCTTATGGCAAAATCAAGGTATTTTGGCAAAATGCTGCATGAGGGGGAGGGGGAAGGGGAGGCCCCATGCGAAATAAAAGATTTCGAAGGGAGGGAGGGGGGGGGGGATTGCAGGCACGCAGCCAGGGGGGGGGGGGCGCCCATGGGCTCCCCCCCCCCTCCCTTGGCTACATGCCTTCAATGGATAATACCGTTGTAATACCCGGCTGCATCTAATCGGTGGCAATATCGGAGTAAAAGCTAACTCCACGTTATTTTCCTGCATATCACATAAGCAAAGATGGCGACTATTCGCGAAAAAACACTCTGTGCCGACATTTCAGTGGTTGCAAGTTGCGACAGTGAATTAATGCGCGAATAATTCCGCATTTATTAACTAATCACTCGACAAATCATTACGTCCCGTTGAGCTTTGGGTACACAACTCGGATTATTCTCAATTCACGACCGATAAAGACGAATTAAAAGACTAGGCCGCTTTGTCAAAGAAGACGCGTGTTTAGGAGAAAGACGACAGAAGTTCTCAAAGGTTCGGGTACTGATATTATCTGCTACAGAAGAGAAATGAATAACCAAAGCTCCCAATACTTTCTTTTACAACTTACGACAGCCAACACGCATGACGAGGCACATTTTGCGAGAACAAGATGGCGGCTTTCAGTTTATCCTGCTGGAGTGTTCCGCCATTAGGCTTCAAAAACCGTAGCGTCCGCCCAACGCCGCCTGTATCGGTCCGCCTTGACGCTTGCTCTGCAGTCGCAACATTGCCACAGCCACAAGCAGCCTCCACGTACCAGACACCGGCATAATCTTGAGACGGTGAAATAAAATATCCGAAGGAAGTCTAGTTTCCTTACAAGACTTTTCTTTCTGTCTCTCGCTCCAAAAGAAGAGAGGAAGAGAGAGAAGTGATTTATCGGCCAAGTTAAAAGTTGTGAACTGCAAAATATCATGTTACGTTTTTTTCTTTCTTGAGAGGGGGGGGGGGGGGGGGTTGTGCAAGGTTATCACGCATTCCGGTGGAAGTAGCAAAGCCCTTTTCCGGTGCCGGTCAGATTGGCGTAGGGTTCGGCCTCTCTTTCAAGGCCGAGGACAGCGCAGCCAATTAAAGATTCCAGAATACGTTTTTACACAAAGGAGCGGTTTTGACCCGCGGTAGAAATATGGGGCGTCTGAAGCCACCAGGCTCGATCTAAAATGGACCGCAAAAATCGACGCCTGCACGAAGCAATCTAAAATTTTTGTCAATGGTGTATTTCACAAGGCCGTTTTGCAGCGAAGCTGTTTACGGCTAGGGTTCCGTGAATTTTTCGTGTGCGTGACCAAAGACTCTCCGCTCGCACCGCCGCACGCGCAAAGTAAATAACCAAAATAAAGCGTCGACGAACGCGCATGCAAGTTGACATTTGTTTTAGGCTTTTGCTTTAGAACAGTTACTGCTGCAGATGCCGGCACGTGCGGAACACACTTCCCTGCCTTCTCCTTGATGCTTGGGTAATCAAGCATCAGAAAGAAGGCAGGGATGGGTGTTCCACGCGCCGCACGTGCTGGCCTCAGCAGTAGTAACTTTTCTAAAGCAAATACCTAAAGCAAAAGACATCTTGCACGCGCGTTCGTCAACGCTTTATTTTGGTTATTTAATTCGAGTCTTTTATACGGGGAAGGTGTCCGCGTGTGGCGCGTGGAACACCAATCCCTGCATTCTTTTTGGTTCTTGGGTAATATAGCAAATGGTCTATCCAGTAGATTAGTTATCGATGGGGACCATTTTCAAGATCAGTAGACTCTCAGGTAGATAATAAAGGTTTCTCAACGATTTGCCACTACGCGACCCGCCTCGGCCATGTCTACGCTCGCATCGCCCTCTCTTTGTCGTCGTTCCAAGCGCTAGCGTGTTTAGTTCCCTTTCCTCCCGCTCTCCCGAGGTGGCGGGCCCGTCGCGCGTGTCTAGTTTCCTCCGGCTCCTCGGGGCGTGTTTGTGTCATGTGCTAAACAACTTCGCTGATCATCAACCATCACAGAGTGGAGTAGCTCACAATTCTTTTTTCTTCTAAAATTACAAAACGTAACTCCCTTTCTGTAATATAAAAAAAAGGGCTAACAAGAACAAACTTGCCAGGGTCAACGGCGGGCGGCGAAGCAGACGACTGAGTCGAGCGGCGGTGCGCGTTTGGCGCACGTATTGACAGACGGCGCTACTTCCTCAACGAGGCGAGAGTTCCTGTACAGCTACCTACGGGAACTCTAAACGAGGCTGCTCGCAGCGACCATGACCTACTAAAATGAAAATAATCTTTTAGTAGTGTGCCTTTAATTAAAAAAAAAAAAAAATAAAAAAAAAAAAAAAAAACGCGGCAGCATAACGACGGCGTTTCTTGCTGCCGACAGATTTCGTCTGCGTGTCGTCTGCTTTGTTTCGCTAACGGCTACATTTCCGACGCTATCTATCAATACGTGCGCCAAACGCGCCCCGCCTATCATCTGCGTCACCGCACGCCGTTGACCCTGGCAGGTTTTTTGGCCCTATTTTTTACAGGAAGGGAAGCTACGCTTTGTAATTCTACAAGAACAAACAGACTTGTGAAAGACACCTTTGGCGGAAAGTTTAGTTTGCTTCGTGCAGGCGACGAGTTTTACTGTCCATTTTAGAACGAGCCTGGTGACTTCAGACACCCTATAGTTGCATATCCACTCACATTCGATAAACATAAAAAAAAAATTTTACAAACGCACGCAGAAGCTTTCACGAATTAAGTACAAAACGAGCGTGTCGGTAACAGTGATTAAACATGAGGAATATACATAGAAAGGGAAGTCTTCGTTGTCCGTCCCCCCTTTCTATGTATCTTCCTCACGTTTAATTACGCTCACGAATGATTCCCTCTTTTTCTTCACTCAGAATTTCCCACGCTGCGAAAGACTATCCCTGCGGTTTTAGCAACGGAACCTCCGCAACGAAAGACGGGCACGGTAGTTGAAACGAAAGCAGACGACAATATGACAGGTGTAACGTGGCCAGACGAAAAAAGCTAGCGCCACCAACAGTACCCAATTAAAGCGGCGTGCTCATGAAGCAGGAATCCGACAAGAAATGTGACGTTTTATCATTATGGGCATGCATTAAAAGACGCCAAGAAGGGGATTATACCTGCGAACCCGCGAATTTTGTCGGGTGCGCAAATGAACTCCACGGTTTCAATAGTTTCGTCTTGGCTGCTATCAAAGCCGATGTTGAAAGCGTAGCGCGGTGATGTCATTTTGCATGCGTCTCGTAAATAGATTGTCGGTTTCCACACTGCTGAGGATAAGAAACCTCCGTCGCGTAAACACATTAATTACCCCCGAAAGACGAGTACGTCGCAAAATAAAGAGTTAAGCAGTTTCACCTCTGCTTATTTTAAAAGGGCACTTCGCAGTTTTTTTAGCGACCCCAACTACTTTCTTACCCGGCATGCTATTTAGTATATATATAAATACAGAATAGCACTTGAGAAAACGACATATGAAGGTGATGCCAAAAGTTTCTCCGCGCTTCCTAGTGACGTGACGTAACATGGAAAACTAGCAAGTCGAGCAAGTGTAAAAACCAAAGTAGGCTGTACATCTTTGTGTATGTGTGTGGGCGTGTGCACATGAGCTCCAGATATGGGCTTGTGTTCTAGTAGTAGCAATGTGTGCGTGCGTGTGCGCGCGTGTATATATATACATATAAAAATATATACAAGCAGCATTAACCAGTGCGGAAGTGCTGAATAGCCCATGCTATTTGTTCGAGCCATAAAATTCACCCTTCAAATTCTCTTCCCTGCAGACACTCACCAGTGCATGTCCAAGGGCCCGCACCCAGGGAACTGCTTCTCCTTCCGGCTAACGACCGAGATCAGCAGCCGTAGTGTGACGCACGCCGAGCTGTGGGCCTTCAAGTCCTTCGACCCTACCCTGACCAACCACACCTTCGTGGTGTCCGAACTGTCCGTGGACCCCCACCAGAACCACCAGCACCTCCGCAAGCGAATCATCGCCTTCGAGACGGCACCCCACAAGTCTGGTTGGTTCCGCTTCAACCTCACCCAGCTGGTGACCCAGTGGGCCATCCGCCGCAACCGACCCAGAGGACTCGAAATCAGCTGCAAGACATGTCCCTCAGGACAAGACGGCGGCTCCTCGCTCCTCGGCACGCAGGGGGACAAGCAGCCGTTCCTGGTGGTCCGGACGGATCCGCGGGCAGCACCCAGTCGGACCAGACGCAGCGTCGACTGCAACGCTTCCGTCTCCCGCTGTTGCCGGGAGTCCTTCTACGTCTCGTTCCGGGAGATTGGATGGGATGGCTGGATCATCCAGCCTGCGGGCTACTCGGCAAATTTCTGCAAGGGCTCGTGCGTCCACGACATCAGCGTCAACAAGTACCACCACACGACAGTGCTCCAGAGGTACCTGCAGAGCAGGCTTGTCAGCAACGAGACGCTGAACCTCAGCCTGTGCTGCACGCCGTCTCGGCTCTCGTCTATCTCTCTGATCTTTGTAGACCAGGACCAAGTGCTGAAGCAGAAGAGTCTGCCGAACATGGTCGTCGAGGCGTGCGAGTGCGCGTGAGGACATTCCCGTCTGGGTCTTCTCCCCAATGCCCCAACGTCTGCTTGCTCGGGCAACCACTTCAGAGTACGCTTTCTTCCACGACGCCTTGCACCTTGGCGGGGGTAGCGTTTCTGCAAAAACTTGCGCGTCGTCGAGGCGACGGTTGGGAAAACTGTCTCGATGGCCTGGCAGACGGCGAATCAAGAGGTTGTTGAAGCGGACAGAGCGAAGTTGCGCGAAGTTCGACGCTGCCGTCGACTACCAGCAAGATCTCGCGCAGCGCCAAGATGGAATCTCCGGCTTCCGATGAACCTTCCGAGCCAGAGTGTGCCACGGCGTCTTTCTTCCGAGTGCTTGGTGTGTGAAAACAATGAATCTCTTATTTATGTAAGGTACAACTTAGAGCCTATTTATGTACAACGAGCGACTCTTTCTATCCTCGCAAGTCAAAACTCCACGTCCTCTTATTCCGGAGGAAAGGTTTGCTGCTCCGAGGGACCACAAGTCTTCCTTATTTCTTCTTCGAAATAAAATTGAGACAAAACTTTTCAGTCCCCAGTCTGACAAATGAAATGTTTTTGCTTGAAACACTACCTATATCCTATTTCACAGACGAGGTACCCCTCATTGTAAAGCATTCGGGGTATTAAAAAGTAATATTCGTGGAAACTTTTGCTTTGGGTACTTTAGTGGTACTTTTGCAACAGCAGGGTCCTAGCGAGACAAAAAAAAGTGGTGTAGAGCTGCACTCTTCTCCACCGTCTTGAAACACGACTATCTTGAAGTTAGTGCATAGACATTATATCACATTAGGAATGAGGCATTATAATGCCCCACGAGTAACTGCATGTTACCATAACTCTGGATATGAAGACGGCGCCTGGAGAGAGACAGAAACCAACTCCGCAAGGTTTCGCAATCAAATTTATGGTTGTCAGAGCAAAGAAACGGAAAGAAATTCGTCAATACTGCAGTGGTGCGAGCGACATTTGTTAGGACAAAACAGATAATCGTTGCATTAAAAGAACACACAAACATAGAGCTAGATTCCTGATTGAGTTCCAACCCCCCCAAAAAAGAATGCTAAATTTTGCAGCAACTTACGGCATCCACCCATACCGAGCATAGCGACCCCAATCTCACGCAAGCGCGGCATAAAACTGGCACTGACCAGGCAAAAAATGTTCATTCTAATAACTTACTACGTCAATAAAAAAACCCTAACAACTAGACTCGACTCTTGGTACAAGACGGGTTTAACTGCCTTTTGCACTCATTTCGTGTATACATATATATATATATAGCATTAGATGTTGTCGGCACATAAATCCAACCACAGGCCACCCTTCCAAAAACACTCGGAAAGCGCCTGTTAGCGCCCAAACGTTGCTTAAGAAAAAAAAGATGGGGAAAAAGAATGTGTCACTACGCAACTGTCCGAAAGCAGCCCCCCCCAAAACATTGTCCATGAATTCGAGGCTAATAAGGGAATCTCCCAAACTGTACACCGTACACACTCTTGCATATGTACAGACACGTACACGGAACATTCGTACGTGTGCGTAGATGTTCTGCAACCTTCGACATACAGGGGCACAAGGGATAAGGGCATTGGGAGAAGAGTCGACGGCCTGGATGTTGCAACCAAAAGCCCTGACCAAGTCGGCGACTCGCGCGGGAACGTCCGCAGTATTTACATTTGGCCAAACGTGCACGAATGACACGGGTACAGAAGGCCGAGCTTGAGGAACGTTCGCAAGTATGCGTCCTAGCTCGATTTCGGGGGGCGGCCCAATCTTCCGAGTTTTTCCGAAAATAACGCCAGGCTTTCTTCGTGACGACTTGCGCAGATCGACGACACATTAACTCGATCCCATAGAGGTACGCCGATTTCCAACCAAATCCGTATTCCCATGCCCCGAGAATAAAAGGCGGGCGGGGTTAGGGAAGTCAGAGGTCGTTTTAACGTGCGGATCGAAGCCACGGATCCAATCGAGTCCTTCCTTTGGGGCGAGCGTTCGACCACGATGGAAGCGACAATTTTCGTGACGGATCGTCCGGTGATTCGAGTCGAGGTGTAAGCTGCACGGAGGATAAAAAAATGAACAATATTTTTGAAGAAAAAAAAGAAAGCAATTGTTTCCTCATTGCTCTTCCGAAAATAAATAACCTCGCATCTTCGGCACATGCAACGAGCAAACGGGCCTCGCCGGCGCCGAAACTACAGATAACGACGAAGCGACGGACACTGGGCCGAATTACGAGGATGGAAGGAGGGAAGGGAGGGGTTTGTCGGTCAGTTTAATTCCCGGCAGAACGAAACGGTCGGATAGTACGATCACCAAAGTCCCGCGGCACCCGCCTTCTCCGCGTCGACGGGGTTCCCGTGGCTCCTCCGAAACGAAACCCGGGAACCGCGAAGCTACGCTGCCCGAAACGAGCCTCCGACCAGTGCACTTAGCGTCCCACTCACCCCCTGGGTTGAAAGTCGTCCCCACGTGGCGACGAACGACGCCACAAAAGCCGAAGTGTCGCACCGTCGCAATCCAGGCGGTTGGATGCAGAAGTTCCGGAAAAAAATCCCGAAACGAGGCGAGTGTAGCTGTAGTCGTGGCGTCCTGACTTCGTCTGCCGAAGCTTCCGTGGGCTGCCAAGCTGGAGGGCGACTCGCGGCAAACTGGGCGTCTGCCATGCCCACCGCCGTCGCCACGACGCTGCCATGATCGCGACTGGTAGCGGTGCGACACTTTTAAGACGTCGTCGGGCAGAAATCGAGGGACCGCTTTTTGGGACGCGGTAGACAACACATCAATCGGAGATTCATTCCGGGCAGCGTAGCGAAACGGAGGAACGGCCGGCACCGCGCTCGCGACGAACGCCGGGTCTATCCCTTGTTGTCCTCGCCACTGCTCTCGCACTCGGCGGGCACTCCCGGGGACGCCGAGTCCTCGCTCCGGCTGCTGTCTGGGAGGTTGCCCTGCTCCGGGTGCATGAGTAGCCTCGCCTTCTTGGAGCACGGTCCGTCGCTGTCGTCTTCCAGGCTCGTTCCGTCTGCGTAGGACGAGCTGTCGGCGGAGAGCTGCGTGCCGTGGCTACTCCCCGAGGCCGGGGTGGACGACGGGTTGTTCTCCTCGGCCGACTTGAGGGTGGCCACGCGGCAGTCCAGCGCGCTGAACAGCTGCTCGGCGTCCTTGCCGTTAGCCTGTGAGGTACGCAAATGGCGATACTTGTCGGCTGTTTCGTCACGGTCCTCAGACGAACAAGTTCTGCCCCAGGAAACTTTGTTGCCAAAAGCAACACTACCTATTCCAAAAAGAAAAAGAAGGTATTGCTAATATTTTCAGGCAGCTGCACACGGCGTTTCAATTATTCCGAAATGATACGACCCTTAGGTCTGAAGCAAAGATAGTGCGACCAATTGTTCATCTTTTCGACGGGTCCCGGGGGTCTTCATGAAAGAACGGATGCATCCTGCGACTTTCTCCGCGATGGCTTCTCCAAACCCATGTCCATCCGTTAGGCTCTCCGAGCGATACGATTACCATAAAATACCGCGGAAGCGCCCACTCAAACTTTGGAGATAATCGTAAAACAATGGGGGATGGGTGCTTGTCCGGTCATCAATTTTACATATAAATGTACTGTGCATATTTTTTCAGATCTAACAAATTTGGTAACGGCCGCTTAATCTGGAATGGGCGGATGCGCGGTGTTCTGCGGTAGTACTGTAAACAACTGTGTTTTTGCGAAGACCCGATTTTCACGAATCGCCTACAATTTGCCATAATCAAGTCCCACAAACAATCCTGTTAAGACGTAAACACAGTGGAATCTATATTGAGATCCCATCGTGTTGCGAAAATTGGAACCAGTGGATATTTTCAACACTTCAACCTTGACCTAAATTGCGAAATATTGAGCCCGCAAAAAATAAGTCGTTTACAGTACTTGACTCCATAAATTTAATATGATAGTTCTAAAATCAAAGTCCTATGAATTCCAGCTGCCTCGGAACGGCTAGGCATAGACTGGGACATCTGTGGTATCAGTCGATGGTACCCATGAGTGCATGCGGCTGGCGATGCCCTAATATACTCAAACAAGCAGCAAAACACTATCTGTAAGGATCTAGCTCTTTTTTGGCTTACTTTGCAAAAAAACACCGACATTGCAGATCATAAAAAAATAAATAAAGTCCGACTAGCACCCCAACAACTTCAACTCGCCGAGGCAAAACAAACACGCCTAACCTTTCGTCTGCTTTCCTTCACTGCTTTTCTGTCGCTCTCTCTCTCTTTCTTCCTCTCAAACCAGTGACATCAGCATTCAGGATTTGCCGCATTCTGCTCCCATCATATCCTCCCCCCTTTGACCCCAAACGTCTGCAGTCCATAAGGCCAAACTGACAATAAGGTCAATTTGACCTAATGGAGAACTCTCCCCTGGCATCACGAAAAGATTCCAGACAAGGTAATCTAAGGACCATACTTTCGCGCTTGTCGTTTGGGCCGAATGCGCGGGGTTGCATACGGGGTCTGGTAAGACAATTACCTGGATGAGGTAGACTCGGATCCCGTCCGGATCGATGGCCGACGTCCGCACCGTCTTGGAGCTGGGGTGCTCCACCACCATCCCCGACCACACCTTGGTGTTCAGGATCACCCGCAAGCTGCCCTGGGTTCGCATAACTGCACCAAAGACCAAACAAACCGTGTCACCACCTCAGAGTCGGATATGAAGGATGTGTGTCAAACGCCGAATAGACTGAATCCGTCTTCCTGCTCCGTGTGTGGTTGCAAGACATCATCGGTACCACAGCAATCCATTTGTCGTGTAAGTTAGCAACAAAAAAATTTGACATCACACGTAATATTTGCCTAACGCTAAAGTTCATCTGCATAAATGCAGTTACAGCAATAAAGGCCCATTCACACCGTTGCGTTTTACCATGTTACGTCGAAGTACTACCGCAAGGCGCCCGGACATGCATTCTTCATAAATATTGTGCTAAGCTAGTCCCTCAACTGGAGGCTACGCTTCATTCAAAGGACAGGTGTTTCAGTATTTTGCGGTCATATCTGCACTTAAATCTATGCAAGACACTCAGATGTACCGGGTGTCCCAAATAGCGGCCAGGCTCTTTAAATCGACTGCGAAATTCGGTTTCTTAACCTATCGTGCTATGAGTTTGCACAGTGTTGCCCACAGATGGTGCATTTTTTTTGTAAAATTTGCAAAGAACAAATTTACCTGAGGAAAAAGTAAAGAAAGAAAAAGGCTTAACTCCTTTGGAAACGCAGTGACGCCACCGGTCTTCAAACAATAAGGCGCTGTTTCACACGGAAGACAAGAGATGGCACAAGTGGTCACGATGCAAACTGCCGCTAACAAACGAGCATACGGCGCCGAGAGCCGGCGTCATTTGCAGACAATTTTTTCGACTCAAAAGCGGCGCGAGCTCTTTTGGTATCACTTGCCAATGCATTATTTTACCATCCTTACTAAAGAAACACATTGAATGGACACAAAATCAATTAAAAAAATAGTTTGCTGGAATATTTTGACTTTTTTTCTTTTCTTTTTTTTTTTTTTCGGTGTAATCATGTTGTTTGTTTTGCAGGTCCTTGTTGTTACCGCACCTGTTTTTGGTTCTGCGACTGTTGCCACTGCGGAACGTGCGGTGCTTTTGAGTCTAAAAGATTGCCTGCTCATGACGCCGACTCTCGGCGCCGTATGCTCGTTCATTGGCGGCAGTTGGCGTCGCAACCGCTTGCGTCATCTCTTGTGTCCCATGCGAAATGGCGCCGTATTGTTTGAAGACCAGTGGCTTTGCTGCATTTCCATAGGAGTTAAGCCTTTTTCTTTCCTTACTTTTTCCTCAGGTAAGTTCGCTCTTTGCAAATTTTACAAAAAAAAAAAGAAATGCACCATCTGTGGGCAACGCTGCACAAAATCGTAGCACGATAGATTAAGAAGCCGAATTTCGCAGTCGATTTAAAGAGCCTGGCCGCTCCTTGGGTCACCCAGCAGTCAAAGACTACTGCAACAACAAACCTCAAAATTGTTTGCCCACCCTAATTACCGCAATAATTTGCGCACAGTTTACGAACAAGGCGCGCATGTTTCCTTTCTGCTTGAGCAGACTGCTAGACAATTGTCATGCTCTACAAGAAAAAGCTCAGCCATAGTCGAAGCCGCAAAAACGCCGCATGTGTCAGATCCCAGGCACATGAACACCACATTCAGTCTCGCAGTGTGCGCAAAAAAGGTATCTCCGCGTCATCGTCTTCAAGAGTGCGACGATCGGCTAGACGCACATAACCAGTTCGTAAATAGTACGTAATCATTAGAGTGGTTACGGTAAAACCAACGAGGAGGAAAAATTGAGGCGGAGCGCCGAAGGCAAAGCGCGACTCACCCAGCCTCGACTGCAGCACGCCGTCCACCTCCTGGTCGTTGAGCCTGAGGTTGCCTCGCCCCCGCTCCTGCCAGGAACCAGTCACCTTGTCGAAGGTGAACAGCTTGCAGTTGATCTGTGTGCCCAAAACAAAGACCTTCATCGCTCACCCGTACAAACTTCAAGCGACTGGACCAAAATAAAGCCGGTGCAGTCGCAGCCAATTCCTGCCAGTTTGCGCGAGGCTGGTAGCCGAAAAACTGCCGCGACGGGAGACCGCCCCACCTGCGGACGTTCAGGCATTGGTGAGGAGATTGAACTATGAAGAGTGCAAGTCTGTCTGCTTCTTGTGGTGACGTCAGGACGCTCCGATTGACTCTTATTAAAGGATAGTGGATAGACCTGAAGGCAGCTTGCTTTGAGGTCTGCCCACTATCCTTCAATCGGAGCCAATCAGAGCTCAGTGGTCTGGCGTCACCACAACTCGTACAAAAAAACCAGACAAACTTGCGCTCCGTATAGGGGGCACTCTTTCCAGTTTGTTTTCCCCAGAGCACGGTGTTCACTTAACACGAGGCCCGTGGGCTTGACCCTTTACGTAATGTAAAGAGCATCGACAATGAACAGAGTGACACTGGCGGGACGCAACAAGCCGAATCTCCCCCGAAAGCGGTTGTCGGAGGATGCAAGCTCGACCTGCTTTGGCCTTTGTGCCGAGCAGGTGCCCGTCACATGCACGGTGCATCGCTCAGGCGGGCCGGAGTGGTTACACGAGAGAGACCGACCTCGGACGACGGGAGAACTTGGGCCCTGACCAAACGTAGACCGAGTGCCACATCATTGTTGTTGTGCCCTAATGCGTGTGGTTCCTAAAGTTGGCTGCTTGGGGTGCGGCGGGTGGATCTCCTTTCCAACAGAGCCCGGAATGCGTCTCCGGACGGTGCGGTCACTGTGTCCTCGTTCGTGGTGTCTCCATTTCTGGCCGACGACGGCGTCGAAGTGTCACGCCATTGCTACATTCTCCGACATTACGGTCCACGAAAGTTTCGACAGCCACGATTTGGGACGTCGCGACAACAGAGACACTCGTCTGCTCTTACGTTTTGCCGGAACTTCAACGATCGGCAGCCACTTTAAGACAACTCTCGGTGCGTGAATCCACAGAATGTTAAACGTGCCGGTCCAACCAAGACGCTTCCCAGGAACCTTAACGCAAACGGAGCGTGCGGGGCAAACGTACCTGTAGGACGTTGGATTCATTCTCCTCTCCTGTGACCACCGTCACCTCGTTGTACCTCCGCTTCACCTGGCGAGACTGGTACTCCTCCGCGGACTCGGAGAGGCTCTTGGCGCCTTGCCGGCTCGAACCTGAGCGTTCCGCATTGTGGGCGGCGTTAGAATCATTTGCCGACGATCGCGTGGCAGAGTTTACGGCCAACGTGAGGCGCCTCTTCGCGTTTTTGGCATCGACGATGTGACACCACTTAGTACAAGTCCTTTTTTTTCGTTTCTCACACTGAAAATTGAGAAGACAGCGGAAGTACCCTGTCGTAGAGGTTCCTTTGTTCGTTCTGTACGGCGGTCTACAGCACTTCAATCGCATGAAGTGAGAATTTTATTTATATATTTATTCACACATGCTACGTTCTACAGTGAGGAGACGTGGCAGGAGAGTGAAACATACTTGATAAAACGGTACACCAGAACATTTAAAGCAGAAGACAAAAGGCGCCCGTGTTAATTACTATTTTCAGCGTAGCACGACTCTGAGTGAGGAATCGGGCAACGTTGGGTACTGTTATTTTAATTTAAAACCATGTCTCGGTGGGAGATTACAATAAAATGCTAATATATAACTTTAACAGAACACAAAGGGTACCAAACTAATATGGGACAAAAGAATCCAGGTACAACAAAGCCAAATATGGATCGTTCAAATAATAAGACGGATCCAAGTAATAAATAAGGTAGTAAAGTGGAATGAATGCCAAGGTAACAAAGTAAATTGAATATCAAAGAAAGAAGTTGGGTGGCACCAAGGCACCAATGTATAAGGTAGCAGCGGAACAAAGTACTACAGAGGTAGACAGGAATAGGTGCCAAAGTGACACATTACTAACATTTAAAACTGCAGAAGCTACAAGGTGGGAAAGTACCCAGGTGTCTTTGTGCAGAAGTGTAAACAAGACAACATTGAAGTGGAAAGAGGTGCACCTGGGGACGTAAGGTCGGTGGGCTGATCCGACGAAGCCACACTCTGTCCGGCCTGCATCTGCTGGAAGGTAAGCTCCGTGGACGACGGCACAGAAGAGTCTGACGAAACGTCGTCATAGTTCTGGGAACAAGCGAGACCAAAGCACAATGACGGATGGCGCAAGAAAGCAGCCCACAACAAAGAAACTCTCAAGCTACGAGCACGGTGTCGCAGACGGCTGTGCACCGAAACGTTGCAGACATGCACCGATATGCCGAAAAAACCGTCGGGGGATGCACAAAAACGTTGAAGGGCAGGACAATGCACATGAAGATTCTTTTTCAGACCCGGTCCCATTTTCTTCGCACTATGTGCTTCGAGATGTTCACTCTAAGCAGAATTTTTTTGCTGAAGTTTCATGTATTCTTTTTGAGTAATCAATGTTTTGTGACCCCTATTTGAAAATTTACCCCCAGTCTGCTAATTCTTTTTTTTCTTGCCAGCTTCAAAGTTGAAGACTAAAACAGACTGGCATAGTGTTATGAAAGCCTCAAAATTTCCTGAACTTCAAGGTTGGTGTCTAACCTGAATAGACCCTTTTCAAAACTTTGAAATGATGCACAGATCATGTGCGGCTGCACATAATCTGTGCATTATTTCACAATTTCGGAAAGGTGTCCATTTAAGACACCCAAAATTAAAATAGTCATGACCTCTATTCCAGCGATGCTACTAATGTAACCTATATTTAGCAGCAGTGTGCAGCCTTCTAGGAAATATGACACCACCCAAAGTTGCCAGATCAAGATTCGAAGGGAGTCTACTCTAACTGTGATAATCATGTCACGCATCCACTTTCTATGCTGGCTAGGAACGACACAAGTTCCAACTGAGAAGTGACGGATATAAACTTACGGCAGCTCTCTCGTGCAAGTTCTCTCCAAAGACAAATCCGTCTGGTGGCACCGTCGGATGTGGCGAGTGAATCCTAAAATGCAAACATACGAACGAAAGATATGAAAATGAAAATACATATTTTATAACGGCGTCTGTAGCATTCCGTCAAACATTCCTCGGGAATCTCAGTTCTTATTAAACACATTCTGCGTTAAAAAAAAGGGGGGGTGGGGGGTGCAACTTAGTAAAAGTTATCCCTCGGCCCGGGAATCCCAGTTCTTATTAAACACATCCTGTGCTAAAAAAGAGAAGGGGGGGGAGTGCAACTTAGTAAAAGTTATCCCTCGGGTCAAAGTTTTCTTGGTTGGTGGCCCAGCAGCCATTAAAGAAACGAACAAAACAATTTCAGTCGCCTGCCCTTAGTCCGTACGCATCCACAAATGACGCATCAAAATGCGTAGGACAAACACTCACGCGTCGTCCGAAGAGTTGAGGAGTCCCGCCGCGCTGAGTTCTGTCGAAGACGTTCCGTTCCGCAGTTCGCCAACCGGCGGCGCCAGGCCGTGGTTCTCTCGGCTGTTGCTTCTGTTCGTGCCACCGTTGTTGCTCGTGTCGCTTTCTTCCGCCAGCGCTTCGCTCCGCGCGGCCTCTGTTGCTCCCACCATGCCGTTGGTCACGGCCGCCGTGGCCTCGCAAGTCGAGGACACCTCACGGAGGTCCCTCGGATTCGACGGGAGGTCGGCCGCCGAAACGTCGTCCTTTGTCTCCGCCCCCGCGGTGCTGCTGTCTGTTTGTCGTCAACGGGAAGAAAGAAACATTTCAATAAGAAAACAAAAAGAACGGTAAGAAAAGTAAAACATTACAAAATTTCTTGTATGAAAGTCCTGTCACACTGGTCATACTAAAACCGTCTGCAGACAAGTTCAAAACAGACAGACGTGTCAAGCTAACATGCTTCCAACGCGCTTCGGTCATGCCTGCAGATCGTGTCATCGTGCCTGGAGCGAACACTGTGTCTCTTGTACATACTTGTATGCTGAAAGGGGATTTATGCCTGTCGAGGATCGCAAGGTACCTAGGCACACAGGAACAGCTAATGGGCAACTATGTGGACTTCTGGTATGCTTAAGGTAACCTACATTTTATGTTTCAGTTAGTGAAACTGCACATTATAGGCTGATTTTCTAGTAACTTCAAACTGTGGCAAGATGCATTTCTACAAGTACAAGTATGAAAGAGGGCTCTGCATGGTGAATTGATATCATGACACTGCGGTCCGCACACCTCCCAACGCAAACGCTTCGTTTCAAGGAAGTCGCAGAGTGACAATCAAATTGCCGTTGGTTTGACACGTACCAGATAAAGCGTCTATGTAAGAAGCACAGCGAAATTCAAGAGAGAAACGCCTGTCCGATTATGTCTTATTAGGCACATCTTTAGCTGACGGAGAAAGTATACAAAGGCTCAGGACGTGAAGGCCCGTTCACACTTGCAACCGAGGACGGCTGGAAGACGAGATCTGTTAAAACTTCTTAAAATTCCTTAGGACGAGGGAACACACTGGCATTGCGGCGCCATCTATGCGGTGACCCTGGAACTGCATTTCACAAGAGCGAATATTTTGCGGGATTTCCGAGATCAAATGTGCATAATACCCATAAGAAAGGCTCGTTTATAACGTTGACAAAAATGTTTCGAGCCAAGAAAAAAAGGATAATGCGTGAGAGAAATAGAAAATATACCAGACCGCCAAGTTTACACTACTACCCAATAGATGGCACCAGAATCCCTCTGGTTGTAAGAGGTTTTAAGGAACCCAGTTTTAAGAGGTCGCAAGAGTGTGAACGGGCCTTGATTCATTACGTTTGTGCCCCTCATAAATTTTCCCAGTTTTGATGTGACATCAGCCGCGCAACAATCGCGAAAATGTCTCTTAATTATTTACGTACAGAAAAAAAGTTAAGTGTACCGAAAAAAGTACATTGCAAGTAACTGTGCCTGTATCTAGCAGCTTGAAATAATCCCCCACATTTACGATCCGATGGCTCGTAAAACGTGCCACTCACTATGTTGCTGGCGCAACTTCTCACTCGCTAAGAGAAGAGGCTTGGCGACTCAACCCACAGAACTTGCACAATGACTCAGCAACTCTATCGCAAAAGAGAAGGACAGGCAGTGAGGACAGGCAGTGGGGGGACCCACCCAGAGCGGATGAGGACTGTTTCAACTTCTCCGCCTGGAATGCGAGGGCGGACGGCCGCAGGACAATCTTGCTCCCAGATGATGACACGGCGCACGCTCCTTCTGCAAGCGACAGTAAAAATGGGGCGGCAACGTAATTGAGGGGATACTTCCACTAGGGTACATACAATGTGCTTCGAACTGGTAAGTCTACTGCCCCCTCAAAAGTGCTCTCAGGAGTCGGTGGCATAGCCAATAATTTTTTTCTTTTTGGGAGGGGGAGGGGGGCCGAGGTGGGGGGGCTAAAACTTCGTAAGCGCCCCCTCCCCCCCTTCCCCCCGTGCTACGCCCCTGTCAGGAGTAGCTCAGACTAAGCAGAAAGATACCACTGAAAGTGGCCAGCCTCTTCACAACACTGGCTTGCGCCTTTGGCCTTCCAAGATTAAGCGAGTCGTGCAAGTAGGTGAACAACACGACTCTTCTAAGGTAAGTCGTAACAACATTTTTGGGTGAACAAATTTGAATTTATAGATTCGTTCGACGACGAATTGAGCTATGGGACACAGAATAAAAGGTACGTACCGGCACCAAGGACTAACGTTGGCGGCGCCACGATCGGCTTCGACTCTGCAAGATGAGAAGGGTACACAAAGTCGCGGTTATTCCTTCGCTCTTTTCGAGCCCCAGTCCCACGGTGCCCCGCTTGTCGTCGCCACAATCATCGATGTCCCGGCCAACATCATCATCATCAATGCACCGAGATGAGTGTGTGCTGCACCTTTGTTTTCCGTGCTGTCCGCCACGCTCCTCGTCGGGGTGGTGGTCTTGATGGCAAAGGGGTTCTGCTGGATACGTGCCATGCCCACTAGTCCGGCTGCAGTTGAAACCAACGGTAAACACACTCCGTCTCCACGAAGCTGAACGAGGACGCTTTCAGCGCGTCTTGCTTTGTCCCAGCTTGAGTGAAAATTGATTGTGAAAGGGTGCAAGCCAGAAGCTCTCTTTTACACAGAGCCTACTCGCAAACAGCTGCGCAACAAAGCGACATCATGTGCCACCGATGGATTGCAAAGCGTCCCAGATTCAACAGCTGGATTGTTTGTGGATTCTGGAAGCCATTCCCCGCCAGACTTCTCGCGTCGCAGACAGCTGTTGTCATTATGCTCCAGCTAGCCTCGCCAACTGAAAAGGCATGCATGCCTTCTGTCGGACCAAGGCATGATCCTGTGGCTTCTCACCATACTCGGCTCTCTGTCGTGCCGCTAGTACTAGAGTCACTCAATAGTACTGCCCCTCAGGCCCTATTCTGAACTGGATCTTGAACCTAGATAAATGGTACTGGCAGTACCCTTTGTAAGCGTACAAGGCTGTGAGGAAGTGCACATAAAATGATCCGGCATAAGCCTGTACAAACTGAGGCAGCAGGCAACCCTGGCTATGCTGCACGTAACTTGAGAGCACAGAAGCCATGTATGCGAGATGTGCAGATAAAGAGGAAGACACTCACTGCCTGCTGAAGACAGACAAGAGCTGGAGACTAACGCAGCCTCTCCATTGCCTGGGTTCTCTCCTGCTGCGATTGAGAAAATTTAATATCGTAAGAATGATTTCGAATGTAGGCCATGAAAAAATCTCCGGGGCATTCGACAACAGCCCAATGCCTCCTCGGTTCAGCACACGCGCCAATCGTGCAGTGCTTTGATCAAAGCAATCAGTCACTCAATCAACCCAGTTTTTTAAAAAAAAACTTAATGTTTCGTTGGAGCTTTTAATAAAGATTTTAATTATGATGTCCTAGCTTGTTTTGTTATGCTTGATAACTATGTGCTATTAATTTAATATTTGCCTGGGTTCTCTTTTCTATGCCATTTTGCCGGCAGCTTTGTAGGGCATTTCACAATGGTGTAAAGGTGTACTTCTCTTGAGAACCAAAACTTTTGGTATGCAAAAGGTGCAGAAAAAGTATTACATTAACTATGCACTAAATGTGTCCAATACAAAACAGCAAAAAAAAAAAAGTGAGCATTTGAAGTTGTAACAATCTAAAATTTATAATAGCAGTGAGAAAAACATGCTCTTCGCAGTCTTGTTGGAAAACTCAAACGCGCTTTTGTAGCAAGAATTAGGTAACCAATAGACAAACACGAATTAACCAAGCAATATGCAATGTCGTCGTTCAACGTTCTATGAAACCGTAATCGATTGAAGCAGTAGCTTATGGGCCGCTCTCCGCTCATTTCAAGGAACAGACCCCCCAGGCCCCCCTGCGCGCTGTAACATAAAACCGCACAATCGCCCGACAGTCTCCAAGCGCCGCACGCCTAGCGTGTCATTGCCGCAATATATAACAAACAAAAAAACGTCGGTGCATTTGCTGACCTTACAAATTTCGTCACCGCGACGCAGAGCAAACCACCAAGACGCCCCATCGAACCACAACCTATGTTGGCGGGCAAAGTGTAATGTAAACACGCTGGGTGATACGGTGGGGCGAAAGTGTGTCGCACACCTCGAAAACGTATCGGCGGTGAGAAACTTCCAGTGCTCGCAGCGGTAGCATTTATAGGATCGAAACTGCGAATTCTCGCGGTGGGGTGGGAACCAGTTTAACCGCGAAAACCTCTCGTGGGACCTCATGGTATTGGATTGTTCTTCGTAAGAGACCAGCGCGTCAGCGCCGTGCTTGTGTGGACGCTTTTTTTGGTGTCCGACGTAACTTTCGCGCGGTGTTGGGTGTAAGCAGTACGGCGCGATTTTCTTTTCTTTCTTCTTTTCGCTTCTCGTCAACTTTGTTTGGTCCCGACGCCAGGTCCACCGCTGACGTTTGTGTCAACGCGTACGAAATGCTGAGTGATAATCATTGTTTACCGATGTTCACATCTCCGAAATCATTTCGAAACAGCATGGGACTCGCATCGTGTCTAGTCGATCGATACCACGTAATTAAGCTGCCAGTGCGGCGACGGATATTGCAGGGAGCTAACGGAGCGCCCGAGTTGGCCCCGTTTAGCCCGACTGAAAGGGAGAACGGCTGTCCTTTCTTTCGTACCATATCCAAAAACCTCACCTTTCTCCGCCATTTTGAGAGCTCCTATCTTTTTTCCGTTCGTTTTGCTTTCCACCAGAAGGCGCTGACTCGGGAGTCAGCACTCTGTCGAGGCGTCAGACAACTGGATCTACGTTTAAATTAGTTAAAGGCAGTGTCTGCGTCGACCCGGTCTACGCAACGCCCAGCGTTAGGTAGACCCAGAATTCTGATTGGCTATTAAGAAAAAGTCACGTGTCTATATAAATTGAGTGAATTATTTTGTTAAGTTTATTTATATAAGTTTTAAATTAGTAGAAATGAAATTATATTAGATATATTGAATGCATTCTGAGATAAATATTATATGCAATGTCACGTGTTACATTTGATGAGAAGCGGGAGAGTCCCTTCGTTTCCCGCGTTTTGACCGTTGTTTACCTTTTCGGCTCCTGGTGTTCCTGCAACCTTCGCAAGTCCACCTCCATTTGTCGTGAATCCCCGTTTCTGAGCGTTGATTTTCCCTTCTTGGTGTCTTGTTGATTTTTTTACGTATGTATTTCTTTCGCGAGATTCCGATTGCCTGTGTATTTAGCCCAAAACTCGGTGTACCACGTGCTTTGATATCTGGGGGTTCCGTGACTGGGGCAACTGGGGTTTCTTGTGGAAAGACCTTCGGCATTTTCCTATTGAAACCAGACGTGGCTGTCGAGATTCAGTCGATTCGTTCTTTTTGCGGCGATTAAGCGTCTGTTCGTCATGACTGCTGGATTGACGGTCGTCCTCCCGAGGCAGAGCAGCCCGCGGTGGACGTGCCGAGGTTGACCGGGAGGCCAACACTTTCTGCAGGAGCCACAAGGCAGGCCATGGTTTCATCGAAAGCCGGGAGTGGAGCGGGATGCTGAAGGATAGCGGCGCTCACTTCAGTGAGGTCAGTCGATATGTTGAAGTTTATTTCTTCATCTGTCATTTGATTACTGCAGCACACCAGCCTCGTTCTGAAAATAAGGATGCAGGGGTAAACGTTTGGCAAGCAGAGGCAGTTTGTGTGCTATATGGATCAACATGAAATATTTGCAGTGGTATGCTCATAGGTTTAGCCTCTTGTCCAGTTAAGACCATAACATGCTCTGCATGCTGACATTGTTGTTATATCTTTCTTATGTTGACAGCTATTTTGCTTAACATACTCTTTGTGCCATCCCTACGAAAGCCCCAACAGAAGGGTGGGCCAGGTAATGGGCGAAGTCACATAGATCACTTTCCCCAAGCCCTTAATCTAATGACTAACAAGCCTACCTTCACAATTTTGTGCTCGAACCACAGTTTGCTCTTGCAACAGCGGCCACGGGGCAACCGTTGCCAACTGCACCACCTTAAAGCCCCTTTATGTTTCAAAAGCGCAAGGTGCGCCGATGCACGAGGTACGTGCTACGTGTAGCCCTTGGGAAGATCATGGCAGCACAGCGCAGCACTGAGCTAAATTTCAGCCGCCATGTTCTTCCCAGAAGGTGGTGCGCGGCACAAGTCTCGAGCATTTCCACAACAATGAATGGTGCCGCTTTTCCCAGGATAGAGGGGCTTTACACCAGCTACGAGCCATCGGAGCCAATCCAAGGCCCTGTGAGTGTTAAGGCTGATCCACACATACAGCGGAGTGCTCAGTTAGCGCTTCATGAGCGCTGGAAGCAGCGCTCGGTTGTTGCTTTAGCAGCGCAGTGCAAGCGCGCTCCTTGTGCCGTGCTTGCTGCTGCGAAGCAACGCATGCATGGCGATTCCGTTGTTATTTTTCCTTTGGCATTGAAAGAAGAGGAAGTAAAAGAGCCGCTCTCCAAGCAAAGGGTCGGGAAAACGATTCAGAGTCATGGACTGTGAGCAACTAAGTGATTGGGTACGACCTTATCACTTTCTATTCAACATGCGTGATCCTGGTTTCAGAGACACGCAGTTAAAAAATAATCACCTTCTAAAGAGCTCTGTGTCCCGGTCCCTCGGCCTGGGAACGAGGTTCACCGGATACCCGTCGATATCTCGGTGGCGAAAGATTTCGTGCACTCAGAAGGCTCTTCTGGGTGTTAAGTCGTCCACACACATATGCACTAATTGCGTATGTAAGGGCATTTGTCGCCTTTCTGTTTCAGCATCCCACATGTCCGTCATGGTACTGTTGCACACCCAACCACAGGAACCTAACATCAGTACACATGCTAATCTGCAGCAGTAACGGTCGTACAAGGAGCGCTACTAAAGCGCTGATTGCGCGCTATATTAGAACTAAGTCACGCGCAAGGAAGCACCACATGAGCGCTCTTTGGAGCACTCACATAGCGCTAACTTAACGCTCCGCTGTATGTGTGACCAGGCCTTTACTTGACCTTGAAGAGGGTGACATGCGTAGAGCATATCAAGTGCTACGTTCGCAGGGCTGGGTTGGCTGAGGCAGCTTGGAGCATCCGCTGCGGTGGGACGTGATGTGAAACAGAATGTAGACCTGTTGCAAAAATACACATTGATGCTATAGTTGTTCAAATAGGGGAAGTACTCTCACTGTCAGTGGACGATTTTGCAAATGTGGGTGCTACCAGTAAGCACTGTAGAGAATGGACCCTTTTCCTGTTTTCCGGTTCGAGAGTACAAAATGCATGTGTTGCTAGGCTAGGTGGGAACAGGGCTGCCATTTTGCTTGAAGCAAGGGCACTGTGCGATTCCCAGTGGCAATGCCAAAGCGCTGTGTTGCGTTCAGATGACGGCATCAACACCAGCCGGGGGAGGGGACGAGTTTTTTTTTTGGTTTTCTTCCGAGAAATTGAATCTTGATGGAAGAGCGGCGTGAATTCGCACGGTTATAATGTACTAGATTCTAGTACACCGTAGCACGGTGAAGGGGATTGACTTGTCAGGCCCTACAAAGGCTGGGGAGGCAAATAAGCGTACCTGACTACTGTAAACAACTTAATTGTTCGCAAATTTCTTGACTTAAAAATTTCTGCAAAAAACGCATCCCATCAATATATGGTAAAGAATATATAGCTCACCACTCCTCGCAAAATTTTCTGCGCATGAAATATTCTCCAAATTTGCGAAATATTGAGGCCGCAAAAATAAAGTTGTTCACAGTATGTGGAGCTAACTAGTCGTGGTTCAATAACATTAACGGCACTTTAGAAAAGCACTTCAGAAAGTTGCAGAATTGTTACAATGATGCTTCATAAGACAAGAAAAGCATAGGTATAGACCCTTTCAGGCAACATTGCATGGGCACCGGCATATTGACGTCACGTGACCCTGCCGCCATAGCCGACCTTCAGTTTCTCACCGTTCCCCCGCGTTGTGTGCTGCACAGGTCACTACCGGAGCTTTGTTTTCATGTTTTTTCACGTTCCGTGTTGAAACTGTGTGTCTTTTCAACATTGAAATTGTGTGTCTTTTCGATATTTCGGGCTTTTGTTTAATCATTTGATATCTATATTTCAACACAGCTCTTGTATTTTTGTATTTATGAAATGGAATCGGACAGCGAATGGATCGACGATAAAAGATTATGATTTCAGAGACCATATAAGTTCATCCCGTTCTGGCGTTTTTCTCGCTAATAAAGGGCAGTCTACACCATTGCGACATATGCAAATTTCAACTGACGCAGTAAGGCTATCCAGTCGTGCTTCCCGCTGCATGTGCACACTTGTTTCTGTAAAGATGACCAGCATGTAAGCGATTTAGCTTGTGACGAGACGAGCGGTGGCGACAACGACAAGAGTCAGCGGCGAGCGACGGAGATTTCTTACTGTCGCTTGTCGTGTTACTCAGTTTTTGGGTTTCTAGAAAACGTCGCTCACCGTCCTGGTCGCTTGCTTCGTCGTTTCCGTGCGGTTCGTCTCGTCACACGACTGACCCAGTGACAGCGAAGCGGGTCACCGTCGCTTGTCTCGTTGCTTGCCAAATCGCTTGCATGCAGTTTATACTTAAAATCGAGGCACCAATGGTTCAACGTTGTGTGCTTGTAAATTAATTGAGTATAAACCACATGTAAGCGCTTTGGCGAGCAACGGCGATCTGCTTCGCTGTCGCTCGGTCAGTCGCACGACGAGGCAAACCGCATGGAAGCGACGGCGAAGCAACCAAGACGGTGAGCGACGTTTTCTAAAAATCCCGAAAACCGAGCGATGCAACGGGCAACCGTGAGAAATCTCCGTCACTCGTCTCGTCGCACGCTAAATCGTTTACATGCGGGTCGGCTTTACGGAAACGAGAGGAAACAAACATAGTTGGAATGCTACCCGGTCGAAGTCTTCTCGCTTGACCGCTTGTGTCAAAGCAGTCATCTTCGAAGTGCGTTGAACAAGAAACGTCAGTATTCTTGCGCAACCAACCATCCCCCCGCCGAACAGCATGCTCCCTCGCAGCATGCAAAGTATTGTCTTTAGGAAACCGGCAACGTGCAAAGATGTTTAATGTTTTATTTTTCCATTAAAGTGCATTTAATCATCTAGCTTTCTCCCGTGAGCTTGTTTGTTTGTTTATTGTGGGGTGTCGGGAAGGGGGGGGGGGGGGGGGGGGAAGCTAGGAGAAATGTGGGCCTCCGTACAGGGGCAAGTCGCTACCTAGCTTTTGGGGAATGGGAGGAATAGAGAGGAAAGAAAGAGAGAAAAAGAAAAGAAAGAATGATTGAGGCGTTTGAACGGGGCGTTGAATCGTTAGCTGACAGACGAGTAGCGTGACTCTGAATAGCCCCATTTAAACGGGCATCCATACTTTGTGGAGGAATCAGATCTGGCACAATTGATTAGTGCGTAAATACGCTAGAGCCGGCTTGCAAGTCCACTTTCGCGCAGATAAGCCAGGAGAGCACGAAAGGCCTTCTCGGCTACTCCTTGAGTCCCGTTTGGATTTAGAAGGTCTTCAAGATTGGAGTGGGAGAGGCCGGCCGTCGCATACCGCTGAATCAGAAGCTTCCGATGCTGGTCGTGGCTTGGGCATAGAAGAGCGTGTGCTGTGTCTTCAGGGTCACTGCAAGATGGACAGTATGGGTCTGACTTGCGATCGTACATGTGAAGGCGTTTGGAAGTATACGCACATCCAGCTCGAAGCCTGTGCAGCAAGGATCTCCCGTGAGCCTGCTCACTTGCAGTAGTAAGCTATTGGCCTCGGGATCGACCTAGAGGTGGCGCTGCTGTCGTGCTATCATCATTATCAAAGCGGGGATGGAAGCATTGCTGTCCCATAGGCTCTCCACGTTCGCGTGCAAAACGGTGTAAATTCTTGCATTTATTTTGTTGCACAGTATCGGTGGGAAAACAGTTTTAGCGGAAAGTGGTGCGGTACCGTTCGGTGCGTCAGTAAAGATTGAATTGTCTTACCAGCATGCGGCTTAAGTATAAATAACCATGTGTGTGGATGAGTCGTCTGCCCTAGGCAGACGTTGGGAAGCATGGCTCACTACGACGGATGCCTGTCTTTGGGTAAACTGCACTATTTATGTTAAACATTTCTTTCTTTTAAAATAGTTCTATCGGTTCACGAGCGTGGGAATTTAACAAAATAATTAATTGTGACCCGGATAACATAATATGGGTACTGTGGACTGTGAAATGGCAGGTTCTATTCATTTTTGTTTTTGCAATTTTGAGCTTTTTCATTAATATAAATATTTAGCATGAAGAGAAGCTAGTGCTGTATCAGAAATTACCGTGCTATTGAGTTCTGCTGCAGCCTGTTGTCCTTTTCTGTGCCATGGTGTGGGTAAGCTTTTCGGAGTCGGAACAATTTTACTACGTTGCAATAAGGAGAGAGTGCCTCTTCTAGTTAACGATCCGGAAACTGATCGTTGGCAGGACAACTGAAGCAAGTGAAACAAACTATTCTAATATACCTGCCGCGATAGGAACAAACGGGTGTAGCCAAGCAAGGCAGTAGCGTGCGTGCTATTAGATGCTTTTCTCGGTAGTGTGGGTTCACCCGCTTCAATTTTCTCGGTGAGGGTTGTGGATGTCAAAAAGCCAATATTATAAATTTCCGACTAAATAATCTTCTATTTAAACATAGTAGACACTGCAACTTCATCAAATGACCCGCACCACGACGTCGCCGGCATCGGCCGCAGCGACAGTCTTTTACTGATGGGGGCTAGGGACTCACGAGACTTTGCGATCACCCTCTGCCCTCACCTAACGCACATTGGGACTGGGCAGTACATTGATTAACCTTCAGATTATTCGAGTGATGCTTTAATTGTGATATTTTGTTTTGCCGTTTAATTGGAATCTTGTGCTAAAGGAAGTCATGAAAAAGTGAAAAATGCCTACTCTATAGACCGTTCCATTAGGGTCATAGCAAAGAGGGTAATAAAGAGAAAAAAATGCCCTCACCCTCTGTCATCTGCTCCGCCGAGTGGGCTGTACCTAGCATCCGGCTGGCGTACAAACTCTGTTTAAAATCGCGTCATTATGGGAATTTCAAGCGCAGATGCGCAGATTTTGGTATGCCAGATCTCGTGTAATACTATGCTAGATAAAAAGACTAACAGGGTCCAACTGCGTTACCTGTGTGCAAATAAAAAGAAATAGTGAAAACTGTGTCAGATTTGCCGGTCTCTACGGCGAAAAGTGAATCCGGTGGCTGTACCTTTTTTACTATTCAAAGTTCATACTGGTGTAGGCCTTTAGCGCTCATGAGTGAGGTCCGAAATATTAAATAGAAACATGCTCTCGTGCCGCAATAAACGCAGTAGCTGAGGGTAGTACTGCCGGCTGGCTCAACTGCTATTTAAGTAACAGAAAAAAAGATATGCTAGTTGATCACTTATTGAAATAGAACAACAGAGAGCTATAGGCTGATTTTGGAGCAGCCATAACTATTCTAAGAACGCGGACCACTCCACAACGGCAGCCACGAGCGAGAGTTCGATGTTCCGTACAGCCTGCCGGTACAGTCCAAAGACGGAGAATAACAACCTCCCGGTTGGTCGTCTGCTAGTGGAGTCGGGCACGTGCCCTCTCTCGTTTTACCCCACCAAACCCGCTGAATTTTCCGGATGTATGGAGAGGGCACCGCTGTCGAACGAAATGGTGCCGCCCAGAGAGCACTAAATGGAATGGTCTATATTTCTGACATTTTATTTCTTTTATGACACGGGCTTGCACGGTAAACCACTTCAGCATGCATGTGATTGTCATAGAGGGTGATTATACTGTTTAAATAATAACTTAAAAATTACTGCACATTAAAAGGCTTCCCGTGTTTATATTTCTGTAGGCGTCACAACGTGAAGTTTAAAATGGGAATGCAATATGCCATTTCTGACATGCTAAAAATACTAAAAAAGGTGTAGTTTTATTGTCTTTCATGCATAATGACCGGTGAAAAATCGACTAACGAATTTATCAATTGATTTGTGTATTAAACGGTAGCGATCAGTAGGATTAATTTTTAATCAAACCACAGCCCCAATCAACATTCAATGTTTTATGAAACCTATTGTTTGTGTGAGATACCAAAAATATATGGGACCAGCTGTCGTATGCAAACCACAACACTAAGATTATGGAAGCATCCGACTTAATAATAATCGCTTTGCTGAATTTCCGTGCATGTGAAATGATACTCCATAACTAGGGTTCTGCGTTTTCGGTGTTGTTGTTGTTGTTGTTGTTGTTGTTTTTTTGTTTTTTGTTTTTTTTTTTTTCTAGAAATTGGGGGAATTTTTGGGGGGGGGGGGGGGGGGGGTTCCATTTCTTTTACAGATTCACTGTTTTTTGTGTGAATTGGTGTAGTCATAACCAATTTAAACAAAAACCACGGAATCTGCAGGAAAACATTAAACCCCGAAATAAAATACCCCCGATTTCGAGAAGAAAAAAACACAGAAAATGCGGAACCCTAACCATAGCCTTTAGTAGGAAGAAACGACAGCAATAACAACAAGCGTTGAATGAGGAGGGCTCAGCTCAGCCGGGAACGGACTAGCATCATCAAGATCCGAAATTCGGTTGTGTGTATGTTTATACAGCCTAGAACTTGGTATACCTCAAAGGGCGACGAGTCTCCCAGCTGTAGATGAGCAATTTAGCGAGTGCAGTACAACCGCTAGCTTGGGGTAACGTGCACCACCCAGTAGTGATACAGCAGGCACGTAGCCAGGGGGAAGGGGGCCCATGGGGCCTGGGCCCCCCCCTCCCCGAAATCTTCCATTTTGCTGGGGTCTCCCCTCCCCCTCATACAGCATTTTGTAATGGGCGGCCGCTGACTTTCCTTCTTCATCAGAGTGGAAAGGCTGAAAGTTTTAAATTCGCACCGAACCTGAGCGCACTGAACGTAGTAACTTAATGAAACTTTTCTTTTATTTGAATCTCGCTTTATTCTAAAAGTTATAGGCAAATTCAAATTACAAAACCAAGCAAAAAAACACCTCCTTCATGACGTCTTTCGTCGCTTGAGTGGCCGTGAACTAGAGGAGGGGTAGCGAGCTCAGCGAGCGCTCACCGCTGCTGCACTCCGCGTCAACGGCTCGAGAGGACACCACTAAAGCATGTTCTGGATAGGCTGTATGAAGCGGGCAGCCAGGGCGGCTCGCATTGCATTTGCTGCGAGATTAAACACTAATTTGGTATGACACTTCGTTGGCCACGAACGACAGCAAACACGGGATAAAGATCAGTTCAGTACAGCAGCCACTTCACGCTGCCATACTTCCAAACCTGCTCCGAAGGCCTTCGGAACCGGTCGGATGCTCGACCGCAGCGGCGCCGGGTACATTCGAGACCTTTCTACGCTCACCGCTATACTCTGTTTCACCTTATGATGTACCGCAGGAAAGGCTACAAGCATGAGCTCTTTGCTCTGAAGCACATCTCGGCGGCACAAGCTCTCGTGACTTAATTAAGAGTGGCTGCCAACACTATGAGCTTGCGCTTTTAAAAAGAAGCTTTTAGCGGCTCTGACCAGTATTAAGGCGAGGACCAAACACAACACTTTCAGCACTGCAGGTCGCCTTTGTAGGTAGAGGTGTCCACGTCGTCCGGTTAAAATGTGACGCATTGATATTTAGTCATTCTCTCCTTGCCCGCTGGCTTGCCCGAACACCAAGAGATGTGGAAACCGCAAAAAAGGTAGATGCTTAAATATGATTCCAGGGCCCCTTTAATGATACCTGCAATTTTACATAACAGCTAGATGACAGGACAATCAATCAAATGCTTGGCGAAATCCAAAAATACATCTATCTGTCCCCTACTATCAATGCACTGGCATCAATCGTGAAAGACGTCAATAATCCATGTTGTTGTTTTTTTTACATGAGGTAGTTTTATGTTATTTTTGTGTCAACTTCAGCTTGTGTGCCTTTGTGTCTAATATCTGCAAGATAGTATATGTGAAGCAAAATGTATTAGTGCAAAGCACTGTTTCCTGACTAGTAATGTTATAAACTACTCTGGCATACCACTGCTAAAGGGTCAATTGCAGTGCCAGTTTACCTTTTTATAGTAGAGTGAATATTTATAACAAAAATGAACAGGTTTTCAGTGACATTTCTAATACAAAAAAATCTACAACAGTGGTTTGTGATTATGATCAAAAATGCTTCGAGGACAATTTTTATGTGAACTAATGTGCTATTTTGTTCAATACTTAATGCTTTCGCTCGGTACGAAAGCATGCAGTTGCTATTCTTAATGTTCATAAGATGACGTTGCCAGCATGATCAACACATGAGTTTAAACCTGGGTTACAAATGATGCGACGAGTTAAATATTTGTATGAATTTCCTTTCCTTCCACTTCAAAATTAGGGATGACCTATATTCGAATATGTTTTTACTCAACAATTTTGATTACTTGTTGAATGTTCAAACTAACTTGTAAATTCGCTTTGTTTAGGCGATCATTATCCAAGAGTTCTTGTTTTTAAAAGTAGTAACACACTCCTTAGTGCACTGAAGTGGTGTATGTCTGTTCCACGTGGTCTAAAATTGATCGTTACGGTGCTTGTACTATGACAATTCTTTTCTCTTGCAGCCCAGCTTGAACCCCACCATTGGCGTCCTGGGCACCACTCTGAATAAGCTGCTTCAGTTGTGACTTGTAGCACAAAGTTTCTGTCACCCAGTTCATTGTCATCTCTGAACCAAAGCATTGGTCCTGCCTGCTAGTCACCACTTGAATAAAAGTTTGAATGGTGCAGTGTGTTTGTGTAAATAAACTGTTGAAGTTTTGACAGTATTTTTGTTTTTGTAGGTAATGAAAATTATTTACTTTGAAAGATCCCATCCATCCATCCATCTATGATCCTTCATGCCATAAAGTATGTACTATTCCCAAAGTAAAATTTGACAGTCTGGCAGCTGCCGCTGGCCTGGAAAATTGTGAGGGCTCACGCCTGTAAACTACATGTATTGTTTTGTGAACCTCCTCCGACTCCCTTGTGTACCTGAGAACTTAGGAGGTCAGTTTTAAGTCGAAGGGGGATAGCCTATTTTTATTTACAAGGAAACTTTTGTACTTGCATATGCATAATGACCCATAGAGGCTGAACTCCATGGGACGAATATGCTGTGAAAAATCTAATTTTGCCCGGCGGCTTTTGTTCTGCGCATGGAATTGGCACAGTGGCTGCTACGTCCCGCGCAAAGTGAGTATGTTGTAGGGCGACATTCTTCAGTTATTCATCGCATGGGACTGGGAGGACTAAGGTTTTCATGTTCCAGTATAATAACAATAGTTATGTTCAACAGATGTATGTGTGAAAAGTAAACATTTTGGCAAAATTGTGCCTGGCTAGGTGAGTATTAATAAAAAGCTGCAGGTACGCTAACCAGCTGTGTTCAAATAGCCCAACATTTCGCGGCCTACTTGTTCACGGGTGACTTATTTGGCTGGGAGTTTGTCTTTCTCTTCTCCTTGTCGCTGCCTTTAAATCTCGCCTTTTTGTGACACTTAGAAGCCCGTGAATATAACTGCTTGGGAAGGTTCGGGTTCTTTGTATGCTGAATATGCCATGACTCAAGAGTAATTTTTTCCAGGTTCGAGATGAACTGAAAAAACAACTTTTTATAGTTGTAGCTTATTCAGCGTACAAAGAACAACCAGAACAAGTTGATCGGTACCATCCCAAGCAGTTATATCCACGGGCTTTAGGGTGCAACAAAACGAGGAGAATGATTTAAATGGCAGCGACAAGGAGGGTAGAAATACAAACTCCCAGCCAAATAAGTTGCCCGTGAACAAGCAGGCCACCAAACGTTGGGCTATATAAACACAGTTGGTTAGAGTACCTGCAGCTTCTTTTATTAGCAGATGTATGTTTAAAAAAATCAAAATACATATAGCTTAGGCTTCACAGCACATGCCTAGGCTATTAGGTACTTAAAAGGAAAACAAGGATGAAAATAGAAAAGGTGTGAAATGGCCAACTCAAGATCGAGTTTTAAAAAAATTGGATACAAATATTGCACTTTTCCTTTTTTTTTTTTTAAGTATGGCTTTCCACCAGTGTTAATTCAGCCTTTATTTCTCTATCGGCAAGTACTAGGCAAGATGCAAGTTCTCACAATGCTGCCTCTTTGATAGTGTGCAAAGGCTAAAGCGATCAAAACATTTTCCAAATTTAGTTATGCAGGTTTGCACCGTTTCCTACTTCGTTGCTTAATTAGGTAATTATATTTCGCTGATTTTACACACTTGTCGCCCTCAATGAAATTAACACTGACCTAAGTCGGGGAGCAAAATAAAACCGGACACCCTTCGTGCTATGGGTTTTAGTTGGTACATACTGTTGGCAATCGGGTCATCTGAACACAGAAAAACGGGACACGAAGGAAAGAACTGAACAAACAGCGGTCCATTTGTCCAGTCATTTCCTTCGTGTCCCGTTTTTTCGTGTTCAGCTGACCCGATTGCCAACCTTACGTGCCTGCATAATTACAAGGGAGCTTCACCCTTAGCAGGCAAGCACTGCGGGAAAGTAGCAGGGAGAGGGGCTCCTCCGTTGTTGTCCCAATCCCGCTGTTAAATAAAAAAAAAAAAAAAAAAATGTGCGTCTAACTGCTTTTTTTTTTTTTTTTTTATGTTTCTTGCATGAGTTGGTGAGTTTAGTATTTAGGAAAATCAGAAAGCTCCCATACAGCGGCCGTGCACCGCGTAGTCGGGCTTCTCTCCGGCGCGACGGGGAAAGTACGCCCAAGGGAACCATGGAACGTTTTTCTTCGTTTTAAATAATGCAGACTCGACGTAATCGCTGGTGTGGATAATGCATAAGACGCTTTTGTTTCTAACTTTATCATTCTTGCAGAATCCAAACGCTGAAAAAAGTGCACAAAAAACTGAAATTTCATGTCGGATTTTATTTTCAGTGCATCAATCATCCAATATCGCGGTAATTGTTAAGTATACGCCTCGCAAGTAGGCTCATTTTCGTCTTCTGCGCATGAAAAAGGAAGTAGCGGTGACGTCAGAACGCCGAGCCCTGATTGGCTGATCGCGACCCCCTATCTCAGCGTCGTCTGCTCCTTTGCAACGTCGTCTGCTCGCAACATCGTCTGCGTCTGTCTTACCTTTCCTGCGACTTTCGGAAGTTACGAGCGAGCTCGACTTCGCCTTTCAGAGAGGGCAGACGAAATAACTCGAGCGGTACGTTGTTTTTGTCTAACAACTAGAAGACGCGCATCAAGGAGGGAAGTCAAAGGACTCACTTCCGAGGTGTCCCGAGGCGCCGAGGTTTGTTTGAAGAACCGAGGGTGAGGGTGTTAGTGTCCGCAAATTCCCTCCCAAAATACTTTTAACCTCCTTTCGTGTGCGGCGAGGCCCCTCATTCTTTAACGGCGTCGGCGGGTTGGCGCAGTTAACGTCGTCTGCTTTACGTCTACTAGTCAAAGCGATGGCTGCTTTACCTTTCCTGCGTCTGTCGGAGATTCACCGCTTTTCACCGGCGAGTCACCGTTGCCTCGGGAAACAAGGAGATAACAAGAGGAAGAAATTGACCTCTTAATCTAAAACTGAGGTCAGCGATCAAAGTATAATACTGGAAGGGTTCACAAGGGTCGCGCGGGCATATTCCATTCAGCACGCCAGCCGGTCGTGGGCAGACGGTCGCCGAGTCGCGGAGTGCGTGCTAGGCCTAACTGCCGTGCTTGCTTGGTGGCGTTTGGTGGAATCGTGGCCGTTAGAGCTTTTCCCGGATGTTTGTGGATCCAGCGTTCTTGTTCATCGTGGTCTGTTGCAAGTACTTTTTACTTTTTTCTTGCTGCTTGAAGTTGGGACGCGTGAGAAGCGCACGTAAAAAAATAAACGTCCGTGGGTCGTCGCGACCGCGATGCTATCGGCCATGCTGATTTGTTCGTAAGAAGTGCGTAAGAGAGCTTCGGAGCTGTCGTAGGATTTCGTCGTAACCTGCGCAAAACTTACGAAAATTTCGTTCCGTGCACATTTTTGGCGTAAGATTGCTCTGCACTTCCGAAAGTCGCAGGAAAGGTAAGACAGGCGCAGACGATGTTGCGAGCAGACGACGTTGCAAAGGAGCAGACGACGCTCAGATAGCGGGTCGCCATCAGCCAATCAGGGCTCGGCGTTCTGACGTCACCGCTACCCCCTGCGCAAGAAGCAGACGAACTTGCCCTCCGCATACTTCGGGTGTCGAAAAAGGGCCCTCGTATATTTTTCGAGCTGAAATATACATTCATATAGAACAAACGTTTTAAACTAACCAGTTAGAAAATATTTCTCGTCCGTGTTTTTAAGATAGGCCCAAATTCACCAATTATTTAGGTAATCTTTCCTTGTATATAATTTTTTTGTTGTAGTTGTAGGGTATGTTGTTGTTACCCTCCGCGCGCCCTTAACTTATTGAGACCGGAGTGGCTAACGGCTGCATCGACCTTATATATATATATGCCCATTTCTGACTCTTGTCCAATCGCCGGCTAGCTGAACAAAGCGACATGTCCGTCGTCCCAAAATTAGTCTACTCCGACCTTACGATGGGCCGCAGCTGGATTGACTGGGATCACTCGTAGCGTATGCTATGCTCTATGTCAACAGCATGCACTCATTTTCACCGAAAACCAACGCGTCTAAAGAGAACTTACAACCCTTCCACGCTTTCTAGAAACGTGAAGATGACATAAATTTCAGTCAATTAAGAAATATTTGCTTTTGTTATCTGAGGAAGTTGGCACAAATTCTACTATACAATGCAGCACACGTATATAGATATACGTACATATATATATATATATATATATATTATACAATATCACAACGCAGTGCCAGCAATTTTTTGCGGCTTATACGCGGGGCCATGGGCTAAAGGTGCACCTCTCCGGTAAATATAATCGATTTTGCAATATTACATAAGCTTTCGTCTGTAACAAAAATTTAAAATACGCTTGCGTGACTCATTTTTCAAAACAGGAAAATTGTCTAAATAGTTCTTCGGGGAAAAACAGGAGTCTCCAATGAAAACAATACTTGTTGTTTGCTATACTTTGATGGAATGCATTTATATGGTTTCCACACGGCCATACACCACTTTTGGGCCGTGCCAAGGCGCCCCGAATTCCACTCCCTCTCCTCCCATTCTACCCCTTACCACATGTCTTGCGTAAAAGCAACTTTTTTTTTTTTTTCATTTTGGTAAAACACTTGAGATTAGGTGAAGATATGCAAGGCCGTCACGAATCACACACACTTCAGCTAAAGCAGAAACCTAATATAAATGGCACTTTGGACAAGAACTCATCAACGTTTTATTATGATTATTTACTATCTGGAACGTGTTATGGGGAGTAATCACTGGCGGCCATAGCTATGTGCGCGACTGCTGAGCGCGTGCTGATGGCGAGCTTCCACAGTTATTTTAATACGTGCACTCCGCACCATCAAGATTGCCGGTCTTATCAGCCTATTAATGTGAGCTCTTTCTGAGCATGCGCTCTAGACAGCACCCACAAATATGGCGTCCATAAGGCGAGTGCGTTCAGCGTGTGTACCGTATACGTTGCCATGCTACTTGATGCTGGAGTAATTTGGCACGTGCTTCATCATGAAAGAATTGGTACATTACAGTGTTGTAGTAAAATACGTAATGTACATAGGTATACATGACGGCGGCGGTCAGATGTATTTACAGACTACACAGCCTGTACTCCATCCCAAAAAGATCTGCAGTGCTGATCTTTGCGATCACGAGCGCGTGGTTTTGAAGTGTCTTTGACGCACGAGATTCTGCTGAGCTATGGTCACACGCGTGTGCCGTCTTTACTGCAGACATTTGTGAGACGGAGTAGAGTAGTGACCATAATCCTCTGGCCCCAAATTTTTTTGAGTTTTGACAACTTGAGATTTAGATAACAGATCACTCATTTTTTATTATATTGTATACACCGTGAACATTTCTTTTCCTTGCAGTTCGCACACCGTTTGGCATGCACATGTAATATATTTGTTTAGAATATTTCTATATTTATAATGTATATATTATTGTAGATACTATGTTCATAGTACCGCTTACCTGTCACAGGCAAACTAAAACCTTCAGCGTCAGCACCCTCTCCTGATGCATCCTTTCGTTTATACGGTACAGCGGGACCTGTCCTTACCTAAATCGGAATTGGGCTGTCACGCTGTATCACCCAACGCGCAGCTTTACACTATAGTATGTGCGTATTCGTTGCCCCGGTATGCGATCAAGGGACGCGCCATCCCCATTTTAGCGTTCGCGCCCATGGCAGGTGCTTTGCACTTTCCAACGCGGCGAACATGCACGTGCTGAGGTGGTGCCATTCTCTCTGTTCGTGTCCATGCTTACCAAGGCAACAAACACGTGTTTGCTGGGTTGTGAATTTGTAGATAACATCTCCAGTGCTGACAAATCAGCGCGGGTGCGAGTGTGGTTTTGAAAAGTGTCTTTTGTGCGCGATTTCTCGTGTAAACAAAATAATTCGGATGAGCTGAGGTCACTGGACAGGCTGAACTAGCCTCATACACTTGTGGCATAAACTTTTTGGTTCTATGTTATCTGTTCTTGTGGTATATTGTCAAAGCTAGCGTAGCTTCAATGTGCAGCAGCCCCGCACTGCTGCGAGAGCACGTGGCTTTGTCTATTACATTTCATTCGCATGCGTTCGCGCAACTATCTGTGATGGAGTTGGAGCACTGTGGAAGCTAAGCTATAGCTTTGACAACGTAGCACAAAGGAGACGCTGCAGTCCCGCCCTGCTATACTCTGTTTCATACTTAGTGTGCAACGCTCTCAAAGCTACTGGCGCGAGCATGGGGCTTGACCTCGTTGATCATTTGCACGTGTTCTCGCGCAAACAAAACCATAGATGAAGCCACGCGCTCGCGCCAGTAGCTTTGACAGTGTTACACGCTAAGTATGAAACGGAGTATAGCACTGTTGCAAGAAATATATGTGGCCACGTGGCTTCGTCTTGCGTCTTATTTGCACGCGCTCTTGTGCAAAGGAGGCGCCGTAGCAACACTCTATTTGCTCGCGCAAGTAGAGTGTTGCTACGTTTGTTGCACGTCTCAGCCACTTGCTCGCGCAAGTAGCTTTGACAGCTTTGTTTGAAGGTTTGTGTTTTTCCGTCCTCTTCTTTTCCCTTGCTGGCGCAGTCGGGGAACGGTCAGGGCATGGTGTGCCCCCGGGGAGTGGGTGGGATCTGAGACCGAGTGGGCTAGCGCACACCAGCTCGGAGCACGTGGAGCGAAAGCTCGCGCTGCAGAACCCAGGGATCCTGGGTTCAATCCCCACCCCTGCCCGTTTCGAGCGGGATGACATCGTACCGGCGTGCGGTCGTGTATCTGTGTGGTGCACGTATACGTTAAAGACCCCAGGCTAGCAAACGCACTGCACTGGCTAAATTGCTTATCTACAGTGGGTTACAATGTCGCCATGTTCTGGCAGGCTAAACTCGTCCACTATAAACAACTAACAACTGATTTGTTTGGTTTCCTGTCCCTGGGGAAGCTACGCTGGCTACGCCGCTACGTTCGCCTTGATAGCGTGGCGGGCGTGGCACGCTGACACTTCCAGCGCCCACTTGAGCTCTAGCGGTAGTCTGAAGCAACTATGCGTTGCTAGGAGGCGTTGGTTGTGTTTGTTGCTTGAAGCGATTTCAAGATGGCCGAAACTGAGTCGCGGGATAGTCGATGCAACGTTTCAAAGTGGTGCTTACCGGTGTTACAATGTCACTCTAGCACAGCCTCGGCGGGATCAGCGAGAGCGGGACATTGTGGGACAGGCAGGTCGGTTTCATCACCGCTATCATGATTTGAAAATGCTGCCGGCATGCAGCAACCATCTCGTTCGAAGACTTCGTCGTGAGGTGCGAGTACTTGTGAAGTTAGCACCGAATAGCGCAGCGTAATTCATAGCTTCAACACGGCAAACAGAACTGGTATCTCGTGTGTTTCCTTCGTACTGTGAAGGTTAGGAATTACGCAGCACTGTGAGCTTTGAACCACTATTCGCACACCCTATTTCTCGTGGTTTTGCCCACAGATCTTTGCTGCACCCCGCTCGTAACGTCCACAGAAGGGCAGAGACGGTGTGTGTATATGTGCGTGTCCTTTTTTACGCGCCGCCTTCCTCCTTGTGTGTCTCAGGTTTGACTATGTTAACAAGTGCGACTTAGAGCACCGCAGCGGAAAAGTGCTTAGGAGAAAAAGGTAATTAAAATAGTAGCAGTCAGCCCGTTAGAATATGGTCTTTGAGTGTACAGTATAAACCCTGATGCGTCTAACCTATTTTAGACTGTCCGAAAAAATAAGTTTCCCAACGTTGTGTGCTGCGATTTGCTACAGAGGGGCATTAAGTCACTTCATCATGATCACGTGTAACGCAGCAACAGTGTATTGTAATGACTAGGTTTATTGCTACTGAATGAAACCACTAGGTCACGTTGCTCAAGAAAAAAAATATAAACTTGCGAAAGCAGGTGTGGCATGTTGATCATAAATAATATAAGAAAATATCGCGAAACAGTACTTCTCTTCCACTTGACTTTGGCAAAAAGTCATCTGTGATAACCCTGTTGCTCACCCTTTACTTCTTTAACATAATTTAAGAAGAAAAAAAACGAGACTGGGGCTGTTTCAAATCTTACCAAAATGGATTCGAGTTACTCTGGCAGATCGTATCACGTGACAGCACAGATTGAAAAACGCTGGACGCCAGTAGGTTTTAGAACGCCAAGGGTACGAAACTTTTACCCTGGAGTAAGATAGAGTAAATTTTGGAACACGGCCTTTGTTTCACCGTATGATGTACCGCAGGAAAGGCTACAAGCTCGAGCTCCATGCTCTAGGGCACATCTCGGCGGCACAAGCTCTCGTGCGTTAAGAGCAGCTCCCAACGCTATGAGCTCATGCTTCTTGCCTTCTCTGGGGTACAACATAAGGTGAAACGGAGTATAGGTGGTGCAAGTTTGGAGTGAAAATATAAACGAAAAAACTTACCACATTCAAAAAAGAAAAACCTGCCTCGGACAGGCAGGTGCGACTTGGTCAAAGAGCTTCCTAAATCAAGGAGGTAGTATAGCAATTTTAGATGACCGAGCACATACGTCTTGATTGAGGCTAAGACGGCTCAATGCCTAAGAAAGTGGAACAGCACCCATGGTTAACAGCCAAGAGGCGAAGCGTGCCGAGGCACAGTAGACTAGGGCTTGCCCAGTCATGGGGTTAGCCCAAACAGGAAGCGGCGGGGGCCGCAGAAGGCCCAGCGGGGCCTTTCGTGACCCCTGCTTTTGCGGCCCCTGCTGCAAAAATGATCTTAGAATGTTCGTTAATTCCTGCCCGTTTTTCATTGCTCACATTGAAAAAATCTTCTACGATTCCCTACTCTGTTGGGCGTAATCTCATATCACATGACAATTCAGCTTTTTTGCTTGTTAGTTTGGCCAAGGATGGAATTTGCATAAATTGTTTAGAATTCAATAAGTGTAAGTCAAGTGCTTAAAGGGGCCCTGCAACAACTTTTTAACTGGTTTTTAATTTGCACCGAACCTGAGCGCACTGAATGTAGTTACTTAATAAAACTTTTCTCAAATTTTTCTTTATTTTAAAAGTTATAGGCAAATTAAAATTACAAAAACAAGCAAAAAATAGCCTTCCTCATGACGTCCTTGGTCCTGGCTTGAGTGGCCGTGAACTAGAGGAGCGGTAGTGAGCTCAGCGGGCGCTCACGGCTGCTGCGCTCTGTGTCGACGGCTCGGGAGGGTGCCACTAAAGCACATGCTGGATTAGCTGGATGAAGCGAGCGGCCAGGGCGGCTCGCATTGCATTTGCTGCACGATTAAACACTAATTCGGCATGACACTCCATTGGCCACAAATGACAGCAAACACGGGGTAAAGATCAGCTCAGGACAGGAGCCACTTCGCGCTACCAAACTGCCAAACCGCAAGCCACACCTGCTCACCGAAGGCCTTCGGAATGCTCGGAACTGGTCGGATCTTCGAGCCCATGCGACCGCAGCGCTGCTGCATACATCAGGGAAGTTTCTACGCTCGCCGCTCGTTGGTGCCTGATCCCACTACCCCTTTCTAGTATGTGCCGCCTTTTCCACCGCTGGGTGGTGGGTATGTCGACGGGTCATTCCTTGTTTCCATACTTTATAAACTGCATTCGTTTCTTTTCTGATCTAAAATACTGAACAAAAACTACTTTCATAAATAATTGAAATGGTTTGCACCACTTATATTTTGTACTTCGACTAGTAAAAAAGCTTTTAGCAGCTCTGACCAGTAGTAAGGCCAGAACCAAAAACGTCTTGATGTCGTCACATATCGAGCGCTTTCGGCACTGCGGGTCGCCTCCGTAGATGGAGGTTTTCGCGTCGTCCGGTTAAAATATGATGCACTGATATTTAGTTACTCTCTCCGTGCCCGCTGGCTTGCCCGAACCCCAAGAGACGTGGAAACCGCAAAAAAGGTAGACGCTTGAATATGATTGCAGGGCCCCTTTAAGTTGGAATATGTCCAGTGACGATTTGTCAGGCCTATGTATGATTGCCATATTGGACAACAATTTTATTACGGTTATTCATATCTTTTGGCAACTTTCACCTCTTTCCATAAGGTGACTACTTTGTGATATGGTGTTTCTTTACAAATTGATTAATGCTGTAAATCTCTTATTTCTACTTACCATAGAATACCGTGCATCCGCCCGTTCCATATTAAGCGCCCATATCCAAATTTTTAAGATAGACAAAATATGCACAGTACATTTATATGTAAAATTGATGATCGGACAAGTGCCCATCCCCCATTTTTTCGCGTTTATCTCTAAATTTTGAGTGGGCGCTTGCCTGGTATTTGACGGTAGTAAGATTTTATTCAATGTTCCTTAATGTCAAACCAGGCTTAGGGCACCTTTTCATTCTTGTAATTTGCATTGTGAAACTCCTTTGTCTAGGATTCAGCAGGCATATAATAAATGTGACAATACATACCTTGACTTCTCTGCTCCTTTTTCAATGTAAAAAAAAAAAAAAAGAAGTCTTATGTATGCTAATTAGGATGTGACAATGTTGGTTTTCTTTTTATTGGATGGGGTGAGTGCACCCCTGTTTAGGTCTAAGAGTTGCCTGGAAACACGCAATAAAACCATGATTGATTGATAGCATGAATACAATTTTTGTCGGTAGACTGCAGCATTTTAAGCTGTAGTCTACTGAGAACATGTGCAAGATGCAGGAAGACCTCAGTTGTCGAGACCCTTTAGTGGAAAGAAATGGCTGTGGATGTAGAAGACAAAATAAACAGTCACTTTGGCTTTGCACAATTGTCATGATATTGTGGTGCAATATTTTTATTTCCATTGCAGAGATTAGTACATGTTCTGCCTCGTAAAACCAGTATACCGATTTTACAATGTTCCTTATGCGAAAATGCTATCTTCCCTTCTCCTTCTCTCCCCTCGTGCACCCTTCTCCTTTTCTTCTCCCTCTCGCTCCTTCCCCCCTTCCCCACCAACGTTTGTTGGTGCAGAGTTTGCTGGCAACAAATATATGTTGTTGTAAACTGAAAGCTTGTACAGGTCTGTTTCGTCCTTCTGTTCGTTTTGTGCTTTCTTACTGTTACATCTGTTCCAACACGCTCGTCAAAATCTTCTCGACTACTCTTTTTTTTGCATATCTGAGTCTGTCTTCAGTCCCTGTTTACTTACTGCCCTGGTGACATTGAGATAGCATGCTGGCCTATGATGAAACCTGCTCAGGTGGCTTCAGTGTACAGAGTTGCAGCCCAACTGCGAATTATTGTCAGATTTCCCTTATTTCGGGAGGTAGTTGGTTAGACTGTTACGTGCGAATAAACTAAAACTCTGCTGTGAAGGAATTGTTGGGAAATGGAGCCTTGCATGGGGGGGCACATGTCTTGGTCAGAAGAGGCACTGTCCCCAGTGACATACCTTTACACTCTTTTCCCTCCTCTTTGTATGTTTGTAACTTATTATTTAATGTTCATAACCTATATGAAACACACATTGGTTCTTTCTAGGGCTGGGCAATTGGTCGATTAACCTACCACCTAATGCTTTAATCACGATTCATTTTTTTAACCGGTTGATTGGTAAAATTTTGACAGACCAAAAGTAAAAATTAAATGCTTTCACCACGCAGATGTGGATGAGTACACCTATATGAAGGGCATATTTTTACTGACATTTTAACCTAAAGTAAACTGTAAAGACGAGACTTGTAAATACAGACAAGTGCAGAAGTTTACACGTGTCCCGGCCACTTCAATGCCATGCGAGTGTCTGTTTATTGCAGCAGAGACTATTGTGAACAATCAAAGGTGGCCGCTGTTGCCGGAGAATACCAACAAACTTCCTTGCCTCAAGCAGCTGAAGTAATAACCTGCGAGTGTGAGTGTCTCTGAACTGTACAGAACGACATATCGACGATGATTTGTAATTAAAATTGTATATTGCACCGTTTGTCACATATTAAGCAAAGGCAAAAAAAAAATATGTATATATATATATGTAATTTTGAGTTATGAACGAGACTAATTAATTAATTGAATGAAGGGTGTCAATCGGGTTAAAATTTTTCATCGACGCCCAGTCCCACTTTTTTTCTCTTCATGTAATGGCAGTCGCGGAAAATGTTTCAGAAAAACTAGCAGCGTTCACCCCAACCCACAGACAGAACAAGTGGCCACATGATCTAGAGCCAATTACCAGAAGCATACTATTTGGATTCACAATTTTGTTTTCTGCTGCAGATACCGGTCACCTAGATGTAGGCACGCATGTCCACCTTGACAGACTCCCACAGGAGCTGAATGCCCTTGCATCACTTGTGTGGCAGCTTCTCTATGCCCTGCTAGAACCACTTTTACAGCGGAGCTGTTAGGGGCTGGTTTCCCCAGGATCGTGTCCCTCACAAAGAAATGAAGACATTGAACTCTGGACACCTACCACCATCTATGAGCGACGGCGGCAAGCCACCTATCTGGTTGCCGCCGTCGTTCATGGGTGGCGGCAGCCTTTCCACTTTGGCTTGCTGACTTGCGGCCAGCCATTACTTTTCATTGTTCAGCTCCGCTGGTTTTCCTTCTTCACCACATTGGAGAGGCTGAAAGTTTTTTTCTCGTCATTTGTCCACTTTTGCATATTGCAGTCATATCGGTTGTCAGAGTCCTTTACTAAAAAAAAAAAAAAAACAATGACTTTTTTTTTATTTTTTGAGTTTTACATTTACGCTTGGACAGCTGCTTCCCGCGTATTAATGACTGCGAAATGCCACATTTTATGTGGTAAACACTGGGGGCCCGGGCAGGCCATACACGACTCAACATCCGACTGGTTGTTTGACATGCCAAAAATACTGCTGAACCCGATCAGACACCAACAATCACAGGCTCACATGAATGCAGCGGCGTAAACTTTCCATCTTCTTGGGGGGGGGGAGGTGTTTTCCGCTCAAGTGTAAAAGCACCCCCCCCCCCCCCCCCCCCCCCCCCAGAAGCACGCAGGGATTCTATGTTTCATGCATTTTGTCAATAAAGGCAACGTGGGCATTATTTTGTTTACATGCCACTACTAGAAACAGCGTCTCGGTAAGGATCATGGCCCGGGCCCGGGGGGGACGGAGCCCCCCGGATCTCATTAGGGGGGACCGAGCCCCGATGACCCCCGTAGTCTACGCCTATGCGTGAATACACACGATGCAGCGAGTGGGTGGCACCTGATGAGGTTCGACAATCTTTCTGGTATGTCGTAGGACCAGTCAGACATTTGGTCGTGCATGCGTATTTCCTGACTGGTCCCCCAGTGGTTATCATGTTTGGTGCCTCAAATAAATTATTCCTGCAAATTTGCATTTTAAGTTTTCTGGTGCAAGTAAAAGAAGAATTTTTTTTTTTTTTTTTCAAACTTTTACTTTTTCAACTGTAATACCTTGACAGGGTAATACAGAATAAAGAAATAAACAACCATGTTGCTCTCAGTAAGGCTGATTACAGTTGTTGCTAACAGTATAATAGCTACCCTCCCATTTTTTTTTTGTAAGCTCAGTGTAAGCATGCTGGGTTCCAGGGTACAACACAGATGAAAATATTGTCAATGCTTACATAAGTGCACCTTCAAGGCCAGCATCATAGGTAGGTAACTAAAGAGGCAAAATGTGTAGCTTAATCTACCAGTAGCTTTACTTGCTGTGTAATAGAGGTCTTTCATGCATGTGAAAAGAAAACCGAAGTGAAGTGGTTCAAATAGTTCTTCCCGAGGCATCCATCACATCTACATTTGCTTCGGAAAATCAATGCCAAGCATTTTACACTTTCACATTCTCCCATTAAAAAACACAACACACAAAAGAAGAAGAAAAAAAAAAAAAAAAAAGAGGACAAGGGGAACACAAGAGAAGTAACTCTGTATTCACTCTTATTGATGTAGTGCATATATATTTCTGGGATGAGGAGGCAGGGGAATGTCCCCCTGCCACTTCTTCCCAGAAACCGCTGGGATGTTCGTGTAACTGGGCTTCGGTAAAGTGGTCCGTTCTTCCCGAGATCGTACCACTGGTACGCTTAGGCAAGACATTGTTATCGTCGTGAGATATGCAAGGACGACGGAGGGAGAGGCCAAAGCAACGAAAAGCTCTACACTCCGAGGGGTGTGCAAGCGCTCTCGTGCAGTGTAAACGCTGCTCAATACAATATTCTCGTACTTGTGTTTCTCAGCTCGCTCGCAGGCATGGGGAACACATTGCTTTCGGCGCGAGGCCGGCGAGGCTTCCACCTTCAGTGATTTTCTGGCATCGCGTGAGCGTCCAGCGTGATCTTGCATGCTTGTGGCTCAGCGGTTTTCGACGAGCGGGAGGACGCGCTGGGGTCAGTGCTGCTCTGGTGAGCAGCGATAGTTAGGATCGCGAAGGTTATGCAGGCTTGGCTATATTATCAAGATGCATACATGGGCTGACTGATACATTAATTTGTTAAGAACTACATGAAATTCTCTAAATAACCGAATAGTCCCGACAGCTGACTTGCCATAGCGCCGCCATTTGTAAACATGTGTGCGTACTCTTGAACCGGAGTGCGAGGTGGCAGCGATTTTTGGTCCTGGTCATTGATGGCATGGGTTTGCCTTACTAACTTAATAGATAATAATTAAAACAAATTTCAAACAAGTGCAAGTATATAACACAAGCGACCCATTTGTATTTTAAATTAATCTAAAGCCGGATATGACATCAGAGTAACAATATCGTTTTGTTGAAAAACTAATGGGTTTGTAATGAGTTAATAACATATTGACATTAAAATAGTTTATTAGCAATATAGCATGTAAAAGCTTTGCGACCCATGCGTTGTAAAAAACCGGATATGACGTTTTGGGTCGACGCAACGTTTAGCGTTGCGTCGACCGGGTCGACCCAACGCCGCCCTTAGTTAAATTAACGGCGCCGCCATGTTTGGTCAAGTCAGCGAATAAGGGGACGAAAATGGTCTCCGTTGTTCTTAGAGTTTATTGCTCCTGACTGCGAATGGAATATCTATTTAGCTTCAAATTTCGCTCAGATAATAAGAAAACAACGAATGTTTAAATCACGAACTCGCTAACAAGTAGGAGAGCTAGCTTATATAGTGTAAAGAAGCGACTCAAGCTAGAAATAAAATAATTACCTCGCTTCAAAACCACTCTTAAAAAGCTTCAGCTGTTCATTTTAAAATAAAAAAAGTTGATAAATATAAAAGGGTCAAGCCCGTAGTTCACAACTTTACAGATATACAAAACTTAGGCAACAAAAATATCGTAGAAAAATAATATGATCGCGTCCGGTTTCGGTTTCGCTATCATCCGCGCATTCCTTCTCACGTCAAAAATCATGCGCCTCCCGAGCATGTTTAACAAATATTTATAAAATTATTATAAGTAAGCTTAAAATCGATGCTGCTTCTCCTGATAATTAATCAGTGCCACGTCACTATCACCTGCCTATTTAACTTTTTTTTTAGGTTTAAATAATTGTTATTTTTTCAACCTTTCCAAATCGATTGAAATATGTCGCCCGCCTCAGAAAGGCAGGTTGTCCAATCATCTTTCGGACCAGAATAAATAAGAAAAACGGGAACGCCCTTACATTCACCAGAATGACCCAGAAGCAAACACTTGGCCTCCACCCATCGAAGGCCTAGCGGAAGCAGACGAAAAACGCTTTGCATGCGCGTGGGACGTATTAAACGATAATTACGACACGACAGATTTCTTTGAAAGGCTTCGTCCGCAAGTCGTGTTTACGACCAGTATCCCATAGTAACCGCCGGCCGTACCCCAACGTATATATAAAAGAAAAGAAAAGAGGTCCTATCGACCGCAGAGTGCAGCAAACCCAAAACAGGCAAGATGCAGAGTTTCGGAACCAAGTTTAGCCTTTCGCATACATGGGAATTGCGATATGTCCCGCAACTTGTCATAAAGGCTGCAGCGGACCGTTAGAATTCCGGGGACTGATTGACGGCACGGGAGCAGCCATTTTGTTGTGGGTGGCTACACTGAACCGCCGTCGTCTGCCAGACGGGTCGTTCACAATCGGTCGAGCAGACGACAAACATCGGTGCGACAGCAGAAACGGATCAGGACATAGCAAGTTGGCTCGAGTTTGGTGAGAAAGTCGACTTCAGTTTTTAAAGGTAAGTTTCCAGAAATATCTGTAAATTTTGAGAACGATTTGCGTTATCAATGCATAGCCCAGATGTGTCGGTGGGAAACTGCGTGGAACCGGCTTGCCCCTTAAGCTGAAAAGCTTGAATTAAATTATTTAATTATTTTATTATGAAATATTTCCAATTGATGTAACGAACTTAAGTTATATATACAAAAAACTGAGTTACCATTGAACGATTGAGCGACAACTAGACCGGTAAGTGATAACGTGCATCTTTTATGACTTGTGATAAAATAACACGAAAGTTGCCTAAACGGTAACATAAGTGCGTATCGGTTTAGCCCTGATGCAACGGGATAGGCTGAAAACATCAATGGCTCAAGCATACGTTTGCAAACGGTTGAACATGTGCAGTTGTGGCATATGCAAGCATCAGCTCGTTCAACTATGCCCTTGTTTTGCGCACAATCCCAGCTACTAGATTCGAAGAGAACTAAATGTAGGGACGAAAATATGTTTAATGTAAAGGAATGCAATGACACTCTCGCTGCAGATACGTATTTAAGATTGACCGTTGCTTTTATTTCTTCGAAAAGATTGAGAAACAAAACAAAATATCCTGCAGGTCAGAACGCTAGCTTCAGTGTGAAAAATTGTCGTATAACTACCGACCCTTATAATACACGACATTAGGCTTTTACACAATCCATGCAGTTCCCCGTGTAACCCTAAATTCTTATATGACAAAATAAGAAAATGGTGTTTGCGATCCGTTGCCAACCTGTCATCGACGTTAGTTTGGATAGTGGGGCACTGGCGCATGCGCAATAAATGTCGATCGCAGACGCTCGATTTGTGTACGGTGGGGAAAGTCGGTCGTCGCTCAAAATCAATACCGGATCACTACAACGCTCGCGTGGGCTGGATTCAAGAAGCATATGCATAAATGACCGGACGTTTTTTGCGATCGACAGCGTGCGTTATATAGAACAAAGCTCCTCGTGGCACGCCTTTGCCGCCGCTACCATTAGCTGGAATACTCGCTCCATACCCTCCAGTCGCTGTGGAACTGAACTGAATCAAAGGAAGCGTAAAGGCCCGTTCACACTCTTGCGACCGAGTACGACTGAGAGAGACGAGATCTCTTACAACTTCTTAAATGTTTCTGGAATGAGGGAACACACTGACATTGTGGCGCCATCTATGCGGTGACCCTAGAACTGCATTTCACAAAAGCGAAGGTTTTGCGGGATTTCCGAGGTCAAATGTGCGTAATACCCATAGAAAGGCTCGTTTATAACATTGACAAAAGGTTTTCGAGCCAAAAAAGAAAGGATATTGCGCGAGAAATAAAAAAAAATATGCCGGACCGCCGAGTTTACACTGCTTCCCAATAGATGGCGCCAGTGTGTTCTCTGGTTTAAGAAGTTTTAAGGAATTTAGGTTTAAGAGGTCGCAAGCAGTCGCAAGAGTGTGAACGGGCCTTAAGCCCAAAATGAAACGTTAAACGTTAAATTCAATTGAAACAACACGCGGACGGAGTTCTTCAGCGACTATTTCTTTGCATAGTGGCATAGACGACGTCATATCTATCTGCCCTCCATATAATGTTTAAAAACTTTCAGCCTTCCCACTTTGGGGAAAAGGAAGACCAGCGGAGCTGAAGAATGCAAAGTAATGGCCGGCCGTAAATCGGCAAGCCTGAGTGGAAAGGCTGCCGCCATCTATGAGCGACGGCGGCAACCAGATACGTGGTTTGCCGTCGTCGCTCATAGATGGCGGTAGGTGTCAAGAGTTCGGTGTCATCATTTCTTGCTCATCAAACATTTTTATAGCGTGTATCTGGAGACGATTGCAAGCGGGGAGCCTCGACTGGAGCCCCATGCGCGCAAGCACGTGCCGCGAGCGCGGGAACATGGTTTGCCCGCAAGGGCGGAGACATGGAGGTGGCCAGTCGCCATGCTTGCAATCGTATATATATATATACCTTTCTCGCCCGGCGGATACCGTGACCGCGGGCTTCAAAGGCTCCGGTAGTGCGGCACGCGGAACACGGTAACGGTATGATAAATGTCCCCATTATCATCTGCATATTGTAAAACTGAAGATCTACTCCTTTCTATTTGTTTCTTTGTTTCTCCGTTCATTACACAGTGTAGCAAACCAGCACAAGGCGCTGGATGACATCACTGTTTTAATAAACGCCTACTTCTCTCTCTAAAACTGAAGAATCCAAAACCACTTTAGCAGCGTCATTCACAAAGATGCACAACACACACAACAACAACAATAATGATGATAATAATAATAATCAGCCTTTATCATACAATGCTTAGGAACAACCCTGAGGTATTGGTCTTAGTAAACAAATATACATAAAAACAAAAAAAATATATAGAAAGGTAATGCACTTGACACTGTACATCGTTCAGACATTGAGACATTATATGTTCTATGAGAATAAAGCAAAATGAGACTAATTTTAAAGCATAATAAGAACGCAGCCCGGGGGGGGGGGGGGGGGGGGGGTGCTTATGAGGCCTCAGCTTCCCCGAAATCCACCCCCTCTCCCCTTCTTCGCACCCCAAGTCATGGACACCTCAGCCGCCTCAACACCCCCCCCCCCCCCCCCCCCTTCCCCCCCGAAAAAAAAATCCTGGCTACGCCACTGCTAGGCACCATTTGTGTAAAAAGTAAAATAAAAAAAAAAAAAAAAAAAGGAGGCAGTAACAGCCGACAAGGAGCACAGGACAGTAGGACAAACCGAGGCCCCATCAAAATGCACGTTTGAAGTTGATGAAATTCAGACATACCAGAGCCGTTCAATGCTCAACATGCACGGGCAAGTATTTAATAGAAAAAACAAACGTCCTGTAGCGTGTGTGGGAAATATACGTTTGTCAGAGTAGTGGTTGAAATACGCGCAGTCATTCTCACGATTGAGTTAACCGCGCCAAAAGTTCCGAAAACAATACAAGGATGATTGAAACCGAGAAGGCACACATGGAACTCGAAAAGTGCAGTTCAGATAACAGGCTCGGAGAATTGATCAGGCCAATTAACGTTTAAAAAAAAATATATAAAGAAATCCGCGTTCTCCCGACGCCGGTCAGGCTAACAGACCAACACGTTCTAACGCAGCCTCATCTAAACAGTCTTCCCCGAGGCAGCGATGTTTAAAGACAGAAGCAAGCTTTCTTTGCACACGTTCGAATTCCAAGGAGTGAGTTTTAGAGAGTGCGGCCTGGATAACGGACTGTAAAACATGATAAAAGCAGTCGGGTTTTTGAACTCCCTGATAAGCGAGAGGCAACTCCCAAAGCAATGACGAGTTAACCAGATTACCTACTGAACGGGAAAACGCAAGCTAAAAAAAAAAAAAAAAAAATAGACTAAGATCTTTTATTACACCCACTCGAGACAAAGTAAACCCCATGAATATTAATAATATTATAAACAAAAGAGGTATTATGCGATCCTTGAGAGAGTGTCATGATCTTGGTTTTAGACGGGTCCAAAAGAAGGTCGTTGGCAGGGCAGTGGCATCAATAGGGTCAGTGGCACCCGGGGTGGTAGCCCTCCGCGACCCCCCCCCCCCCCCCCCCCCCTCGCTCCCGTGGCCCGCCGCGACACCCCCCTGAGAGCTGCACCCGGAATGGTCCCCCCCCCCCCCCCCCCTCCACCCCTTGTGCAGCATGAGGAATTTAAAATAACATGAGACGGCATTTACGAAAATTATATACAGAACAGGCCCTAAAAGAGATCCCTGAGGAACGCCAGAACTTGCCCTGTACAACAAAGACTTCATACTGTTGATGCGGACTTACGCTTCTTTATTTGACGTAGTTTACATGCATGGTAGAAACGGGGGAAACTTCGATGTATAGATGATATACAATAATTCTCTGAGATAGTCAATAAGACATTCGATAGATTTCGACGCTCGCTACGTCAGCAACGTTACGCGCTTGGCCTGTCCACTTGATGAATTTAGAGGACCGTTCCACATCGTAAACATCTCCTTTATACGAAGCAACGAGTGCGTGGACGCGACGTCGTTACGTCGAGTCACCGGCTAATTGCCACTCTCCTATATCCTCGTTTAACTGACTGCGGCGGGCGCTATCCGAGCCATCCCAGTCAATTCAGCGCCGAGATCGTATACCAGTGCACGGAGTGTCCCTGCTTCCGACCGGAGGATCACGTGACACGCCCTCAGCGCCGGATTGGCTGGTATAATTCGGTGGCGTCCGACGCGGTCCGCCTCGACAATAGCCTTTCGTTCTCTCCAATCGTGGCACTCACGCATCGAGGGCCCAAATCGATGGTGAGAGGTAATGCAGGTCCTCCTCTATAGCCCCAAAGAGGCTACTGCATTGTGGTCCGCTTGAATTAATGATGGCCGGGAAGCTTGGTTGGGGACACGCAGTGTGCCCATCAGCATATTGTGTCACGTTTTCGCCGGTCTTCGTTCCGCCTGTGGAACATTCAATGTGCGTACGGCTTGACGGATGGAAGCACATGCGTGAAAGAGTCACGACACCATTGTGTGAATGTATGTGCGTGTGCGCCTTTTGGATGGTTTTCGTGTTACTTGGGCCTAAAATTACCGGGCTGGAATGTGGTCGGCTGATTGAAGGCGACAACATGAACGTTACTAAATGAGGAAATGCTACCAATGAAAACGAACAAAAAACGCGAAACAGTGTTCACATTTCATTAATCTAATACACGCGGAGTTTGAAAGTAATTTAAAGACGGTAGTGCGACGTTCGAATGAAGCGCATTTTGCGGTAAGAAAATGTTGTCTTCCAGTCCGATCTGCTATGTTCTTCGTAAACGGTAAGCCCGTATACCGTCACGGAAGTCAGCAGTGCTTGATTTTTACGCTTACTTCGCTGCCTGTGAATGACGTCACAAAATGAACCTCGGTAAGGCACAAAATCTCATTTTCATGCGCGATTTCCGGACGTCTCCTTTAATACCATCAAGCGCCCTAGGCAAACTCCGGTCGTGGCGCCCCCCCCCCCCCCCCCAACCCCCCCCCCCTTTTTCTTTTATTCGCGACTCTAGCAAATCGACGCCGCCTAGCGGCAGTGCCCAGAAGCTCAGGAAAGAAGGTAGTTTCGACTTTGTCGTCTGCTATCGCTGCTTGGTTCTCGTAGGCAGCATAGAAACAGAAATTGTTTGCAGTAATTTTTTTTTTTATGATTCCACCGTGTCATTCCTACGCACTGACTATAGTTTCAACAGTCGGAAAATTGCATTGCTTTCATATGTAACACGGATTTTACGCTGCAGTGCAGGAATTTGTGATGGTCCGCGTGCTGAACGACGAAAACGACCTCCTTTCGCCCGCCATTTTGCCTGAGCAGCGCGTCCTCTGTAGTTCGCTGGAGTCGCGAATACGCTTCTATCAACTAGGTACTACGTCACGTTGGTAGTAAACATCAGAGTAGTTGCCCAACAGGAGCGTTTTGTCAGCCGAGAGTCGCATATTCCAAAAAAGAACGGCCACCGAGCATATAGCACCGTTTCGAGCGCTGTGCTTAAATAAATGAAGATCCTAAGAAAATGTATGGCAGACTGCTAGGCAATTCTGTTGCATGCATACGCGAAGCGTTGTATAGCAACAGAAACGCTAAGCGATATACTCTGAGTTTTCACACGCCAGACGCTTACGTTCCCGGCGCTCTTCATCAGGTAGTTTAACGCGAACCAAGTGTACACTTGATAGTTGTTCCTAGAATGAAGCGATACTACCGCTAATCGAGCTGATAAATATAGCGATCTTCCAGAGCCTTTCATACTCTCAAGCTCCTTTTTCTTTGTACGCACAGGCGTTCGTGCTCCTCTTCGCCTACCTCACTCCTCCTCGCCGACCCCTCCGGTCACATGACCTCCCCGTTAACCAATCACCGTCGAGCATCTCATTCCTCCTCTCCCACCCGTCAACCAATAAGTGTCGAGCCTCGCGGCCACGATTTTATGTGGGCTTCACGAAATGTCGAACACCTAGCTAAAGAATGTTTCACGTTAATACTTAATAGCCCCTCAACTCACGGCGATGTGTCGCTTTTTTTTTGTTTTTGTTTTAGTTGTACGGATCAACGCTTCCAGTAAAATGGTGGCTCCAAGAGGGTGTCCTTTTTAGAGAGCAGCTCTTAGGCGCCCGTTTCCGGCTTGAGCGGCGTCGCCGTCGGCTTCGCAGTCGGCGTAGCCGCGCGTTGCATTTTGGGACGTTCTCAATGACGTCAGACGTGACTTCACGAGGGTCACGAGTGAAGTCACGGGTGACGTCACCCTCGTGACGTAACACGGCGCCTAAATTTAGCGGGAATATTTCCCCGCTAAATTTACCGACAAAAATTTCCCCACTAAATTTAGCGAAAACAATTCCCCGCTAAATTTAGCAGAAAATTTCCCCACTAAATTTAGCGGAAAGTTTCTCCACTAAACTTAGCGGAAAAATTTCCGCACTAAATTTAGCGGAAAAACTGCCCCACTAATTTTCGCGGAAAAATTTCCTCAGAAAAACCCTTCAGTGATACCCCACAGAAAAACCCTTCAGCCCCCACAGCCCTTCAACCCGTCAAACGCTTCAGCCCAAACTCCTTAGCCCATCAACCCTTTAGACACCCAAATGACTGTGAACCATAGACAAAAATGCAGTTCAAAACGTTATTGGAAATTTATTTCAGGCATTTCGTTTTACATATGGTAACTCAAAACGACTATCAAAACCAACGTTTGTTCAAACCCGGGCGCAAGCAGCTGTAGACGAAAGCGATCACATCAAATAGGGACAACTGAGTTCTTTATCACAAAAAAAAAAAAAAAAAAAAATCCCTTCAATGCACTTACAATGCCGATGCGTAAATTCCTGATATACGGTAGTTCAGCTATTAAAACCGAGCAGGTACACCTTACGGACACATACACACTTTCAGTAAGCACGTTTAACGAAAACCACGAACTCGCAAGCAGCACCTGCGCATGCCATTGTTGAGAAATCCTGAGCACAGTCACGGTGTCGTCCCTGATGCCGTCGCGGCGGCGTCTTCGACGTCTTTTTCGCTCGATAGATGCTTCTGAAGCTGGAAAGGTTGATGGATTGGTTTACTGATGATTAGCTCCATCTCTATTGTCACTCTCAGTAGCAGTGCATTTATAATTATCAAATGTATAACGTCTGTGTACGTATCTTTGTGCATTTAATTGTACCCCCTCCTACAATAACCCGAAATGGTTGGCAGTATTTGAAATAAAAAGGAAAAAAAAAGGTGTATGGTGAGGTTTTAATCTCAGTACTCTTTCTCTCCCCCTCTCTGTCCAATGGCCAGGAGCCTCAGCGAGCGACCTCGGAAGCGCACGGGGCCCTCTGGTCGACGTCCAGGATGCACCGGCCGGTGTCTGCGCAGACCCGAAACGAGAACGTGATGAAGCTGGCTGCGGGTCGGCAGCTCCACACCACCGAGGATCCCGTGGAGAAGCTGAGGCTGCTCTGCCTGCAGCGGGGCTCCGCAGGCATCCTAGGCCTCGGCAGGTGAGGGACACGGCGAGACGACAAAAGGGGGGCCAGAGTTACTCCTTTGCAGCACCCCCTAGACTCGCTTTGTTTTACGGAGTTCCCTAAATCTGGAAAAGGAGTAACCTCACACTCAGAATTTGTTTACACCCATACTGGTGTCTTTTGTTTGGTTTGTCCCAGGCGTAGCACCCGCACGTGCATGTTTCACGTCTGCAGACAGTTTTTGTGTGACCAATGTCACACATTGGTCGCACATTGAGGGTGATCTAGCAGCAGCTTGGTTTCCGCCTATGCCACAAAAGAAAAATGTTCGTTTGGTGCAACAGCGCTGCATGGGTGTAGCGATGGATTAGTCGTCGTAGCGCCCTTTTCACACCCAAAAGGGTGTAGACATTTTTAGAGTGTTGACTCTTTTTTTCCTGAAAGGTCATGACAGGTCAGAGTGAACACGAGTTAATTTCGAAGTGAAGCGGCTTTTTACAGAGTGTAATAGACAACCGACGCAGCAAAGAGAGTAAAATGCGAATATTTTCCACGCTTTCTTGTTTCCTGCCTTTGCTCTGAACGGCTCAGGGTCTTCCGGCGCATGGACGACAACGGGAGCGGCGACTTGTCGCGCGAGGAGTTCGTCAAGGGCCTCGACGACTCTGGAATGTCGCCCTTCCTGGAAGGAGAGGACTACGACAAGCTCTTCGACCGCTTCGACGCTGAACGGCTCGGGGACCATCAAGTTCGACGAATTCATGCGCGCCATCAGGGTAACGAATACCGTTTCCGAAAAACAATGGTCCCGAATCATTTGACTATGTTCGCGGTGGTATGTCTTGTGTTCCAAGTAAGTTGACCATGTTAAACAAGTCGCGAAGTCTGTTCCCTTCCGGCTTTGGATGTTCTTGAGGTAAAATTAAAAGTAATAAAAGCCCTGTTTGAACATAAAAAAATTACGTTATCTAAACTTACAACTTTTACAACAAAAATCTAGCGCCTATTTTATTGTCTAAATATCAACCACGTGCGGGTCACACCACAGGGACAGCAAGCTTTTGCTCGAAATTACACCAACATATTATTTTAAAAGGAATAAACCGAATGTCGCTACGTCACTCTGAACTTATAATCAGCGCCGCTCGGCGGAAGTACACTCTAAAAAAAAAGGGTGTCATGGGGTACACCCATAGGGGGTGTAAGTGCTTGTCACATATACTACACCCTTTGGGGGAATACAAGTGCACCCCAAATATGGGAGTACGTGTACACCCGTTGGTGTGGTGCACAATGTACACCTTTTTCTACAGAAATCTCACTCGAAGGAACACAGGTGCACCCCATTTGATGGTGTACGGCTACACCTCTTTCTACACCCGCTTCACTCAAAGGGAACACAGATGCACCCCATTCGATGGTGTACCATTGCACCTCTTCATACACCCGCTTCACTCAAAGGGAACACAGACGCTCCCCGCTCAATAGTGTACCATTACTCCCCTTTCTACACCTACTGCTCTCAAAGGGAGCGCAGGAGCACCCCGTTCAATAGTGCACTGTTACACCTCTTTCTACACTCGCTGAATTCGAAGAGAACACAGATGCACCCGATTCAAAGGTGCATGGTTACACCACTTTATGCACCCGCTTCATAACTTCATAAACCTATTTAAGACATCAAGGAAAACAGTAAAAAATGTATGCGCTCCGGTGATTGCAAAAAGGCAGGTAAACGGACACACGGTATTGTTTTCAAATCAAATCTCATAGAAGTTTATTAGACAGCCTATTCCGTAAACAAGTACAAACTTGCAAGCAATCCGTGATATCTGAAGACGTACAAAGAAGCTTTTACACAACTGAAAAGATTACTAAGCAAACAAGAACGGGGGGTGAGTCTTAGGTAGTGTCCATTCTGCCAGCAGCCCGTAGAATTATTTCCACAAATATCCCCCGGCAGTCGCCGTTTAATTCATCGAACGACCTTTCACCGACAGCTCAGATTAGCTTTTCTATTTTAGCTTCTCTCTTTTTTTTTTTTTTTTTTTTGTAATGAGCCGCCCCAGAATGTATCCGCGAAGTGGAAGTGTATGGGGACAGGTGGGCTAAACTTTCTGCAATTAGCCGCCGCAGACTGTCGCCACGAAGCGGCGCGAACGGGTCGGCTGGGTCGGTGAGCACGCGCCTCATAGACACACGCGCGACAAAATGTCCCTACAGCGTGCATTTTGCGTAACGAGTGACGTTTGAGAAACGTTAGCGTCGATGAAACGTGTCTACAAAACGTGCATCGACAAAAACGTGTTTTCACAAAACGCCAGGAGAATAAGAAAGTCAGTATTCCACCTGCAGTTGTCACATGATTGTATACAGCTAATGGCAGGCGACTGCCGATAGAATTTCGGGGAAATTATTCTCCCCGCTGCTAGAAAATAGACACTGCCTAATTCTAGAGGTAATCCGGAACGGAACGGTCAGTTGTTGCAAAGGAGTAGGTTGCAGTGCACTTACGATGAAAATACCGGACTTGAAATATGTAATCCAATATATATGTCGACACGGGCACTGCAGAACCACACAAACACAAAAACAAAAAGAAAGGGGTCCGTGAAGATTCAACACGATGTGGCCGAAGCAGTAATTTGCCGAACCGAACACTTAACACATCACATAACTTCCTTGGGCTTTTTTTGAAGATATCCCCTGTTGCCGATACACGCGTAGGACTTTTCAAACACTGGAAATCTTGGTACACTCGAATACGTTGTCGCGGGCGAAATCTACGGCAGCCCCGCTGGTCGCAACACAGCACACAAGCAACTAGGCCGGGAAGCAGACATTCCGAGGTCGAAAAAAAGCTACTACGTCATCCGTGAAATCTTTACCACGTGATCACGCTCCTGCCGTATCCGCGCTCAGACAGAGGAGTCGAGGGATAAAAAAAGCCTTCGGTTCATTGGTCCGGCCACTGCGCGCCTTCTTCTATGCTTTCAGCTTAGGGAGAGAAAGAAAAAGAAATGAGTATGAAAATTGCAGCTCCTTCAAGGCCAAAAGGGGCCACCCTCGCAAAGGCTTATCTTCAGGGGCAACCCAACAATGAAAGGATTTGTCGCTTATATCCTCTTGAAAGTTCGACCCAAAGTTAATAGTGCAGTGGATGCTATCCGTGGCCTTGGCCTTCAGGCTGGTGCCGTGCTCTGCCTTATCTCTAGCTTGGAGACTGTAGTCACGTGATCCTACCCGGAGACCCGATTGGCCTAAAACAAGCATAGCGTCCACTCTACTGTCAATACCGAGGGAACACGATAGCTCCATACTTCCTAAGAAACTGCCCATCCCAAAGAGTGACCCAGGCGAGGGTTCAAGTGGAAGCTGTAAACGCTTAACACCAAGCTTCTCGATGATGAGTCCTTTCTTGCGGGTATAAACAAACTTTTCAAAACGTATTCTGAAAGTACGGGAGGGGATATTTTCGAGAAGTGAGAGATCGTAAAGCAAGAAGTTAAGATGCTTGCGATAGAGAGGTCATCTGTTTTGACCTACGAGGCGCGTTGTGCCGAACGCATTTTAAAACGCTGGCTTGCAGGCGCTCTCCCCACCCCTGCCCTTTTCAATGTGGATGAGGGTCGCACAGGCGTGCGGTCGTGTATCACTACTGCGTGAACACGTTAAAGGCTAGCAGTTGTACTGACTGGCAAAATTTCTCATCTACAGCTGGAAGACTTGTCGCCCGTTGAGGCAGATCAAGTTATAGTCTCTATAAACATTCACACAACCATATTTTTTGCAGGCGCTCTCAAGAGCGGAGTGTGTAGCTCCCAGCACGTGTTTGACAGATATAGATAGCGTGAAAGAACGGCATAAAACAGCTTCATCAAGAGCGTTATCGCGGATCCGTGGTCCGAACACGTGCAGAAAAGTACCTCGTGGGCGAGCAGCCAGCGAAACGGGCTTTAGCGGATGAAAAGCGATACGCGCCTCAGAAATAAATTGCTGAAATAGATGTCAACGGCGTTACGAGCACGAGCCCAAGTAGCATACAACAGGCGTTTGTTGCACACTATAGGCAACTATTTTAATTGAAAAATCAAGAAAGAAATGTCCCAGCGTGTGGGGAGCTTCTCGAGTCACTGGCGCGGTTAACAGAAGAGGAGGCGAAAAGTCTTTCTCAGCCAAGAACCATGCAATTGATCGTGAAGGCAATAGGCGACCTCCCAGAGGTGAAAATGCCGGGGGCCGATGGGCTATCCGCCGACTTTTTTAAAAAGTATACGAACGTACTCGCCAGCGTGTTGCTTAATGTATTCTGTAAAGCATATCAACGAAAAGAATTGCCTCCGTCCTTTACGCGAACGTATACTGTGGTTATTTCTAAGAGTGACGATGTTGTGAAACTGCGCCAAGTCACGGCCGGGCTAACGCCCCATCACTCTCTGTAATGTGGATTACAAAGTTTTTGCAAAATTTTAGAGCGACGCTTTTAAAGTGTAGCCTGTAGGCTTATTGGTAACCACCAAACGTGTGGGATTCAAAGCAGAACTTTAAGACGAACGTCCATGTCGCACGCAGCGTGCTAGAAGTGTGTAGTGGAGGCAGGAGCCAGGTGGCCATGCTCCAAATCGATCTGGATAAGGCGTTAAACCGCGTCAATGCGCTGTACTCTTTGATGTTTTAAAGATGTAAATGTTGGTGATATTACTTTTGATGGTGCCAAAATGGCATATAAAAGCTGTAC
>NW_024609838.1:75506864-75813660 GCF_016920785.2 Ixodes scapularis
TTAATTTCCTAGTGCGCTGTCTCCACTTTGTGTCTACACTCCTCATGTATAAATAGCTGAAAACCTTTCGTGCCCATTGCTCCCCGTCCATTTGCCTCAACCTATCCTCAAATTCTACCTTGCTCACCGCTTCCCTGCTCTCAAATGATGCCCATCCCATGTCTCCTTGTACTCCCTGGTTTGGCGTTTTGCAATGTGCCCCCAAAGCCAGTCTACCTACTCCGCGCTGTTTTATTTCTAGTCTCGCATGCACTTCGGATTTCATGCATAGCACTGCGTTTCCAAAAGTCAAGCCAGGCACCATGACCCCTTTCCAAATCTCTCTCACCACCTCATACCAGTTGTAATTCCAAAGTGCTCTATTTTTCATTACAGCTGCATTTCTGTTGCCCTTACCTACTATATACTTTTCATGGTCTCTGAGATATTCTGCACCATCACATATCCATACTCCTAGATACTTGTATTTACTAGCTCTCTCAACTGTAATATTCTGTATCTTCAGCCTCTCAACTTCATCCTCGTTAAAAATCATGACTGCCGATTTTTCGCTACTGAATTCTAAACCTAATTCCTCTCCTTCCCTACCACAGATGCTCATTAATTCCTGCAACTCTGTCCTGTTGTTAGCCATTAGTACAATATCATACGCATACATCAATCCCGGTAAGGATTGCTGAATTTTTTGGCCCAGCTTACTGTAAGAAAGGTTGAACCCAAGCCCACTCTTCTCTAGTCTATCCTCCAATCCTCTCAGATACAACATAAACAGCAAAGGCGATAACGGGCACCCCTGCCTAAGGCCTTGTCTTATCTCTATTTTCCCTGTCGCCTTTCCTTCCCATGTTATAATCACCTTGTTATCTTTGTAAATGTTCCTTAATAGTGCTGTTAGTCCTTCATCTATAGTTTAAGTTCTCCATTATGTCCCACAGGTTTCTTTGGTTCACATTGTCATAGGCACCCTTGATATCCAGAAATGCCAGCCAGAGCTGTCTGTTTTCTTTTTGCGCTATTTCTATACACTGTGTTAGAGAAAATAAATTGTCCTCCAACCTTCTTTGTTTTCGAAACCCGTTCTGTAATTCGCCCAGTATGCCCTCGCAATCTACCCATTCCTCCAGTCTGTTCTTTATAATCTGCATTACCAACCTGTAAATAACCGGTGTCACGGTTATAGGACGATAATTCCTAATATCAGACTTATCTCCCTTTCCCTTATATATCATACTCATCCTACTAAGCCTCCATTCATCTGGAATATTTCCTTTTGTTATCATGGTACTCACTACCTCCCTTAGTTTTGCCTTAGATTTAGGACCCAAATTCTTCACCAGCTTGATAGGGATACCATCTGTGCCTGTCGACGTGCCACTAGGGACTCTTCGTTCCGCCTTTTCCCATTCTCTTTGTCCAAAATCCGCGATGTCACAAACTGGACTGCTACTTCCTTCGGTTCTCCTATCTTCCACATGTAACCGTTCCCGAAATTTCTCCTCCATCACTGCTCCTATATATTGTATCGCATCATCTCCCTCTAATTGATCTCCCTGATGCGAGAGTATGAACCTCTGTCTAGCTTGCGTTGTTTCACCGAGTGAGTTCAAGTGCTCCCAAAACTTCTTGGCAGCGTTTCTATCTTTCTTACTTACATTACTCATCCATTCCTCACCCTTTCTCTGAATTTTCGCATTGATCAAACTGGATGCCTCTCGGCGACATGTTATAAAATTGTCCCATTTTCTTTTTACTTCCGTTTCGGACTCCCCACTACGCTTGGAATACCTGTGTTCTCTAGAGGCTTCCTGACGTTTTTGTATCGCTTGCTTCACTTCTTTGTCCCACCAGCTTTTTGGTCTATGTCCTTGCTTCCCCTTTCGTTTACTCTTAACTTTGTCTAGTTCTAGAGCAAAAAGCCTAGTTAGGCTCTCATAGGTCCAATCTGTATGCCGTTGCCCTGAAACTGCTGCCTCTATTCTTTCAACAACTATTTCCAACTCTTTGTCGCTGCAGAAAGTTTGCTTTGAATTATGTTGTCTAGTTTCAGCATTTACTTCTCTGGCGAAATTCAGCTTAATACGTTTGTGATCACTACCAAGACTTTTGGAACCTTCTTCATCTATTTTCATTACTTGTAACTTACCATATATTTTGTGTGACATGAGTACGTAATCTATAGTTGAATGCAGATTGCCAGTTTCCCAAGTTATGTGCCCGTCACACTTCTGACTGGTATTACATAGAACTAAGTCATGTTTTTCCACCAGTTCTAGTAATATGCTTCCAGTTGAGTCCGTATACCCATCCAGACCCTCAATATGGGCATTCATGTCTCCCATAATAATTATTTCGGAGCCTTCCCCTGGTTCACTAATGTCTCTTGATATGCAATCAATCATTTTTCTGTTTTCCTCTTTAGCACCTGTCCCTGTCCATAAGTAAACCACTCCAAGGACTGTTGATTCCCCAGCGACTTTTCCTTTCAGCCACAAATGTTCGGCGCACTCCTTTCTGATCCTTTGAAAGTTTGAAAGGGTCGTAAATCGTCGACGCGCCACCAAGTGGCAACGCTCGTAACCACAACATTCACGCCGTAGCCTTTCCCGACTGGCACAAGTGACGTCACGAATGCACCCAATATCCCAAGACGCATCGCGCTCTCCGATGGCCGATTTTTGAGCGCGCGCCCAATCGGGCCCATTAGGGTGAAAAATATAGCCATCCGTTCAAAATACAAACGCGCGATTATGATTTATGAATATCATTGATCATATTGAACCTATTTCTGACCATAGTAGGTGTATTTCAAGTTTCGCTTCAGTATCCCTTTAAGAGTAAAATGTTACTGGCAGAGTCACCGGAAGATCGGTTTTGTTTCGCTTGCCGAAACTTTTGCCGAGGGGTCGGGTTTCCATCAATAGAACGCTCCTTGCATTTGAACCCATTGAACCTTGATAATTCGGCCTTGCTGCCGAAAACGAGGCAACCAGAGCAGGCGACAGAGGCGAAACGACCTTCTCGTAGAGCTTCCCGGCGTTGCCACTACGCAGTGTCGATTTCGCTGGAGTCGCAAAGGGAGGGATCTTAATTAAATGGACCGCCTTTTTCTCCAAGCTCGCGCCTCCTCCCCATTGCCACACCCGTGGCCTCCTATATGCTGATAAAGCCTGGCAGATAACCACGAGAAGCGGCCGAGAACGGCAGACAACAGATGGGAGGAGAGCCTAGAGTGCCTTCATACACACGCGCGCTCTTGCTTGAGTGGTGACATCTCAGCCATTTTTGCGCCCAGTCGTTTTTTTATGAATTTTGAAGCGCGCGCAATCTAGTGTCTTTCAGCTCGAGCGCGTAGCTTTGGCTAATGCATAGACGCCATTTTTCCGCACAAATCACGCACCGAGTGCGCGAGAGCGTCACGCGCTGGCACATTTAGGGCAACAATGGATGTCTTCACCCTCAGACAGACAGACATGTAGGCACCCTAGGAGAGCCACGTGACGAGCGCCCCGCTGCGGCGAGACGCCGAAACACAATTCTCCCGAGCAGTGGAATATCCGCTCGTGCTCCTCGCCTTCCTCGCGCTACCACTTCTTTTCTCGTCGGGTTTGAAAACCATGTTTCGGGTCCCCGCCGCTGCAAAAGCTGTGCGCCGACGTCCAGGTTCCCCGAGAAATGCTCTGTGCTACCAGATCCTCGCACTCCAAATCTGCTACGGCTCCGTCATCGAACTGCCAGGCTTTGTGAGTATAGAGAAGGCTATGCTACAGCTCCCGAATAGAGCACAGGTGACCAAGGAGCGCAAGCTTTTGGCAATGGAAGCAGCTTTCACGAGGACCAGCGTCTTTGGGGGTGTCGACCCTGTGTCTTAAAAATGGCTGCGCTCCAGCTCAGGTCAAGGAGGCTAGTTGCGCCATTTATAAACGCGCGTGAGTGGTCGAATCATTGAAATTTCCTCTTCTCCCACGCTCTTAGGGTGATTCACGTAAAGTGAGTGTTAGCTCACTTTACGTTTCGTCTTCAGGGTCGTCTTCAGTTATTACGGACTACAAGGAGAGTTGCCCGGTTAAAGCTGCTTTACTCAATTTATAATGAAGAAATACAAATTGTCATGGAACTATGTCTAGGATAAGTGCACATGCAATCACGTCAAATATAAAGCACGATGAAATGGTTCAACCCTTTTTCAAACATACATTTTTTTATTGTCGAAGCGATTAAATAGTGGAATAGGGTTGCAGAGTGTATACTGTTAACTCTTCTAACGTGTATCGTTTGGGACCTTCATTAAAACAAGCTTTCCAAATGAAACAATACAATGCAATTAAAAGATGGAGTACTGCAAACGACTTAATTTTCGCGACGAACTAATTTTCGCGAATTTCTCGAATCGCCCACAATTCGCGAAAAATAGGTCCCGCGAACAATTCCGGTAAAATGTAAACACATTAAAATTTATATTGAAATCCCACCTCTACGCGAAAGTTAGAACCCGAGAATAATTCCAAAACTTAATCTTTGACCTAAACCGCGAAATATTGAGCCCCCTAAAAATAAGTCGTTTACAGTATATACTACCGGTGCTAAAATTAAAAATATCAGCGTCTCTCGTGAATTTGATCTGAAATTGTATTAAGCCTTTTAGAAGTAATAACTTTGTGCTATACTTCGTTTCAGCTTCGGTCCAGGCGCAGCCAAAGCTACAAGCGCGAGCTCCGGGCTTTCAGCATCCCTGCCAAGCACGCGCGCTCATGCAGTGCAAGCACTGTTCTTGGCCACATGCTCGCGCTTGTAGCATCGGCTGCGTCTGAACCGAAGCTGAAACGAAGTATAGTAGTTAGGCTTATTTTGTGCATCCCAATTTTGATGCAACTGTGTAAGTATACAACAACCAGTGGCCTTCAAAAAAAGGCCGACACTATTTATAAACAAAAATATTAAAATAACGCGTGTTTGTAAGTTTTAGCACTCAAGGATATTCAGGTGCGCATACTTAAAGCTTAAATGCTTTATTGTCAGGTCAAGTAAAGAAACGCTCAATCTTGAGACGCCGACTGGCAGCAACAGTCCCCGAAGCCTGCTGCAGCCGCGACCGAAGCAAGCGCCCAGGGTGACGGAGCCGTGCACCATCAGAGGAGTCTCAAGACTCGGCTTATGTAGGAGCTGAAGGCGATGGTGCTGCTCCAGATAGCCGAGCTGCCGATCCCGCAGATGGCACTCGAGTAGGTAATGTCTACGCCCATGCTTGTCATGCCGTGCAGAAACCAGCGTCCGGTCCCTTTGTTCTGGCAGACGAAGGGGCCACCGCTGTCGCCCTGCGTCGTTGCGACGATGGTGTTAGTAACACAACGTTGGCAGTTGCCATTTCTTGGGCGAAAAGTGTGTGGATTGGATCCGCGTTGGCGCCGAACGCTGCCCTCATGCCCGGCACATGGTTAGAGGACGTGCCCGAACGATGGCAGACTCGGAAAATTGGCGCAACGGTTACTAGGTGACGCCAAAGTTTTGAAAAAAAAAAAAAAAAAAGGTCTATGATTACAAATTACTAATCTCGAAGCCTAAACAAGGCACGCGTCATAGAGGAGGCTTGTAAAGAGAGCTTCGAAAGAACCCTCGGAACAACATTTCCCAGATAACAGAGCCAGATTACTGTTTTGTCTGCGTCAGCCATTAGGGGGTCAGCTCTGGGCACATCGAGAGTGGCTGCGTCCGCATTCGGGTGGGACTCGCCGAGCGCTGGTGCGACACCCGGGTTCAATGTGCAGCCCACCTCCAGTAGATGACGCAGATAATACAGGGGCCTCTGTGAGTCCCGGAAGAGAACGACAGTCGAGTACACAAGCTGCCATCTTGACCCAGTCTCGTTCAAATCCCGGAGAAAAGCTCACCGGAGAAAAGCTCACCGCAAAACCGGTGGATGCGGAGGAAAGCTCACCGTTTTTTTTTTTTTTTTTTTGTCTTTTTTATATGGAGGTTGTTGGATCATGTTTAACATATGTCCCCCCCCCCCCCCCCCCATTTATTATCATTAAATTCGTAAACTTTGTAAAAAAGGAAATGTCCTTTTTTTGTGTTATTTCTTTAGCTTATCGGGTATATTGCTTCGAAATTTATAATTGCGGGCCACTGTTTTCGGGGGTTATCTCTCTAGGCAACGAAAGCCTAGAGAGATATGACTTTATGAACTTGAAGAGCAAGAAAAAGTTTGAAAACTTAACAATGTTTTCCTGAAACCTAAAAATCAAAACTGAATTTCTGAAAATCCGAAAGGGCAAGCGCAACAACGCGGTGCCTGAAATTCTCTTTGACGCTTCTGTTAACCTTAGAAAACGGGATAAAACAGTCAGTAGGATATCAAGGTTTCTTTCTTCCACGGACATGCACGTTTTCTAGCCGTTCGTGCAAGTGTTTTTAGACGTTGCCTTTGTATGATATAGTGCCCTTCTGCGGCGAGCTACCCATGACTTTCAGAGCTGCCCACTATCACCGTTGTTAAGGTGACCTATATAAGAACTACAGTCTTATATAGGTTTACAGTCTTCTGTAAGGTAGCGAATTGGACGAGTTGGTAGAGGTTATACATGACGAAAACCGCTCAAACAACGAAGACGGAGTGAAGACAAACACCACAGGATTGACGAAGCTGCTCTCGCAGCTAAAGTTTTGTTATTGAAATTAACAGAAAGAAAACAGCGTAGCCGTCACTGATTACATCTACAAACACATATTTATCCATCAGGCACTACACAACCTTTGGAGCTGAAGAGTTTCATTCATACACCACTATTCATATTAGCTCGCAAAGAACAAACCTCTTCATTTTTTTTATTTTTACAGAGCTACCGACGGTGCACTGTCAGCTGTCAATAAATTGTTGTCATTCTTACCGGTGTCCAATGTTATGATTGTATACTTGCGGAAAGAATTGGTGTATACTAATTTCTGAGGTAAATAGGCCCAATGAATTTCAAGAACATTACAAAAAAAGGACATATATTCAATGAAGTGACGAATTCGAATTGTGTTAAATTGCGACGTGTGACGCAGAATCTGCTAAGCTAAGAAAAATAATTAAAAAAAATCGGTGAGCTTTTTTTCGCACTCGCTCAAAGGCCGGTGAGCTTTTCTCCGCATCTGCCGGTTTTGCGGTGAGCTTTTCTCCAGTGAGCTTTTCTCTGCCGCCCGTCTCGTTCTGCCTTATAAGTTATAAGTGAACGTAAATAAAAAAGAAAATTATAATATCTATTTAGTTAGTTATTCATTTCTATGCTTATCTATTCATTCGGTTCCAAAGGCTGCTAAGCTCTTTTTGGAGAATGTGGATTGAGAAGGTTTTTCCCGCGCAAGAAGTTCTGCCACACTGAATACTGAAGTGTAGCGTGGGAACCCTTGTCCGGCATTGCCGTTCGCCTCCCGTTTTTTTCCCGCGCCTGCACCTGGCCGCGCGTGGCCTGACGTCACGTGATTTTGCCGACGTCATCACCAAGTGTCGTCCAAAGGGAGGGGTCACGTGACAGGGGAGGGCTCTGCGAACGACAGGCCCGAGTTAGCAAAGGCTTTAGAGGCAGCGACAGAACAGTAGACGCAGGGAAAGCGGAGGTCGACGAGCACACGTGTTCGATAGGATGGCATAAGTCGAGGGAAGAAGTTTTCCTATTCATTTCCTTCCAATCCGTCGGACGATTAGACACCTCCCTCACAAAGATTGTAACTTTCAGTTAGGGATTAAGTAAATGCTTGTGCTCAGCAGCGCTATTGGAATATTATTTACAATTTTCTATTTATTCGGTATTTAATCGCATATTAGTTATTTGTCAATACTAGGGGCTTTCGTTAGGAGACGCAAGCCGCCGCCTGGTATGAAAGGGTTTGGCCGTATCTATCCATCCTAGGTGGCAGCGGGCTCCAGCGGCCGGACCTATATTTTTTTTGGACCAAACTTGCGAACGTAGAGGTTGGCACGTTCACACGTTTGACAATTAGGAAATGTTGGTTTCATAATTTTGGAAGCATTTACAGAGAACAACAGCAACGAGAACTTCAATACACTTTTTCTCGGGGGAAAGAGGGGGGGGGGGGGGGGCAGACTATTTTACTTCCCTCCTCCCCCCAAAAGGAAATCCTGCGTACGGCGGTGACTTTACGTGATACTAAACTCGCCCTGAATATAGAGAAGAAATTTCTCCGCTAAATTCAGTGAAGACATTTTTCCCACTGCAAAGACCCTTTTTAAAAGTGCGCCCCATCTAGCAGCTGCTGAGTAAATTACCCGAGTCGGCCATTGCTTGGGCGCCTGCTGTGAGTATAAAATGGACACGGAGACTGTGTCAGCGTGAACTCGGCTGAGGTCGTATCGAAATATAGTGCTGCTTCAGCGTCCAGTGAAGACTGGGGTTCAATCACACGCTTCGTGACCAATGGATAGATGGATGCTAACAGCTGCATGCTTTATGACGGGTGGTAGCTCGCGCCACCTAGGCTAGAAACCTAAAAGAATCAAGAAGTTTGAGTCCTTTTCTCGTCTAAGTCAGTTTTCCTTTTCCTCAGCATTTTTGTAACTATCACCAGGCAGTGTGGGATATTGCCAGAATGACATTTAAACGATAGGGAAAAAAACAACGATTGAAAAATCATTCCCCGCCTTCTTTTCCCGGCGAAGGAGTCGCCAATTTTCCTCTGGTGAAACCCCGTCGGCGTCATCCCCACACCGAGCCCACTGGGAGACAGGATTGAAACTTTAGGACCCTGCTGCGCTAGTTAGCTTTACTTCGTGAAAATTTTCACCAGTCTTCTAACCTCCTCTTTGTGACTGTAGTTTTGTTCTTCATTCATCCATCCTGGCCAGCAAAACTCAGCGCCCCCGCCGAATTCATTACCCTTTCAGGGTGGGCAGGAAGAAGTCCCGTACACTGCAAAACCAAATCTTCCAGCGTCTGAAGCTCACTATGGCACACCAAACCATAATGTGTCTATCTCTTGCAATTTAATCCCACACGTCCTTAACACTCACCCTCTCGACCTTCGAACAGCAAAAAAACTTCACTGTGAATTATCGAACAACTCTTCCTTCCTTATGTCCTGTTTTTGTGAGCTGTTCATTGTTAAAGCTGATATGACGGTGGGCTATTTATGGGTGTCTGACAATGTTGTTTGTGGGGTCTGAAAAATTAAGCGGATAACATTTTTCCGCTAAATTTAGCCGGTCATGACGTACGTACACGAAACACACAAAAGATCCGCTGCAAAACCCCTAGCTGTAAAAAAAAGGAAGATGACCCATCATGTTGTACAGCGGCTACTCACGTGACACGGTCCGCTGGACTCGGATTCGTCCTTGGCGCACACCACGTTGTTGGCCTGCAGAACCGGTTGGATTAGCCGGACGGCCTCACAAGCGTCAAAACTCTGCACCACTTGGCGAGTCTGCTTCAGCTGCGTCGAGTGGCCCGTGCCTGGATCGAAGAGAACCCCAACTATTGCACACTGCCCGCTGCCATCTTCGTTTTCTGAGATCTCGTTATGAGCAGGCGAAGTAATTTTTTTTCTTTCTCCGGAAGCATTTTTTTTTGAGTGAGCAATAAGAGGGGACCATCATGTTGTTTTTAAACAATGTTCGCCTCACCAGGTGTGGCCAGTGCGCATGCGCGGAAACCGGATTCCCGGGAAGTGAAGCGCCTAGCCGGCAGCTGCGCCTAAACTGAGGTTCGGCCTCAGTGGATATAAGAACGGCAGGGAGGACTTTCAAGGCCTGTTCACACACTTGCGACTCCTTAGAACTGAGTGCCTTGAAACCTCTTAAAATTTGTTAGGACGAGAGAACACACTGGCACGCTGGCGCCATCTATGCGGTGACCCTGGAACTGCGTTTCACTAGAGCGAAGGTTTTGAGAGATTTTCGAGGTCAAATGTGCGTAATACGTATGAGAAGCGGTCGCAAATGACGTTGAGAAAAGTTTTCCGAGTCAAGAAAGAAAGTATGATGCGCGAGAGAAATAGAAAATATCTGGGACCGCCAAGTTTTCATTGCTACCCAATAGATGGCGCCAATGTGTCCTTCCAAGGCACTTGGTCTTAAGAAGTCGCAAGTGTGTGAACGGGCCTTATAACTTCGTAGTTGCTCCTGTTAGGTTCTTGAGAGAGGAGTTCGCGTCTCTAGCCTCGACTGCACTAACAGGGGGTGGGATGCATCCCTCCGGGGATGAGAACGGGAGGGTCTGCTTCCCGTGTATTCCTTTCTCTCGCCGCGAAGCCCATTGCATCGCCCTTTGTCCACTTATTTCTCCCTTTGACGGGATGGAAGAAATCCAACCAGTAATTGTCAGTAATTCGTTACTGAAAAAGTAATTCAGTTACTTTAGAAGTTTCATGTTCAGAAAAGCGACGAATTAATTTCTACATTAGAAAAAGTGACAGATTACAAGTAATCTCGTTAGTCGTAAGAAATCACTTCCAAAGTGACGATGCAGGCGAGTTGGTTAACGATACAACTCACTGCCTCGGTGGCTCTGAGGCAAAGCGCCGGTCTAAGGATCCCCATTTGGTGGGTTCGAATCCCGACCGAGGTGCCCGCAATCTGACGGAGGCTTATTGCGGAGAAGGCGCCGTCTAACCGAGCTTTCGGTTGCACGTCGAGAGATCTCCAGGTGGTCAAAATTAACCTTTAGTCCTCCGTTGGGGCGTGCCAGATGCCCGTTTTTCGTTTTGGCACGTAAAACCCCAAATTTGTTTCACGGTACAACTGGAACCAGCGCACAAATAGTAACAAAGATGAGGAAGGTTTGGTCGGGGCAAGCGCCGAACTTCAACCGATTATGTCGTAAAAGGAAGATACCAAACTAACCATCCACGTCACTATCGCATCGACACGTGCTTGAAAAAGGCTACCTCATTCTGAAGTAAACAAACCCGAGTGTGAGTGACGCATGTTGCGCCTTCCTATCTTATCTCGAACTCTTCCAGAAGTTCTTTTGCAGTTTTGCAAACCTCTTTCCCCAGAATCGTGACACAGTCAAAGCTTGGCTTACTCATGCAAGTCACGCAGTGTAAAGCTAGGTGCGCGAGTTGCTACAGTAGGACAGTTGATATCAGCGACAACGCGTGCTCGAGCACTTGGTCGTTGACGGAACAGCTGCCCGTCTGTTCGATGTGTGCTCTACCACAACTCAATTCGATTCGATCGACCACCTCCACTTCGCACCCAACGTACCTTGTTCTGTATTTAACTGCACATTGGTTTAATTTATTTCATATCAGAAACCCTGGAGCATATTTGCGACATTTCGAGAAGTGTCGAGAAGACAACCGATACGTCATACCCCTTCGCTTTCTTTCTTATACTATGATAAAACGTACGTAAATAAGGTGTTGTCTACGGTCTTTTGTTTGGTCGCTCCCTACGTTGTTGGCGTTCTATCTTAATCTTTCGAAGTAGCTTTTCAGCCCCAGACCGAAGAAATGACACTTGGTAACCCGCAGTACCAAGCCGTTCTACTGCCACCCAAATCTCCCTTAAAGCGTATACTGGCAAGACTTTTCTAGGACAGCTTGCAGGCAGGATGGCGCAGTGCCCCCGTGACCAGCTTGAAATGAGACGAATCATACGGCAAAAGGTCCTTCTTTGCGCGGGGATAATAGGCCCAACAAACGTGACTCTTAGTGAACTTCAGTATTAAATCGAGGAACTGCAAAAAGCATGTCATCCTGGCGTTCGTGTGTAAACTTGATTCCCCCAGTGTGACGCTTAACCAACTCCCAACACAGAAGCGACAGCGGTATCCACCGAAGCCTCATCAGCTCTTTTTGTTACAACCAGGTATTTATCTCTAAATCCAAATAACCTGTTGACGCTGCTTCGTCTAAATCCTCACTAACGAATCGGTTTAGCTTCACCAAACAATTATCACACAGTACCGGCGTTATGCATGCGACAATGCATATGCCACCCTCTTGCAAGTAGCGCGCACCGTTAAACAAAACGAAGGTCGACCGAAGATAAAACTGAAGCGGTTTCATGAACCCGTCCACTTCCACACTGCTAGCATTCTGAAACTTAATTAGCCACCCTATTTGTGTCAAAACATTGGCGCCGAATAAAAGAAGTTGACAACGTCAATGGAGAACACAGCGTCATTCTCGCGAGTACCACAATTTAAGCACTCCACAATCTGTGAGTTCCGCACCAAAAACGGGGGTCATCTAGATGCAGGGTGTTTAGTTGCTTCGATAGGAATTGGGTCATCAACCGTTGCCATGTACCTCATTCGGTGACAATAGTCCTAAGTGGTGAACCCCCCTTACGTGTTCTGAGGGTGAAAAAGGCCTTGCTGCACAGGACTTGGTACCAAACATATCTTGGGGCAATAAAACAACCACCCCCTGCTTATCTCTATGAAGGAGACAGCCCATTTTTCTGAAAGGACGACACTACTTTGCCCAGGTTTCTCACGACAGATGAAAAAAGGCACCCTGTCACAAGGTACCAAACAGTCCGCATCTTACGGAACACAGCTTCCCCTCTCATAGGCATCAATCTTATCAGATACACGACGCACTACAGCGAAAACTCCTTCGTGGTTCAACTCAGAATTTTGTGCCCTTTAATAAGGGTCATGGCAACTTCGTCTGGAAGTTGGACGTCTCCCAGATTTATCAGGTCTCCCTCATCAGGCAACTTCGCACGGGGACTTCCTTTGTGATGTAAAGTAAAACAAAAAAAACAAGGAACGTTGAGTGCCCGGGGGGGGGGGGGGGTGGGGGGCGAAGGTGTATCCAATTCTGTTCAGTTGTGGTCGAGCACCTACACAGGACAGACGGGCCGTTGTGTCAACGAACGAACGCGCGAACACGCTTTGTCACTGGGATCAACTGTGGGAGGGCACTTACCTTTACTCTGTGTGACTAGCATGTGTAAGCCATACTTTGACTGTATATCACGATTCTGGGGAAAAAGGTCGATAAAACTGCAAGGTAACTGCTGGAAGAGCTTGAGATCAGAAAGTGAGGAGCAACATGTGTCAGTCAACCTTCGGTTTGCTTTACAAAAGAATGAGGTAACCTTTTTGAAGCACGTGTCGGCGCGATAGTGACGTGGATGGTTAGTTCGATATTTTTCCTTTTAGTTAATCACTTAAAGTCCAGCACTTGTCCTGTCTACGCCTTCCTTGCTCTAGTTATTTGTCCGCCTCTTCTAGTTGTAAAATTACTTTCATCCGTGCCTCTAAGGGACTGCCACTCAACGGAATCTTAGTGGGCCCTGTAACGATACTTAACAATTCCGCTACATCCCAGCTGTACATCGGATGTCCGGAGGCCTCCGACACTGAAACGTCGAATCACGAAAAAAAAAAAATGTAACCCGAAAAATTACGTGAGCAAGTCTCCCGTCGCGCGCACGACACATTCACATACTTCCTGGGTTTATCGGAATGATCGAGACAAGTTTAAGTTTATTCAGGAACCGTCACGTTGTAAGATCACGCGGGGGGACACGCTTCATCATTCGCAAGCCAACTGAGCGCGCCGAGAATCGACCTTTGTTCGCCCCTTTGCCGTGCGGGGCCAACGGCTGGGCATACGCGTAGGAGTGTGAATCGCATGGCCCGGGGTTCGACTCTCGCTGCGACGTTCGATAAACCTCGCTGATTATGATTAAGCATGACACATCAAGACCAAGTACGTTTCTACGTATTCTTTTTTTAAATGCTCAGGTATCGCCTACTTTTGGTTGTGTATGCTTCATGTTGAGCTGCAGGCCTGCGCGTTTCGCTTTTCTCGTGAAATCCGACGCATAAACCCGTTTTCGGTAGAATGTCGGCGCAATTCACCTCTCGTTTGTCCCCAGCCGGTGCTGAAGCAGGTGGTGTTCCTCGGAAGAGTGGCGCCCGTTCCAGGAAGACAAACAGGTCTCACGGTGTCCGTGAAGTTGACTGGCATGTCGAGCTTGATCACGGCCACGTCGTAGGACATATCTCTCTCGCTGTAGCTCTGCGTGCGAGGTTGTTCGCGAAAATAAATATACAACAAGTGGGAAATCGAACATTGCCTCGTGCTGATACGAATGTAATGTTTCAGGCCCGACTACGCCGCTGTTTAATCACGGTAAACTGCTAAAAACATACCGCAGCAACAATAACATTGTAAAGACAGTTTTGTTTTAAGAACCATGTTTACATAATGAAATCGAGCATGAAAGAAAAAATTGTATGGTACCCTATCTGCTTACCTCTTAACTCTTCGCGACGGAATACGGTGAAAGTATTTTTTTGCAGTATCTTGTTTTATGGTATTTATAAAGTAAGCGTTCATTCTTCCAGAGACACTTCGGATTGCTGGAAAGATGATCGCAGTTATGAGATCGTAGTCCGTGACACCGACACTCAGTTCAGAAGATACTCTCAGAACGAAGAAAATTTATATATTTTTTTTTGGCTTGGTAAAAGCCCCTTCAAGCAGACGCATATATTATAAACATAAAAATTAACAAAGTACAGACCAATCACAATGTGTCATTTTATTTAGACCAAGCAGTAAAAAGGTGGGAGGCGCTCAATCACCGCAGCAAAGTACTCGTGTGTATGTGCACGGTAAGGGTCGAGTATACCACAGGGAAAATATCGCAATATTGAATAATGGCAACACCGCCTATCGGTTTCAGTTTTAAACACGGTCCCTTAACTGCATGCTAGGAACCATATACTTAAAAAGCAACTCAAGTGCCAACTGTCGACAAACAGAAAATCGCACACAGTAAACGCAGCGTTTCACTTGGCGAGGTTGCTGTGTAGAAGAAACAGAATATCGCCCACATGGACGGACTCAGACTAGTTAGCGTCTCTTAAACTAATACATGCACGAACTGCGCTACAGGACAGGTTCGGAAACTCGTTCGGGCGCAAGCTCCAGAGGATCGAATTCAGTCTCGCCGATCTACTTATAGGCGAAGAGTTCACTTGCAGATTTCTTCTACTTTCTTGTCGCTTGTACGTTTTGGGTTTCCTTTGCCCAAAGAACGTTTTCCGATTTTTCCTTGCGAAACAGGAACACGCTTTTCCGAGATGAGTGATGCTCCCGCATTCTTGACTTTCTGGGAGAGTATTTTTGGTGAAATAGAACATTCTAAAGCTATTTTTTTTTGCGAGAACCAAATCTGTGTCGACGTAAAGAACAATTTTTTCCCGATGGGCACCTTTTATCTAAGAGAGTAGTTTGATCCCGCAATACCTTCGAGGACGCACTTCATATAGTATCACTCACTTCTTCGCTCCACCACACCGTGCGGTCGCAGACGGTTTCGGATGTTCATTTTTGCCCAGGATGATCTACGGGTAATCCGCGGATATGCAGGGCTCTAATTACAGACCTCACTCAATCACAAGTAGTTCTCACCCTGACCGTAGTTGCGGCGCTGGCGCTTGCGTTGCACGCGGGTAGCGCGGCTTTTAGGCTCGCCACGGTCGCTGCCGTCCTCCGCCGCTTCCGGCAGCAGCCGTGACGTTGCCAAGTGAAAATATGGTTTGTCTATTTGTTTGTTTTACTTCAACGTCTTTCCGTAGACTCGCCAAGCGCTTGAGAAAGGCGCGCTTTTTTTTTTTTTTAATATGAAGGCGAATCTTGTAAAGAAGTAATCTTTACGGTGTATACTGTTCGTTTCAATCATTAGCGAGCACTTGGTACAAGTATGAAGTGGGCGCCTGCAGCGATTTTTATACAGGTTTGAATTAATAATATATAAATATCGACCGCCGCATGCGTTCTTTTTTCCGTCCTTAATGCTCGGGCGGTTTAGTCGGCACTTAGTTTTCGACTCGAACTATTTCGGAACGGTTTGTCTCTATATGGTTCGCTCAGGTTATTTCGCCTACAATAGCTGCCTGGTAAATATCTTTTTTTCTTCTGGAGAATGAACGATTGAACAACTTATTACGTACCCTATTATTTCACGCTATTTTTTTATCGCGTCTAATTTTTTGTTGCACCGCACATACCCATTGAATTTGGAACATTATAATCTACCGACTCTATGGCTCATAAAAGAATCAGCATGTCCAAACCTCACGAGGGTTTGAACATTGTGTGAGCAACGGATCCTGACATTAAATCGTTATCGGCGTCAGATGCCCTCGGCGTTCTTGTTTCCCGGACAATGTGCATACGTATCAGTATGTTGAATACGATTATTTATTACAATTGTTATGAATACAATTATTACGAATACAATTATTATGAATTATTTACAAACTACATGTATACTTCGAGTTTTCTATTAAAAATATTTATTTATATTCGATAGAAGTTGATTCTTAATTTGTGTTCACAAATTGGTACGAATAAACTACGACCTAGTGGTGTGGGTGCAAGTCCTTTTACCTTCGATATAAAAATTACTTCACTTCTAACTACCGACAGCCTAATCCGGATATCTACGCAATATTTGAAGAAAAAAAAAGGGGAGGGGGCATGTAAGTTAATCAAGTAGTGTACAATTCTCCAAAATTTGTTTTGTTCTATATATATATATAAAAAAAAAAGGAAATTGGGGGCGCCTAACCTCTTTGGGGGGGGGGGGGGGAGGTTGCTTTCGTGCGCACACGCGCCTGCACGCATGTCGAATATTTTGAATTGCTGAGGTGCCGAATATTACCCCTTCCCTCCCGTTATTGACTCGTAGAAATATATTGTCGATAAGAAGAAAAAGAGCGCGCCTCGTAAACTGCCTGGTCGTGCACCAACGTGAGCTGGGCCAGTTGGTAAATATAGGCACCGTGACTTATGTCTAAATACCTACCGGAGCTCGTAAGAAAACCCTTTCTTCGGCACGCGAAACGTTTTAGGGTGCAGCCAGTGTTCCGACTGATGTTCAGTGGCCCCCTCTGTTAGATGTTCTTGTCACTGATACTTACTTTAGGTAAATGCCGAGCTAAAAAAAATGACGAAAATCGTTCCTAATTTCCCGGTGAAAAATAATTTTTTTTCTCGATTCACAAAATAGTACTTCACGAAGGTTCATCATGTTTCAACAGAAAACCAATTCGCCTTTATACTTCGTTTTCCCTGAAGCGCAGATGGCGCCGACTCTATGAACTGATCGGACCAATCAGAGAGCGTGAAAAGGTCACCATCATGGTGTTCTCCATGCTTCTGTACGTGTTCTATCATTGCTGAACCAATCATAAGCCAAAAAAAGGCCTAGTGACTTGTGCTTTTGACGCTGCTTGATTGATACTATATCTTCATAGTGTCGGCTGTGTCTGGACTTAAATGAAATGAAGTCTAGCAGGTTAAGGACGTCATGGATTTGTTATCACCAATATTAGGCGAAAATGGAAATACATATCCCTTTGAATCTAATCTAACTTATCGCCTGGAGTTCTATTGCTATCAACAATTGAATTAATCTTTTTTTAGATGCTACCGAGTAAATGTAGCAGCCTTGAAATCAAATCTTGCGGACAAGTCCGGCGTTTCGGGCGTACTCGACCACGAAGATGGGTATGCGTACTTTGTTTTTGACAGAACTCCTGGTGACAACTCGAACAAATGAGCATACAAGTAAATCGCGACAGTTCCCAGCAGGCTTTCATTTTAATATTGACTGCAGAATTAGCGGCCGTGCCTAAGACGAGCGCGCTCGAAATAGCACCTTCAGGTGCACCGGTGTATCGCCCGTTTAGCCCCTTCACGAAACAAAGGGCCACGCGTTTCTGTCGGTGCCCCGCAGTCGCGGGTGAGGCGAGCGCGGGAGAGCCCTGCCTTCTCATTCGTCCCCCCGCCGCGAAGACCAGGCCAAGCCGCCGCGAAGTGAGCAGGTACCGAAGCGAGCAGATAAATCCTTTGGCGACTTTTCCTCCTTTCCCATAACTCGTAGAGAAGCAGCCGTATTAAAATCCGTACGAACAAACGCGCCATTGTGAGGCGAGAGTCGACTTGAACTTTCCCGAATATGTACGGAGAAGTCACGCCATTCACCCTTTCTCGATGACACCTGCAAACCCTCATCTATCCCATGCCCCCTGAGGGACCTCATACCTCGCCAAACTCATCAGCTCACCGACCTCACAAACTAACGCCCCTCACCAAACTCATGAACTCAGTGAACTCACAAAGTCACACCCTTCACCGAACTCGTTAACTTAAAGGGAAGCTACGGAGCTTCTTGGAAAAAATAAGTTAGAAGTGAATTCTAGTGTATTTTTACCCCGTGAACCCGAATACCCAAACCATTTGCTGCGAAAGTATTGTTAAACGCGAGAAAAACGCGAAAGACAGTCGCTGTCCGTGACGTCATCGACGGATTTTTTGGCTGCCCAAGGCTAGGGGGGCGGGGCTTCAGCCCTATTTTGAAATTGCTCTTGTGGCTCTCCGGCCCGTCGCATTGAAATATAATTTTGATATCTGTTATTCTAAGGGCCAAATGAATGCAATTCAAGCGTTTTTTCTCAAATGTAGAAGTGCCCCATCTTCCCTTTAACGAACTCATGAACTCACGCCACCGAACCCTTTGAACTCATGAACTCACCGAGCTTAAACCCCTCGCCGACCGCCCCTGACTCAACCTTAAACTCGCAAGTTTTCGAGGCTTACAAACTCACTCACCTTTCCCTCACGCCTGATCGGTGAGGGTGAATGAGGTGAGTGAGTGCACTCACGAGTGAGTTTTGACGAGGTATGATCGCGGCAGCTTAACAGTCACGAATAAGTTTATAAATGCAGGAGCAGCTAAACGACAAAGATCAATTCGATCGTTTACGTTTTGCATAGATGTTTTTGACGTGCCTCCTGAGGTGAATCGCGCTCGAGACCAGTGATCGTTGATGCAGTTCGAAGAAGCCCTACTCACCGGGTGTATGCTGAATGCTTGAGCCTTTCGGTACTGCACCCCGTCGTCGTTGAGGAGGTCGTGGGCACCAATCTTTATCACAATCTCCTCAGGTCTGCGGCTGTTTGCAACATGAAAGAGAAGAAGAGTTATTTTTCAATAATATCACCAAATGTCAATCCCAATTGTATTTTTAAAACATAAACTGAGTTTTATACCCTTATTCGCGAAATGTGCTCTTCCGCGTCAATATGATGTCCGAGAGTTTGAGAAATGCAGAGTTGTTCAGCTCAAGACATCGTATTATCATCGAGTGCAGCATCTTGGCCGTTTGAAGGTGAACAGCATAGTCAATAGGGAGTTTTCGTAGACCGCGTTTCTCCCTCCGCTATGCCCTCCGCAACGAAGTTGCTACTGCGCCTGCGTGCCGATATCCTTGACTGTAGAGTTCCGGGCATCGCAGCGGGTTGCGGAGGGCGTTGCGGAATGGTGAAAACGGTCTACGAAAACTCCCTAATGAAACCTACAGGTACACTTATACGTACGGGAGGATTGGCGACCAAGAGTGTGGTTAGGCACCGCAGCTAGGAGCACATAGACTTTTCTTTTCGCCCAAAAAACGCCGATCGAGAAGTGGCCATTTTGAGTCACGCTCTCTCTTTCTGCTCCGTGGTCACGTGCCGTTCTCACCAAATATAAACCGAGTCATGGGTCATCGAAGGCACACAATGAATATTAAAGATAGAGAAAAATATGATAAACATTTTTGTAGCTTCTAAAAAGTACCGTACACAGTCACGGTACTTTTTGGTAACGCTCTGCTCCTTTATATTTCTACTTCCCCAGTTCAGTTTCCGTTTCAGTTTCGAGCAGTTGCGTTTTTTGACTTTATTAAAAATATACGCGACGTTCTAGCAAAATATTGATTGGGTAGTAGTCTTTCGACACCATACTGAATCGCCTGAGATATGGGGGAAAAAAGTGGGGGGGGGGGGGGGGGGTGCCCCTTTAAGAACCTGTAAGGTCACGCGTTCAGGCAAGTACAAGTTAATTTCAGGCGCCGCATCCAACGATAATGCGACACCTTTGTACAGATGACTGCGGCAATGAATTGCAATACCGAGTCGAGTAAGCCTCTACTTGGAATATATTACCTCGGCTATAAGTACATTCCAATTGGGCATATTCACGGGCACAGGCCCATCCACCGGTCTCCCGTAATACGAGCCCAGCACAAAGCGGGTAGCAAAATGGTTACCACGGCCAGAAAGCTGTGGCAGTCGCCGTTCCAGATCATGTCGCCGCTCCAGCCAGGCGCAGCCAAAAAGCAACATAAAGGCCCGCTACTCAGATGTGCTTTGAGCTTTACTTACTCACGGAGGCAGTGACCGGCTGTGACGACAAAGTTGTTTTCTACGAGGGCTCCTCCGCAGAAGTGACCGGATGGTTTTACGATAGCCAGCTGGATGCTGACCTGCACGAGACCAGAAAGCCATCCGTTCGTACACTGACGTATTGTAAAAGCTGGGTCTGCTGGGAAAGTTGGTAAGTGACATTCATAGTAAAATAGCGCAAAAAGGACTGGACAACAAGACGAAGAAGCACAGATGTAGGACAAGCGCTAACTCTCAACCAGTCGTGAAGGCATCGCACTTGCCGCCCACACTCATACTTGAGGATCTAACAAATTCTGCCATCGAAAAGGACAGTGGCAACCGGACATTGTTTTCCTATTGGGTGTCTTGGGGCCGTCCATTGGAAGAGAGTTTGTAAGATCCGCAAGTCTGAGCGTATCGGCAAGTTCGATTCCTCTACGACTGGTTGAGGGTTAGCGCTTGTCCCGTGTGCTTCGTCGTCTTTTTGTCCCGTCTTTTTTGCGCTATTTTTAATAAGAATATTCATTGACGCCAGTCATTCAATTCTTCCCCGATGGTTTGTAGCAGCCCGACACCAGGGGTTTGATTTTGGTCGAGGTCAGAGCGATATGTAGCCTACTCGGCAGCAGATTGGACGTGGCATCACGTCTTGCGCGTAATCAAAAAATAATATTTTGACTCGTTCGCGAGTTCTTAGTTGGGCAATATTTCCGTGAGAACATCTCAGCAACATACAAATAGCGGGAGAGTTCTTGCTGCCTCAATGTGCTTGTCCTTAGTACTCCTTCATCCACCGGTCGATGTCGGCTTGTGTGTACGGTATCCACTTTTGCCCGCCTCCTCTCCCTCTATATACTCTCCACTTTTTACCTTGCCCCAACTTGGCTTCTCTCGCAGATTGGGAGAGGGGACCGCCAAGAGGATTATCTTCCCTGTAGAAAGTCGAGGTTGTACATCGTCCTTTAAGGGCGGGTATGTGAATGGCTTCCAACGTGAAATAGCGGACGTTCATAATTTCAGGCAGCGTCCGATATCTCTTCGCCACAGCGCTTGGTTTGTACAAGACCGTCAACTTTTTTTCCCCGGTCTGTTAGCAAACGACGCACGTTGTTTTCTTGCATTATTTCAGTCTGCCAATGGCTCTTTGTAGCAGAAGAAACGCGTTCTTCGGTCACGTTAGCACACGACCCGTCTACGAACGCTATCTTCGCTCGTTTTGCTACAGACAAATTAGATATTGCTCTCTGAGTAATCAGCATCGGAACACCCAAAAAACGTAAACCATGACGCGAAATAAAACAAAAAAATCTCAATCTTTGCCGTGTTTTTTAAATCAGTGTTTCCCAAGCTTTGGGCTGCGACCACATAGGGAGGTCGCAACAGATTCGGCGGGAGCGTCGCGAAGCGTTTCGGAAAACTTTGGTTTGGGCTAGTTGGTCCGTAATATATATATAAACTTTAAAAGCGCCAGTCCCTGTCGTTTGTGTTACTTCCTATCGTCCCTGTCTGTTTGTGCTTTTAAACCTTATACCTACCGTTTCGAAAACTCGTGAAACATTTGTACTAGGCTTTTCAGCAGTGACGTGGATGAAAACAAAGTACTGTAAACGACTAAATTTTCGCGAGGACCTAATTTTCGCGAATTTCGCAAATCGCCGACAATTCCCGAAAAATACGTCCCGCGAACAATACGAACGTAGCATTTACAATATGTGAATGCTACGGAAGCTACACTCGATTCGCGAAGATTATAAGCAGCGAATAATTTCAAATTTTGAGCTTTGGCCCGATTCCCGAAAATTTGAGCCCGCGAAAATTAAGTCGTTTAGAGTATATGTCGCAGCTCGTCATCGAGCCGGAACTGAGAGCATGCGGAGGGCCAGTTCGTCTGCTTCTTGCACAGGGGTTGCGATAATGTTCAGAACGCCGAGCTCCTATTGGCTGAAAGAAAAAGACAATAGTGGGTAGACCACAAGGCATCCAGCATTGAGGTCTGCCCACTATCCTTTCATTCGAAACCAATCAGAGCCCGGCGTCGTTCTGACGTCATTGGAACTCCTGTGGAAGAAGCAGACGAACTGGCCCTCCGCACATCGGCGTATGATCCGAACTCCCCTCGTTCTGAGAAAGTGTGCCCTAACAAACGTACAAGCTCCTTTTAGTCATTAGAAAATAATTCCTGGTGGCGTGCGTTTTTTTTTTTCTTTTTTGCTTGCGATGAACTTTAGCACATCTGATTCACCCTGACTATACCTAACCGTGAAATAAAACCCTGCTTCATTTTCGTTACTGTCCATACACTGAAGTTGAAACGCGTGTGGTGTCGCGGAGAACCGGAAGGAAGACGGGGGTGGGAGGGGCTCTCTACGCGATGTATTATAAATATTTTTTGCTGGGTCGCAGGTTAGCAGAGTTTGGGTAGCACTGCTGCAAATGTAGCGCGGCGACTGTAGAGATGCCGGACACTGCTGTACACGGCTAAAATTTCCATTTAAGCAAAGCGGAAAGAGTTGCCGCCCAATTTAGCCTCACACAGTGGGCCATCAGGTGCAAACTGCGTATCTCGGGAAAAAAAAAAAAAAATCGGCCAAACTACGCTTCGTGTAGTACACCCCGGGTGGCGTATTGCGATTTGCCCACGCAAATGCGGGTCCCTGATTGGCCTTATTTCGTATCAAACGAGCGCTTTCGCAACTGGATTTACGCGGCGTCTTTTTTTACCGACTCCAAACGGCCCCGTAATTTACGTGGGCGAGGCTTAGGTGCGAGGCTGCCATGGGTCCACGCACTATATACCGCTCTCAGATCCCCGCCCCCCATCGGAACCGCAATTTTCGGGTCTGCATCTGCACGCGAAGTTCTGCGCAATACATTGTGTGACACTCCAAGTTGCTCGAGGGACCGAAAGCGTCGAGGCTCCCTATTCTAAAACTTTCTATTGTCAGGGGTGGCCGCTTTTAGAACGCACGCGGAGTACTTCATCGCCGAAAGCTGTTGTTCTTCGCCAATATCAGAAGCCATTGCGTCGCCAGCGTCCTGGCCGGTACGCATGGCAGGCCGTCACATTAGCTCATTTCACTCCCCCTGAAGTTAAGGTATACGATGGTGTTCGATCACGCGTCTTTCCAGTCTGAGCAGCTTCTTGTCACCAGCCGTCTTATCTTGCAATACAAATCGAGTGTAGACGCTTTGCAGCTGCTGTGCATGGGCGACGCCATAACCGACCTTCAGTTGTTTTCCCCTTATTGCGTTCGCTTCACTTCATCATTGCCGCAGCAGGAATTGTTATTGCCACTTTAGCTGCAACTGTGTCCTTGTCCCTAGCTTATGCCCTTGTGGAGGCTCGTCAACGCCCGCTTCAATGTCTCGGCCTCTTCGTAAGACAAGAGAAGGTGGGCTATAGCGGCTCAATTCGGCGCGTGTTTAAAGCGTCAATACTAATGTTGTACTTGTACTTGCTTGATCCTTTCCGACTGCTCTCGTTTCCCTAGTGTCACTGCAATTGAATCTCAAATAACCCTCTCTGACCTTTCCTTACGTCGTAAGAGGTCTAGGCTTTGCCTCTTTCATTAAGTATATTACTGTTCATTTTAAGACAGTCTCCATTTAGCCCACCCACCTATGTATCCTCGAGACTGGACCATTCACGCAAGATCGCCCTACACAAGACAAAACCCCCCTGCCTAACAACCTTTACTTCTACCCGAATCTATCATGGACTGAAACGGCCTTCCCGATGATATCGTCACCATCATCGATGACACCGAGTTTCGCCTGGTACTAACCAACCATTCTCCTCTACAATGCCCCTAGAAGCCCCGAGGGTATTGTAAATAGATTAATAAACTAGATGGCGGAAAATTTGCGGAAGGGTCTATTACGCCACCGGAAGCGGACTCTAGTCTGTCGAAATACGCAGGTGGAGGCCAGCGGCCAGGCCCACCTGCCAGGGCCAGCTGTGGGGCACGGCTTCGTGTCCGTTCACAATGCGGTCTCCTGGCGCGGTGTTGGGCTCGATGGCCGGGTCGCCGCAGGCTGCCTGCTTCAGGTATCTCTCGTAGACCGGGGCTCCTGGAACAATTCAGCGCGGGATTCCCCCATTATAGAATGCAGTCTCGCGGGCCTCTTCCGACTTTTCGGTCAGCATGCATCATGCCGCAGTCACACTATACTCGAAAACATCAAAGGGACGCTGTTCATTGCAGACACGAAGCCACGCGTATCTCGCTTCGTACATCAATGTGAGCACGTCTGCAGTCGGTTTTTCTGTGAGTGGTCATACAAGGAAGAAGCAGGCCATAGACGGTGTCTAGAGAGTGCAGACTGTTTTTCGTACCAAGCCTGTGAACGAGGGACGCTACGCGGAGCGCAAGTTCGTCTGCTTCTTTTGCAAGGGTTGTGGTGACGTCAGGACACCGAGCTCTGATTGGTTCTGATTGAAGGATAGTGGGTAGACCTCGATGCAGTTAACTTTGAGGTCTACCCACTATCCTTCAATCGTAACCAATCAATTTGCGAGGCGACTATACGATGGGTGGGACTCGCCAGGGCCTGCCAGCGACAAGAGCCACGGAACGCAGTGGCGTTCCTTACGGCCTTTGCTTTAGGTACAAAAAATCAATGGGAGATTTCGACCGCGTGGGGCCACCACAAAGCTACCATTCCGAGTACTGCCTGAACCACCCTAAACAACTGTTCCGACCACCGTGATGGAAACTGTGCGCCAATGTATTAGTATGAGACAACTGTAGTGGGCTGATAGAAATACTTTTGGCTCACGATAAGTAGACGCTTGTTTATGGAAATTCGTTTCTTGAGACGACGAAGCAGAAGTGCTCCGCGTAAGTCACAGCAGACAGACGGCATAAAGACCTTAATTTGTACTTCACAGCGCATGAAAGCCTCACAATAGCAACACTCACTCAATCAGACACAAAAACATACACACAGCGCTGTGAGACGTTTATGCGCTGTGAAGTACAGATTACGGAAAACCAACTAGCCCAAGCTGCGGTGTTAACAAGGCATCAAGGCCTGTAGCACTAACTCGTCTGGAAATTCTTTTAAAAGGACACTGCCCCCCCCCCCCCTTAAAAAAAAAATCCTTTGTTAGGCGGTTCATTATGGTGTCAGAAGACTACCGAATCAATATTTTGCTGCAGCGTCACGTATATGTTTAATAAAGTCAAAATACACAAGTGCTCGAAACCGAAACCAAAACTGGACTGGGGAGGAAGAATAAATAGAGGACAGAGTTACCGGAAGTCACGTGGCTGTGCAACTTTCTTTTTTTCTTTTCGATCAGCGTATTCGCAGTTTCTTAGAAGCCACAAAAATTGGTAATAAATTTTTTTCTCTATTTTCAGTATTGGGTGTGTGCCTTCGATGACCCACGACTTCGATTATCTTTGGTGGTGGTGTCTAAACCATCGGAAACAGCACGTGACCACGAAGAAGAGAGTGAGCGCCCCTCAAACCGGAAATTTCTCGATCGGCGGTTTTCGGGCGGAAAGAAAACTAATTTCGAGCCGCAAATTGTGTTCTGGCTAGTTGGGCTCTCATATGTCATGTACAAATAAAAACCTTGGCGAGCATGAATATCCTGTCAGTGTCCCTTTAAAGGGATACTACAACCAAATTTCGGCGCTTATTTCTTGGTCTATTCGTGTTCATGGGAGCATTATCACATCAGACACACCTATCTCTTGTTCAAAAAGACGCGAAAAGGAATTTTAAAACGAATAAAACGATTAGCAAAGAGCACCTGGTGGATGTCGCTAACGCTTCGTTTGTTATGCCCGTCTAGGAACCTTGGCAGCTAGTGACGGTGAGCGCGAGCATCTCGCCTGCGGCCACGACGAGAGAAGAGGGGAAGGAGGAACTCCCGTCTTCCCGAGAATCCCTTTTGTGTGTACCAGAAGTCGCTACTCTCCCTCTACAAAAGTATAGAAGATTAACCCGTCACTCTAAATTCGTACAAAAGAAGCTTTGGGGTTAATTAGGGTGGCCCGATCGCTGGTGTGCTTCGGCTGCTTTCAGCGGATGCTTCGAGCCATCGGGTCCTATCCAAGTCCGTGGGAATGTCCCGTGACATTCTCACGGCCACGTAATCACCGTGAATTATTCCCTCCTGCATACATATGTACGAAAGTTTTTGCTCATGCATAAAAGGCATACCAGGAATGATGTAATAATCAATGTGAAAAAGCCTATGTGATTTTTTTGGCCTCGTACTGACCATGGCCGCTGAGTGACTGCACTTGCGGCCGACATAAGCCAAGGGAGTATGCGCAGCACAAAGAGGACGACACAGGTGCCAATAACAGGCCATCATGGACTTTTGCAACGTTCTTTGTTAGGACCGAAATTCTCTCGTAAAAAATAATCTTGTGCTTATTGCCTTCCCCGGTAACGAGCTTAGCGATGAAGTACCCAGCCTGAAGTCAGGCGGGAAAAAGCGTTTATGGCGTCGTATTTGCACGTATTCTCAAACGCGGTCTATTCGTTGACGGGTGTCCCTCCGTAAACACGCAGAGCAGTCAACTCACGATAGTGTATTGCAAAGAGACGCTTACGGTTTTCATAGCTTTCTCAAATAACAGGAGAAAAAATAAGGGCCTTATTTGTTTTTAACAAAACTAGTGAACACCTGAGATTTTTTTCAAACATCTGTCGCATTTTTGACTTTACAAATTGCCATACCACTAAAGAAGCTATTAAAAAAAGAATCATGTAGCGATCAACATTGTTTGTTAGTTTGATAGTAATACTTCTGAAATAAAAAAAAATTGTTTTGGAATCGTGTTGTGTTTAAACAGTGATATCAGTCTGCAAATGTTGCCTAAACAGTAGGTTAGAATAAAATAAAACAGCAAGAAGTGTGCTTTTGTCTCGTGTACTTGTCTTCGCGTTCTTCTTTGCGCTATTTTACTTATTTGTCTCACGCACCGACTCGCCCAGATACGCCCAATTACGCACAGTGTTTTCAATAAATGCCGATAAACCCCGAAAAGTAGCCCTTAAACTCATTTATTCAAACATAAGAAAAAAAAAACGAAAAAAAAAAAACACGAAATCATTTCGAATTGGAGCTTTATGCTCGAAAGAGAAGACAATACCGACTCCGAGTTTGATTGAAAATAATCTCTAACTTCAGCTTTATTTTGCAGTTAGTCCGGGCTCCCATTGAAGCACCCGGAAGGATGTTTTCGGGAACCAGGCCTATCGTCCCACTTCCTTTTCGATCGGTTCAGGAGCGTTTTCCAAGTGTCCGATTCACGGCCGTGCACACTTGGGGTTGCGGGAACACCGTGTCAAGTTAGCTTCGAGGAAAACACCGATAAACGCCGATTCGTTCTCGGTCCAAAGCCACAAATTTTCACTGAAAACACCGAATTTGTAAAAGCCAAAAAAAAAAAAAGCTAAAAAAAAAAAACCCTTTAAACTTGAAAAAAAGAAAAAGAAAAAAAATATTTCCCGAAAACACGGAACCGTAGTTATGAGCGATTCGGTCACATTGTTTGTACATATTACAAAAGAAGGACTGCGGACATTGCCTGAGACGGTCTGATTGGTCGTATAGAAACCGTCTGCCGACATGTTGGAAGCATTCATATGTATGGATGCTCGGGGTTGGAACACGCGTGGGGCGTGGCCGCAGATAACGCTGTCATAGGCGTCCGCAGAGACATCGCGTCTTTTGAGTGACCAGGTGGCGCAAGCTACCGGCCATTACAAGGGGCATAGCCAGTATCATTCATCCATCCATCCTATGGGCAGCGTGAAAGAGAATCCTCGACGTACCGCAGGACAACTCGTCCGAGGCGTCTTGGCAGTCGAAGCGGCCGTCGCAGCGCTTGGATGACGGGATGCACCGGGTGTCGGAGCACTGGAACTCTCGCGCCGCGTTGCACAGGGCTGGAGAAAGGGAAGGGGCGGAGCCGTTCGAGACAGAAACACCGAGTGCAGCGGATTGTTCAGTAACAAATGAGCAAGTATGCTAACCAACAAACGAAACAAACGATCTACCGGGTGAAACAAGGAGACGGTAGGCTCTTTAAATCGACCGGAAAATTCGGTTTCTTAACCTATCGCGCTACGACTTTGCGCAGCGTTGCCCACACATGGTGCATTTTTTTCGTAAAATTTGCAAAGAGCGGACTTACCTGAGGAAAAAGTAAAGAAAGAAAAAGGCTTAGCTCCTATGGAAACGCAGCGACGCCACCGGTCTGCAATCAACACGGCGCCGTTTCCACGGTAGACAAGAGATGGCGCAAGGGGTCGCGACGCCAACTGCCGCCAACGAACGAGCAGACGACGCCGAGAGCCGGCCTAATTAGCAGACAAGGAACTGCAGTTCCTTGTTGTTACCACGCCTGTCTTTTTTGTTTCTGCGACTGTCGCTGCCGGCGGAACGCGCGCCGCTTTTGAGTCGAAAAGATCGTCTCCTAAAGAGCCTTTGAGGAATACTTCGGCCGGCTCTCGGCGCCCGTATGCTCGTTCGTTGGTGGCGTTCGTTGCGCCATCTCTTGTCTACCGTGCAAAACGGCGCCGTGTTGATTGCAGACCGGTGGCGTCGCTGCCTTTCCATAGGAGCTAAGCCTTTTTCTTTCTTTACTTTTTCCTCAGGTAAGTTCGCTCTTTGCAAATTTTACGAAAAAAATGCACCATGTGTGGGCAACGCTGCGCAAAGTCGTAGCGCGATAGGTTAAGAAACCGAATTTCCCGGTCGATTTAAAGAGCCTACCGTCTCCTTGCTTCACCCGGTAGATAAACAAACAGACTAATTCGGGTGTTTTAAAGTGATGGAGTCACATTTTAATGGTTAACTGGGCTCATCAGAAACAAAGCACGTTTAGTCACTGACAAGGTGAGAGCGGCAGGACATGTTTTTTTAAACGATGCGCACGAGACGCCGTCGTTGAAGGCGGGAAGCTCGTGCTGGACAACTCAAGCCATAGCTTCCTATATACTGACAAAGCCTGGCAGATCGCCACGAGAAGCGGCCTCCAAACTGGAAAAGGTGGAGCGGCAGACAACGGATGAGAGGAGAGCCACGTGACTGGCACCCCGCTGCGGGGAGACGCCGAAACACACTTCTCCCGAGCGAACAAGGGTGTTTCGGGCCATCGCCGCTGCAAAAGCTGTGCGCTGACGCCCAGGTTCCCCAAGAAACGGCTCTTTGAGGCTCTGTGCTATCAGATCCTGGCGCTCCAAATCTGCGGCCGGGCACTCTGTGGCTCCGTCGTGGAACTGCCAGGCTTCGTGAGTATAGAGGTGGCAGTGCTCAAGTTCCTCCATCCCACCTTGTCCGTGACTATACAGTAAAAACCGGCACAGACTTCTAATGCTGTTACCTGGGGTCGGAGCCTGTGGTTGTTTATGTTCCAGAAATCCACGTGCCCACCCACGTATGGAGAAAAAAAAATTTCAAAACATGAAAGGCGGGAGAGTTTACTGTCTTCGACAAACTAAATGACAGACGCCCAGAATTCGAACTGTTTATGGTAAACAAAAGCTAGAATATATATAAAAAACGGTATTTTTATTATTTTGGATGACGAATGCAGTTGTGTGAACTCATTTTTCTCATATACAACAGATGTGAAAATTACAGGAGGACGACGCTTAAGCTTGGCATTTAAAAGTGGAACGCAATAGCTAAAAGAAAAAAAAAGTGTATTGGGACCGTTGAGCATGTGATTCGCTGCAATGCGAGCCGACTTGAGCGATTTTTTTTAATCTCTACTTTCAAGTTTTGTGTTTTGTACATCTATGTCCCTACGAAGCTGGAGGAACGTGGAGTGTTTTTCGAACATATTGACTGGTATGTTGAGACAGATCGTCTGGTAATTTTGTTGGGGGATTTTAATTACGTTTTTGCGCATCAAGACAGATCGAACAGCGCACGGTATAGAGATACAAGTTCAGTTTGGTTAAACGATATGCTCGAACGTTGTGAATTAAAGACTTTGCTGACTGCACGTCAAGTGGCAGGAATATTTAGTGTCATAGCCTCCTCTATACTGACCCGCGCGCGATTAGACAGGGCTTGCGTTTCTCTCGAACTTACTAGCGCATGCAAACAACATTTAGTCGACCACGTGTCATTCAGTGATCATTCACCTGTGGTGGCAATGCAATTATTGAAATAGCGCTAGCGAGCTAGACAAAAATTACTTTAGAATGGTGTTAAAATGGCGGGCCATTCCCCTTATGGGTGGCAACTGATAAAACCAGTTTTCTCTACTGACGTCTAACTCCTGGTTACCTCAGTCGGTAGAGCGCTCCACTGGAAACGGAGAGGTCCCTGGTTCGACACCAGGACCAGGCGGATTTTTTCGGTCGCGCACCGGTCCCCTAGTTGTGTTTGAAGTTTTGTGCTTGTCCTTTGTCCCTCTTGTTTCCTTTCGCCAGGAATTATTATTGTCATTCAGTTGTTTCGTTTTTAATTTGTTCTTCTGAAGGAACGCCTAAGAGGTTCATTTGGGGTTTATGGAAACTTAATACGACGCTTCTAAATGATGATTGCTCTTTAACCGCGGTGGCGTCAAAAGCTTGAAGAATTTTCAAGTTATCATTGAGGCTATAATTATCTGAGTAGCTGCAACTTAGTAAGTAAGTGAGCTCGTAACTTTTAGAAAATCAATAGACCGATCTCACTAAGCGTTGGGCGCATGCGTACAGCCACCATAACTTTAGTTCACAGGAGGCAGACGGCCGTGCACGCGAGGGCTCGTGCCTTCTCGTACTCTATACCTGCAGAGCTCCAGCGAGGTTTTCGCACGTGCAAAAAAGACTAAAGTTCCCTCGATGCATTGCGGCAGCGGTGGCGTAGTCAAACTGGCTGGTGAGATCGGTCTATTGATGAAGGGAGTTTTTCAGGATGGGGGCTTGAGAAAGAAGTGAACGAGTAAGTAACTTAGTGAGTAAGTAAGCCAGTGAAGAAATGAATTAATTGGAAGTGAGCGTGATCAAGCAAGTGAATAATAGGTAAGCAAAAAATATAGTGAGGGAAGGAATAAACGAAAAAAGATAGCCAGTGAGTGAATCGGAGAACAAATGAGCAAGCAAGGAATGAAGTGATCAAATTCGTGAGTTAGAGGCGGGCGTGGATAAGGCGAGTAAGTAATTGAGTGAAGGATGAAACAAATGTGAGTGAAGAAGTAACTAAAAGAATACAGGAAAGGGTTTTTCTACTGTTGCTAAACACTACTTAGAATCATTGCTCAACGATAGTAGCTGAATATTTTTTTTTTTTATCTAGGCGATGGCAGTCGCTTCAACTCGGAGCCAGAACACGCGGCCACGTAACCTGGTGCCCACCGTACGCCGCCAACGTTAATCCTAGCCAGGCGCTGGGGTTAGCAAAGTAGTGAACGCGTGCTGGGCACCAGGCATTATTAGTTTAGGCTACCCTCATCAGCGCAGTGGTTGGACACGAGCCACTGCCCGAGTGCCCGCCGAGGCATGTATTTTTACGAGCCGATATCCAGTGCTCACGCAGTTCTCGTGTTTAATCCATGAGCCGCGCTCGGCGGTCGTGAGGCATGTGGTTTCGATCCCACAATCATGTCATCAAGCTTTGCGAAGGCAAGACTGAAAGAAATAGTACCCTTTTATCCTCGCCATTTCACCGCGACAAGGAAGCCTCTGAATCGGTGGTGGCCTGTGCGAGTATACCTGGGCCAGACTAGGACCAGTACGCCTCTGCAAAGTCATAAACATTCCAACCCCAAATCGTTTCACGGTTTACCAAACGACCAAAGGAGGAAAAATTGTGAATTACAGCCTTAAAGTGGGCGTGAGGGAGGGAATGAGTGAGTCGTCGGTGAGCGAGTTTGTGAGTGAAATAGTAAAAAATAAGTGAGCAAGTGATTACGTAATTCAGGAAAGGAGTAAATAATAGCTCAAAAATAAGTGAGCGAGGGAATTAAAAGGGAGGTTGAGAGAGGGAATGAGGAAGTTAAAGGTAAGGAAGCGAGCGAGGTAGAAAATCTGGAAGCTAGGGAAAGAGTGAAGATAGGTGAATAACGGAGTGAAGAAGTGAACAATATCTTAGTGAGTAAGCGACCTGCTGTGTGAGTGAAGGTGAGAATCAAAGGAGGTCTTAAGAGTGTGAGTAAGTACGTCAGGAAGCGTGCCAACGAGCAATAATGTGAGCAACCGAGTGATCGATTGATTTAGAAGTGATCCTGAGCAAGCGAATGAATAAGTTAGTGAAAGAAAGAGCGAGCGAGCAATGAAGTGAGCAGGAGAGCAATGGAGTAAGTTAGAAGGGATCATGAGCAAGCGAGTGGATACATAAGTTAGTGAGTGAGCCAGGGAGTGGTGGAGCGAATTAGAAGTGATCCCGAGCAAGCGAGTGATGAAGTTAGTGGGTGAGCGAGCAATAAAGTAATCAAGTGAGTGATGGAGTGAGTTAAAAAGAATCATGGGCAAGCGAGTGAATAAGTTAGTGAGTGAGATATAAAGTGAAGGTGTGAGTTAGAAGTTGTCATGCGTCAGGGAGTAATCATGCGAGTGATAAGATGAACAGTGATGCGAGTTAGAGAAAGAGCGAGGGAGCGAGGAATTAAGTCAAAGGTAAAGAAATGAATAATCGAATTAATAAGTTACCGAGGATGCGAAATATTAATAAACAAGACACCGAGATATCAGCAGATAGAACCAGTACAAAAAAAAAGCGAAACCATTAGATAATTGTGGTTCTATACACGGTTTTCCCGCGCGCCGAATTTGCAACGCCATAACTGATCTGCTGTGTCGCCGAGATGCTCGGCCATCGGAAGGGGGTGGGGACAAACCTATACAAGAAAAGAATGCCTCGTGGATAAGGACAGCGTGGTATCTAGAAAATCAAGAACTTGTCGTGCGACCACAGTGATGAATGCAACGCGAACATAATGAAAGGAAACAAATACGGTGACCAGTAATGGCGGCGCTCATACACAGCTTTACGCGAAGCGCACGGTCGTCTTCTTCTTTTGCAGGTGCTTGTGGTGACGTCAGAACGCCTAGCTCTGATTGGCCCTGATGGAAGGAGAGTGGGTAGACCTTGAGGCTGCTTCGAGGTCTAGCCACTCTCCTTCCATCAGAGCCAATCGGAGCTCGGCGTCTTTGTGACGTCACCTCCACTCACGCGCAAGAACCAGACGACTCGCACCCCACGCTGTCGCGGTGGCGCTGCCGTCGTCGTGGCGCATGCGCAGAAACTTCATGCTAAGCATGTACAAATCCTGCTTAATAATTAAGGTGGTTTTTTGGTTAGAAAAGTTTATCTTTCCAGACTCTTGCGTTTTTTTTTTTTTTTTAACCTTTTGTGGTGGCGTCGGCGTTGTGGAGGGAGCATTTTGCGGGAGCATCGCGGCGAGGCGAGAGAGCTTCCCCCGCGGTCGGTAAGCAACGTCTCGGGTTTCGACAGGCGATGCGGAGAGAACGCGTGCTTGGAGCTGCTTGCGGCTTTTAACCGAGTGCGCCTGTATATAGAGGGTTTCGCCGCTTAGTGTAAAATTGTCGCTTTTTGCGCGATGTAATAATTTAGCTGTTGGCGCCAGCCAGACTGAGAATATAGCAGATATTGACTCTACAAGGAATTTGGATTTGGCGATTGGAGCGTCAGGCTGACAGCTCGCCGACCATCGCCGACCAGTGTACTACGTGGGAGTGGTGAAGTTTAAAGTGATTGGTCCGTCTCTGGAAGGAAAGGAGGCCCCTACGAGTCTAGAGAAGAGGTGCCGAGAGGATTCTCGGGGAATTCGGCTCTTGAGACTGGGGGCTATAGGTTTTAATTTTAGAAGTTTTGTATTTTACCGTTGACTTGTCGTTTTGTTTTGAAATAAACGTGGCCACACTGGCCATCGAAAACCAGCCAACGTCGTAATGTGTCCAGCGGGATCGAACAACTTTTAGTTTTTTTTTTTTTTCTTATTCGACTTCCCGAGGGACTTCCATCGGGGGAGCATCATCATCGGTCGTCACCATCCTGACCGGCCCCCTCTCCCTCAAAAAGTTGACTCTTCACCTCGCGCGAATCTGGTTCACGCGCACGGGCTTGTTTGTAAGCAGTACGTCGGTCCATGTAGGTAGTCCCAAAGGGTGTGACTCACATCGGTCGTTCGTGGCCCGGAAGCTTATATTGAAGCCCCTGCTGCTCTTCAGGTCGTCCGTGATGAACTTCAGCCTGAGCTGCCTTCCGTCACTCAGGTACGGCTTGGGTCTCTGGTCCGAGCACAGGCGGGATACCTGCACCTGAAAGATCCAGAGCGCGCAGTTTGCAGTATTCCAAAGCGGAGCACGCGACCGCCCGCGCATTTTTGTGCCAACCAAAAGAGCCCGAGCCAAACCTCATGGATTGGAAGGTACAGGACGCCTTCGTGTGCAGCTTGCTTAGGGAGATGACATCTGACCCTTCAGTTTCAAACGCTGGCTATTTTTTTTAGCTCTTTCGCTACAACGTGTTAGAAAAACTCGAGTCACTCAATGAGCTACGTTGCAAAGTTACGAAACTCCTGGCGCTGCCATCACGGGATGAAAACGCCAGTCTTACGCGATGCGGGTCGGTGACCTGGGCCGTGTTCAAAAATTTACTCGATCTTACTCCAGGGTAAGGGTTTTGCACCCTTGGCGTTCTAAAACCTACCCGCGTCCAGCGTTTTTCAATCTATGCTGTCACGTGATACGATCCGCCGGAGTAACTCGGATCCATTTGGATAAGTTTTTGAACACAGCCCTGGTTTTTGGTCAGAACGAGGGATGCTCTTTTGACACCATAACCCGAAGTTTGGCGGCTCATCAGTTTGTTTTTAATGCTATAGCTATTTAAGGAAATAAGAGTGATAGCGCAGGGTAGATGCCATGGTGAGCAATCATGCTGGAAAACCCCGGAGACGATAGACACACACTCGGACACAAAAAGGGTAGTTCGAACACGACATTGTTTCATATTTCAAATCAAATAAAATATTTGAGATGGTGTCGTGTTTGTCCACTTATTATACTCTGTTCCACCTTGTGTTGTACCGCAGGAAAGGCTACAAGCTCGAGCTCCCTGCTCTAGGGCACATATCGGCGGCACAAGCTCTCGTGCACCAGCGGCAGCTGATGAGCTCGCGCTTCTAGCCTTCGCTGCGGTACAACTTTAGCTGATCAACAGTATATATGAAGAAAAAAAGCCATAGGAGATGTGTACACGCCGCCGCCCACCCCAGTCTTCCCGAGTACGCAGAAACACCAAGTCATGTTCGGTCGTTTTTACAAATATAAGAAGTGTTTTAACAAACCGCGACGACCTATTATCACTAATTGAATCATGCACTGCCGACCTCGTCATTCTGACAGAAACGTGGCTGAAACCCGAAATTGCTGACTCAGAAGTGTTCCCCCCCAATATGAATTATACCTTACACAGATGCGACAGACTAACAAAGAGGGGTGGCGGTGTCCTAATCGCTATCCGCAATCATATTAGTGCGTCACAAGTTAACGTTCCAGGTAACCTCGAGATGGTATGGCTTCAACTTCACTCTCAGTGTTCCGATATCTTGCTTGGTGTATGTTACAGAGCACCCGATCATCACGCTAGTTTCATTAGCGAACTTCATGACTCCCTCTCGTCCATCTTTAATACCCTTAAACCAAATGCGTCGGTCATCCTCTTTGGCGACTTCAACTTTCCGAATATTGATTGGAACTCCCTTTCATCAGGTCATCAGTTAGATATTGAGTTCTTCGGCCTAGCTCTTACGTTTAACCTCTCCCAAATGATAACTAAACCAACAAGAGTTAGCCATCACTCTAGCAACATTCTTGACCTGTGCCTTACTACTGACCCCTCACATGTGAATAACATCACTCATCTTCCCGCTATTAGTGAGCACAATGTTATACACTTAAACCTGCAGTTTGACGTCGTCATCAGATCATGCCATTATAAATTTATTAAAGACTACAATAAAGCTGACTATGATGCAATTAATAGAAATCTTCAACAGTTTTATGATACTTTTCATATCAACTTTTATCAAAGAACAATTGAGGAAAATTGGAATCTCTTTAAAAACAAGGTAACAACTCTGACTGACACGTACGTTCCAACCATCAGAATTAAAACAAACAATGCAAAGCCTTGGTACAACAAGAAAATCTACAAATTAAGTGCTCGGAAGAAACGACATTTCAAGCAAGCTAAAGAAAAGGACAATACTATTGCATGGGATAATTACAACGCGTCTGCTAAGGAATATAAAAGAGAAGTGAAAAATGCAAAGAACAAATTTTTTAACTTCGACCTTCTTAACATTTTGAAGAATAAGCCTAATAAGTTCTGGGAGGTCATTCATCCTAAAGAGCATAAATCCATCCCCCTGACTAATATGCATGGAACTCCCGCGTGTGATGGCGAAAGCGCCTCACTAATAAATACCTACTTTAGCTCAGTATTTACACTAGAAAACAATGACAATATTCCTCTCCTAAATCACGTTTCTCATTCTGCTATGCCTTCAATCGAAATAACATATTTGGGTATAGTGAAAGCGATAGAAAATCTCAAAAATTCTGCCAGCTCCGGTGATGACCAAATAAATTCTAAATTGCTGAAAAACACAAAACATATCTTATCCCAATTTTTAACCCTTATTTTTCAACAGTCACTTGATGTCGGCAAGCTTCCGTCTGATTGGAAAATTGGTAGAGTCATCCCTATTTTTAAAAGTGGGGATCGTAATGTTGTATCGAACTATCGCCCGATATCTCTCACCAGCATCTCATGTAAATTACTAGAGCACGTCATTTTCTCTTCTACCATGAAATATCTGGAAAATTACAATCTGCTTTTTAAAAATCAGCATGGTTTTCGTAAGACATATTCGTGTGATACCCAGCTAATACATTTCATTCATGAGCTTCACAGTAACCTTGACAACAGATTACAGACCGATGTCATTTTCATAGACTTTTCTAAAGCATTCGATAAAGTTCCCCACCAACGTCTGCTACAAAAACTAACCCAACTGCGTATTCATAATTCAGTAATCACTTGGATCAAAAATTTCCTATCCGATCGTACACAATATACTGTTGTAAACGAGTCCCGTTCACCTCTTTCTCGTGTAACGTCCGGCGTACCCCAAGGTAGTGTTCTTGGCCCCTTGCTGTTTTTAATATACGTTAACAACCTTCCTGCTAACCTAACATCTGAATTTCGCCTCTTTGCTGACGATTGTGCTCTATACAGACCGATAAGTAATAATAATGATCACCTACTCTTACAGGCTGACTTACTAATAATAGAAGAATGGTGTCAAACATGGCAAATGACAGTTAATGTAAATAAAACGAAACTAGTGTCTTTCATCAGATCACAGTCCCCATCACTCTTTTCATATCAACTCAACGACGCAATAATTGACCCCTGTACATCTTATAAATACCTCGGCGTTCATTTAACCTATGATCTATCTTGGGCTAATCACATTAATTTTATTTTGTCTAAGGCTAATTCGTCATTAGGATATCTTCGGCGCAACCTCAAACTGGCCTCACCTGAAATAAAACAATTATCATACATAACATTTGTTAGATCTCGTCTAGAGTATGCGTCTTCTGTATGGTCCCCATGGCAGCATTACCTAGTTATGAAATTAGAGGCAATTCAAAACCGAGCTTTAAGGTTCATTTTCTCAGACTACTCTCGTTTCACTAGCGTAACAGGCCTAAGAAGCAAAGCTAATCTTCACACACTTTCATTGAGGCGCATTCTCTCTCGACTAGCCCTGTTTCATAAATTATACTATAACAATGCCTCTATTGGAGCATCTCTCTTCCTTCCACCCCACAGCATATCTCTCCGCCATGATAACTCGCGCAAAGTTCGCCCGATTTTTAGTTCAACTGTATCATTTTATAATTCCTATCTGCCCATGACAATCAAGGACTGGAATAAATTACCCGATAGTGTTGTAACCGAGACTAACTCTGATAGATTTGCCGAAGAACTGATCAATTACCTGGAACTTACAAACATGTCTATCTGCTAATTTTTTTTCTTCCTTTTTATGTTCACAGTGCATACCGTTAAAATTATAATAATAATATTGTGTAATGTGGATAACTACTTGTATTTTGTTGTTCTTTGATTCATCTGTATTGCTGACTTCCTCTCTGTGAGTGTTAATTTATTTTAAACTATGATTATTAGTGTGTTATTGACCCCCCTTGTATAATGCCCTAACGGGCCCTCAAGGAATAATAAATGAATGAATGAATGAATGAATGGAGCCCGGGACAGGGGCGCCATCTGCGATTGGTCAGAAGCTCCGGGGATGAGCAGCGCTCAGTAATCCGGTTTTTGGGTGCAGGGGTCGAAGCGTTCGTGGATATTCATCGCAAGATATTGAAACAGCATTAAAAAGCTTTCGACAGGTCCACGAGTGCTACAAAAAATACGAAAGCATAGAGTCAAGTCTGATTGACGGCCCTCGCTCCGGCCGAGCTCAGATTTCAATGACGCCGCACACAATATCAGAAGTTGAACTATGGATCCTTTATGGACACAAAAACCGTCGTGTTCCTATCCATATAATGGTTAAAGACTAGAACGCAAGTCATGGCACGGTGCACCAGACAGTTAAGGATATTCTGCAGACTTTCAAGCGCCGTTCACACACTTGCAACCGAGTAGAACTGAAACAATCTTGCGACTCCTTAGAACAGGCTCCGCAGCAGCACATCCGGTTCTAAGACGTCGCGAAGGCTAAAAAACCGATCTTGTCTCTCTCGGTCGTGCTCGGTTGCAAGTGTGTGAATGAGCATTAAGGAGGTTCGTGTGAATACGTGCGAGACGCTGCTCCGACGCTATGAAGTTGACAGGATTCTCTTGAATGTATCGTAAATGGGGATAAACGTTGAATCCACTATGCGCAGCCCGAGACCAAGCCGGCAAGCAAAGGGTGGAGGTATTATACACATCGTCACCAAGACCGAAGACATTCCTGCAATTTCTGACACAAGGCAAGGTCTCGCTTACGGTCTTCTGTGACCACAGAGGACCAATAGACGAACATTAGTGTCAAGAGCATGTCTACTGGGACCTGCTCGGGGACAACTTAAAATCTGTGATCAGGTAAAAGCGTCGTGATCTCATGATTTTTGGTGTGTGGCTACGGCACGACAATGCGCGCCCCCGCACGGCACGTCCGAAAGCGGAAAAAACAAAACAATTAAGGGTCTACGTTTTTAATGCATGCTTCATACGCCATACTGAAATGATTCCGAGTCAGAACATCCATCGAGTCAAAACATCCATTCGTGGATGTTTTGTCTCGGTGGATGTTCTGACTCGATGGATGTTTTGACTCGAATGGATGTTCTGACTCGATGGATGTTTTGACCCCATGGATGTTTAGGCTCGGATGGATGTTCTGACTCGATGGATGTTTTGACTCGGATGGCTCTCATGAATATTTTGACGAGTTGAATGTCCTATCGTTTTTTGCCGGAAAGGAGAGAGCTGTTGTGTAAGCGACTGTTGACGTTATGTTAAGCAAGGACTGTTTGCATACGCTCCTAGATAAAATTTAATAATTTATGAAGGACAAAATTGAGTTTGGTATTTGACGGAGGTGGATAGGATACGTTCTTATTTCTTTACTATTATTTGAGCTGTGAACTGCCTTTACGATTTTATTATCTTATTGGGACCTTGTCAGTTATTTAGGCTATTAATAAACGTGGGTTTTTATATGTATTTTGCAATTCCGATTTCTTTAATTTTCCTCTACCAGTGCTAGTTACTTTTTTTTATTTTTTTTTTCGCAAAATGATTGCTGTTGTTTTTCTCGGTCCCTTCTCGAACCACTCGTGGTCTGTTGTTTTTATTAATAAATAAATAAACAAAATATTAAAGTTAATATTGTCAGAGGCATGTAAACGGGCCTAACTAATTTTTCTTTTGTTTAATCACGTATTAGCAGTCTTGTAGCATAACGGAGCGTAAAATAAGAAAGTATTTTTGGTGGTCCACTGCGTAATAAAATCATGTAGGACACGACGGCGCAGTGGCAATGGCTCTCGAAAGCGGCGATCGGTAATGTTATGTGATCACGCGACGTGGTTTAAGTTTGTAATTTACCTGCATTACCGGTAAAATACGCTGATTTGCCGTCTTGGTGGCGTTTTACTTGCTGTCGTTTGACCCGTGCAGCTCGAGAGCACGCTACTCTGCGATTCGTGGCAGCTACGTGGCCCACAGACAATGGACAAGGCCTTTTGAATCCATATAAAAATGATAGGTATTTAGATCGCCTTTGAAGAAACCAGTGTGACAGCCATTCTTTAATTTTAGCTTGGTGTATGTCAATGCGTTCCTAAGAGGTTCGGAAAGAAAAGTATTTTTTCCAGGCAATGTGGGGTAACAAATTGTGCAATTCATTCCAAAGCAACGTGATAAATATGATCCAAATGAAAAGAACGATATTATTATTCACATGAAAAGTTAGAGCATTCTCAAGCTTGTGATGGTGAAACATTTCTCAAAACAAAATGGCTCTGTTTTAAAAGTATTTTGCTTCGACGCATTCATTAAAAAACTTTTCTTTCTTTTTTTACCGGTTTGAGCAGCAGAGTGCGCGATGGGCTGGCTCCGAGCCTGCGCGATTGCTCGAGGGACCAAAATACTGTTGTCGGTGAATTATGCTGCGTAAGCCTTTCAGCAAAATTAATTTCACCTCGCCAGTCAACTGCTTCCATTTTTGTGTTAAGCCTCTGAATTGTTTCAAGACACGCTTGTCCCAAACGTTCGCCGTGATCAGTAACGTTATTCCGAGAGAACCGTAGCTTTAGTTCGTGTTTTTTGTTTAAAGTCAGTCTCACTCTCAGACAAAGCACTCTACATGGATTTGCTCAAATGTATATAAATAGTAGTTTTTAAATTACGAAAGCACTATTGGAACAAATTTTAGTTTTGTTTTTTCATGTATTACAACTTTTTAGGTATTTGTACCCTGTCGTAGTGTCTATACACTCATTTTCGTCACGATTGCTACTACCAGACACAACGTAGTGCATATCGTTCGCATAAAGTTATTTGGTTGAATAAGACACCAAGACATCGTGAGGCATTCAAAGAGATTCAAGGAAACTGGCCCATGTGTGCTGTTCAGTTCATTCTGCGGAGGAACTACACGGGCTGTAATTCTGTCCAGATAGTTCAGAACATCCTGAGATGTCGGGACTGCAGATGACATATAGACAAATATACTCAGTGACAAAAATAAAACACGAACACGAGGGACCCTACACCCAGGACGCTGACCAAAGTAATTGATGAGGTGTATACCCGAAACTGGCACTTGGCAAAATTCGCAGTCTCGAGCCGGAAAAAAATTCATATATATTGTTTTCTTTTCTTTTCAATTCAAATAATTGTTTTGAATCAGATGAATGTTTTGACTCTGATGGATGTTCTTACTCAATGGATGTTTTGACTCAGATGGATGTTTCGACTCTAATGGATGTTCTGACTCGATGGATATTTTGATTCGATGGATGTTTAGGCTCGGATGGATGTTCTGACTTGATGGATGTTTTGACTCTATGGATGTTTCGACTCGGATGGATGTCTTGACTCGTTGGATGTTCTGACTCTGGTGTCACGCGACCTGTTGGATGTTTTGACTCGATGGATGTTCTGACCCAATGGATGTTCTGGCCATAAGCGTACTGAAAATACTGGGCACAGAGCAATTTTATTTTGTTCGGACCACTCAAAGCAGCTCTAGGAAGAATCAAGTTCCGTTTAGGGCAAGAGCTGAGAGCGGCGGTACATCCATATAGCTTCGGAGTTACCAGCAAGATATTTTGTTACGCAGCATTCAGGCGTTGAAGGCGGGGAGAGGACTATATTGAAAAGCGGCAAATTGTTTTTAATCCTGTGTCTAGTATTATGAAGGCCAAATATAAATTTCAGCCAGTTTTCGACTACGACTCGATGTCGAAAGCTCCCTCATAGAGGCTAATCATGTCACATAACACCTGAGACTGTGGTGGAAGAAATTGGAAACTTTTTAGTAGAAGAAACAGACACAGAAAGGGACGTCTCAAACTCAGCTAACTGGTTTATTTCTCGACCGTCCTATATATACCGATGATACCCTTCTCAACTACACTCTACGCAGAAATCTCCTTTGTTGAAAACAGTTCCAAAATGGAGAGAACATAAAACACAGACAAAGAGCTCAAGCGAACGCACAGACAAAAGAGGCCCTATATCTGTAGGACACCTCGGGACATGGCAGTGACCTTGAGAAAATGGCCGACGACAGCACGCATAAAACGAGAGCACTACAGGGCATCGCAGTGACCTTGAAAGAAAAGTGCCGAATCATTCGAAACAGTAGCACCGAAACCACTCGTACCCTTCAAAAAGAAAAAAACAAAACAAAAAAAAAGTTTTTTTCAGGGTACGAGTGGTTTTTTTTTTTGTGTCTGTTCCTTCTACTGAAAAAGTGTCCAATTTCTTCTACCACAGTCTCAGGTGTTATAGGACATAATTAGCTATCATCAGCTCGCCTGCACACTCACTGTCTTTTCACTCATAGAAGCGTTCTTGGTGTCGGACCCCCCCCCCCCCCTCCCCTTTTGCTTAAAAACGTTTTGGTAATATGTTCATTGTTGCGTGTTTTACTTTTCCCCTGGAGTTTACCTTTTCTCAAATGCAAGGCTTCAAGGAACTGCTGTAGTTTTTCTAGGGTATTTTAAAGTATACTTCTCTTTCATACGCAGAACTGACAGTGCTTTGGGCCGCTTCATTCCCAAGAACACCCAAAAAACCCAGCCTAAAATTTATTTATCAATATTTTCAGCCGTCTGATCGGTGGCAAAGGTGAGGGTGAACACTGCTTTGTAGTCTGTACAAGTAAAATGGAAAAAAAAAATATTGTAAGCACCAACAACAACGACGAACGATGTAAATGACCGTTCTGTTCAACATATTCACCGATAAAAATGAAAAGACACGAAGAGAACGCAACAGACAAATATTGCACGGTAATTTTGAGCTTAAACCTATGCGGAGAGCAAGTCGTCTGCTTTGTGATCAGGAGCGGCGGTGACGTCAGAACGACGCCGAGCTCTTATTGGCTGACATAATAAAATAGTGGGCAGACCTCAAGGCATTGCGGTCTACCCACTAGTTTTTTTTTCAATCAGCCAATAAGCGTTCGGCGTCGTTCTGACGTCACCGCCGCTCCTGATCACAAAGCAGACGACTTGCTCTCCGCATATTATAGTAAAATGATAAAAATCCCGAACAACGCACCACAGAAACGACATTAAATGCAACTCGTCCCCTGGTTTGAATGACTTGGTGTCAAATGGGTGTTACAGACAGCGAACAACATAATTATATGATAGGTATCAACAAATATTAAAGCAAACACTGATGTTTTTACGGTATTAAGTGTTTTGTCGGGGAAGTAAAAAAGACACAAGTTATTGACTGATTCATGATGGTTAAAGCATGGTTTACACATTTGCGTACTTGCGCTCAGAGTGACCGAAACGACAGCAGCGATAGAATAACCGGAAGAGGTACTTTCCTTAGAGTTATTACAATAAACGCCAGAGGCTCAGCTGGCGCTAGTGTCTACGGGACTTCCGATTGCAAATTGAAGCAGAAAGCAACCAGTCGACTTTTCCAGTCTTCTTGTGTGTTCCTATTGGAAAACGTACGTGATATTTTTCTTTTCGCAGGGAATAATAGAAATCAGCGTAGTTTATTTACACGTAACGTTTATTCATTTAACTATGTAGCTATATTCAGATTATAAAAGTGTAATTTATCTTGTTAATTTTTTTTCTTTATTACTGGACGATGTTTAAGTCAGCAAAAAGTGTGGCCCAGGTTTATGTTGCACAGCAGGGGTTCTCAAACTTTTTGGTCTCACCGAACCCCAGGAAGCCGATTGTAAAACGTTGAAAACTTTTTATTCTGTCACAACACTAAGCATTATTTGCTCTTATATTCGAGCGCGAAGAGAGAACGCATTTCCGTTTTCCCATAGGAATGCATTACCGGAAGTCTAATTTAGACTGGTTGCTGTCTGCTTCAAAATGCAACAACACACCATAGCGCCACCTGAGCCTCTAGCGTTTATTGTAATATTGCTATGGTATTTACCGTACACGAAGATCCAGGTAATGCAAAAAGTAGCTTCGTGAAGCAATTATGAGTCACAATCGTCCCGGTGTTCCGGTCGTTGCTGTCATTTTGATTGCTCTGGACGCTTACCGACGCAAGTGTGTCCAACCAGCCTTAAACTATTCCATCCTTTCATTGTACGACAAATGAAAGAATATTTGTTGAACATTTTGGGTGTTTGGAAATGGTCTATCGAAACAGCGAAGATAACCCAGTAGCAAACTCACCCAATGAGTACCTTCTGGCTCCAATATGGAGAGATAATCACCGCTACACTGGGCGCTTGTCTCCAGGTCAAAGTCCGCGAAGTCCAACCGCACTCGCTGCAAGGAAAATAATGAAAAAAAAAAAAAGAATTTATTTGTCGAATGAGTTTGTAGCGATAGCCGAACTTGTTCATTTAATTTTGCGAAGAATAACGGCTTGCCTCGAGCCACTGTTTGTTACTTTATTTTGTGATTATGGGAAAAGGGGAACCAGGAGATGCCTCCATTGATGTTTATAATCACGGCTACGGCGGATACACACGCATGGGAACTCTGGGCACCGATGAGTTAGGACCCAAACGGAGGTGCATTAATTTTCTCTAAATTTGTTTTTTTTCAATATCAAGTAGCCAGTAATCGGGTTTGCCTGAAAAGGTTGTTGCCTCGGTTGCTCGCTCCGGTTGCGCTGATGCTGCGTTTCAAACTTCGCGCCACAGACACTCAGCTTAACGCTCAACTTCGATGTGTTTCGAGGCAAGGGAGAGAGAGAGAGAGACAGAATAGCGAGGAGCGATTCACGCACCGCTCGGAACGAAGGAAATAACTTTAATAAAAAGAAACCTGTGTCGCCACTGGCCAGGACTAGTCTGGGTTGATGAGCTCACACCAGAAGGAATGCTCCACTGCACGCGCTTCGCTTCGACCGCACAGGGCAGCGTTATGTTGGGGATCGCGACTGCTGCGCCACGGCTCGGTTCTGAAGTGAAGCTCGAGAGTTTCGCTACTCTGGGAACATTCAGTGACTCTAGAGGCAACAAGTCGGTGGCTGACTGTTGATGGACGAGATGGAAAGAGAAAAAGAGCGAAAGGGTAAAACGGGGGTTGCTGGTTGAAGTGTCACCACATAAACAAGAATAAACCTCCGCCCGGTGAGTCATGAACATATACAATCTAGAACCAATAGATATACTACCTAACTGCATTGAAGTTTCGAGTGCTACGACGCTATGGTAGCCGCCCCCAGGCCGCGGCCAATCATTGGCAGTGCTACTACAACAAAGATTTCAATATGGTGACTCAACGGGATGGATTACGGTAACTGGGGGCTATAGTAACTATTACAGAAATATAATCGCTCGATTAAATCTCCCATTTCTATTTATAGAAAAATAAAAAATCTTCACAATTAGAAGCGTGATCATTACAATGATTAAGAATCATTTACAAGACACAAGGGCACCGCCATTCTTATTTCAGATACAACACTGACAATAATCAAGGTCAAATTTCCACTAAGTGGTATCTCACTGTGCTTAGGTGCTCCTGATATTTGGTGCAGTTAAAAAAACAGATACAATTACTTTCAAGCATATAAGCTTTGCTCGGTTTCAATGGCTTAGCCTGAATCGTCCGTTTCCATAATGGGACTATGTTGTTTTTGTATAAGCTGGACTTTTTGCAAAGCTGGCTGCTGAAGGTAAAAACCAAGGAAACAAAGCTTAGAAACACAACTAACCAGAGACGTGGAAAAGTAAATTAATGAAGCTATTCAATTATACCTATAACACAAATTAATGTGTAGAAAAAAGTGTTGTGAGTACGTTACTTCATAGTTCAAGGTCTCAGGTGACTGCGACTTTCACCAAACAATGTGTTTTAAGGAAAACCTTCAGTATTATCAAGAAAATAGCCTGATAAGTAGAATTTTATTAATGTAGCTCATAAAACTTACTCCAAGTGTGTGCAAAAGGACAAACTACGAACGGAAGCCCACAGTTATAGTTGTTGATATAAGCATTTGTAATTTTTGTGAATAACATGTAACAACGATTATTCTTTATTCTTTAGATATGCACTAGACAGGTTGAGATTTCAGTAGGTAAAAAAATGAGCTTGTAAGAAATGGTAACTTGAGTGAGTTGGTGACTCACATAGAAAAAGAAACAGTGAGAAAGAAAAAAATACGAAAAAAAAGAAGAAAACATATGATGCTTTGCATAAAGGTAAATTCTTTATGTACCAAGGCATAACCAGCAAGAAGTAATTTCCTCTGCATAGTTAAATGTGGACCCCAACAGCGCTAGCTTCCGCCTCTCACCCTAGTTGTTTTAGTTATAAAATAAAACACACAGGCAAATATAGATTAATTTAGTTGACAATTTGGTACAAATGCGGTCAAGGCAATAAAAAGGTAAAAAAACAACAACGCTGGTTCACTCTTCTGTGTATTCTCTTAATTGCACGCTTAGCAAACGCCTCGGGGTTGAGGTATCGGGTTGGGGACTTCGAGGCTGCTCAAAGCGCTCATCGGGGTTGCAGTTTTTGGGATATCAGCGCACTGGGGCACATATAAGGTAGACAAGTAATCTGTGCCCGCGGATGGACGCGTGGAGTAAAAATGGCTGAGACTGCGCAGCCACCTTCGGACAGCACAGTGTCAAGTTGGTTGGGGTTGTCCGACGATGGTACGGTCCGTTCCGTCGCTTTGCTGAGAGCACCAAGCAAGGTCGATGCAAGGACCCCTATCTCGCGGACTGATCTCTTGGCGCTTTTTATTCAACTTTTTTGAGCATTCGCAGCTGCCATGGCGAGCTCGTATCTGTTTTGAACTTCGTTAGGATCATGCCCGATTCTTGCTCTTCGTAGTCACCGGAAATAAGGGAAATGTCGCAGGCTAGCTGGTGAGCGATCATACTTGTAACCCCGAGACAAGGAGGCGAACAAAGAGAAAGAAAACAGAGGACAACACAACGGCGTCGTTCTGTTAGGGTGCACAAGCCGCCTCGGTCACTCCGAAGCAAAGCGCCGGCCTACGGATCCCCAGGAGGCTGGTTCCAGTCCCGGCCGAGGTGCCCGCTATCTGACGGAGGCTTATCGCGGAGTAAGCGCCGTGTGACCGAGCTTTCGGTTGCACGTCAAAAGATCCCCAGGTGGTCGAAATGAATCCCCTTCCCTTCGCTGGGCGTGTCATACACTCTTCGTTGGTTTGGCATGTAAAACCCCCAGATTTGGCTTTTTTGGGGGAGTTCTAGATCTGCCCAACCGATTCAGAGGGAATGTCAGCCTAGACCCAATCCAATCGTACTAGGATAGGGGCAGCTTGAACTTGAAAAATTAAAACCTTTAACGTTTTCCTATCTGAAGTGAAATCTGGCCCTATCTTAGTATCATTAATCAACTAGCTCAAATCAAGAACATCCTTCCAATCCTATTTGACCATTTGAGGACTAGCTGGGTCGTCAGATGGGCGTCGAAACGAAACTCACGCTGAAGCCTCTCGGCGCCTGGATAGTGATTGCTCCCGCGAAGTTTGGGGGCGCGTTGCCGCCGGTGCGGAACCCAGGCGTGACGATCAAGCCGCGGTCGTGGCGCTGTGCCACCAGGTTCGTGTTCTGCTCCAGGGTGACGTACTCGGCCGAGGCCGCACCTGCTCGTGACAATCAATAAAATTCAAAGTCAATACCAAAGCTGTTCATCACAAATGGACGCTAGTATAGTGCAGAGTGTAATCAGGCAGAAGTCCCAGAGCTCTCAAACTGACAAGTCGTACTTCTCGCCCTTCGTCCGTTTCGATCTGGACGAGCATCGAACCGGCTTGCGGTCGTGTACCACTTGCGCGATGCACGTTAAACACCTTAGGCTAGCTGTGGTTCTGCACTGGATAAATTTTTCATCTGCGCCGTAAAACAGTGTCGCACCTCCTCAAAAGGAAACCTACCTGACGCTGTGAAAGAAAAGGTGAACGTCAAATTCGGTTTCCTTGAAGCCACAGCTCATGTTTCATACGAAAGACGCGGAGTTTACATTTTGTTTCCTTCCAAATATTGTAGCCTCGCAGGGCCTAACGCAGGAGTGAGGGAAAGAATCGTACAAACAAAAAAATGAAACACTTACGAGATGAAATAAGCAGAACTGAATACAAAACTTATCAATAGTTATCGATGGCAGACGAATATTCACGCAATGGTAGTGAACGACTATCACCTGGCAACGAATTCGACATTTTGATGTACTAAGAACAATACTGCTATTTAAACAAATTGGTGCGTGAATTAAAAAGTGAAATATTTAGACGATGGTCGCTTCTTGTAAAAGATGCGTTTGCGAGATTTAAATACATATTAAATGTCAGGAAACCCGATTCGTTAATAAGACTACGCAGAGTTTTTAGGCATGCTGTGTTACGACGTGTGGACAGTTGGGAAAGGTTCACAGCAGAATGATTAGAAGAAGGTTGAAAAATCTCCGTCATAGTGGTGCAAGCAGGAAGTACAGCTCCCTTTTGGATGGCTTCAACCTTGTTAATGTCAGATTGCTTCTGAGGGTTCCAAATGACAAAGCCGTATTAAAGGGTTGGTCGAATTAAAGTTAGACATGTCAGAAGTTTTGTATGTTGGGGAGCTGAACGCAGGTATCTGAGTCGTGTATGAGCTTTGTTACACGTGAAATCAATGAGTTTGGACATGGGACATGGCAAGCATTAAAAGAGGATCTAAGTTCTTAGATTCAAACCCCCTTTCTAGGAAAAGGTTGTATGACTAATGAAACGTGAAAGTGAATGAATGCCTAGAAAAGGACATAAAAAATGAAAGCCATTTACAATTCCCTGTAACGCCGGATTAGAGCGCAGCTCTTGAGGAGGAGGATGGAAGTGTACTGAGGGATAGGTGACTTCTTGAAGTCACGTGACCACAGGGGGGTCGTGGGACGTCGGGGGGGTCACGTGACCTCGGGAGTCGCGTGACCTCAGGGGGAGCACGTGACCTCAAGGGGTCACGTGACCTCAGAGGGGTCACGTGATTTTAGGAGGGGGGTCACGTGACCTCAGGGGAGTTACGTTACCTCAGGAGGGTCACGTTACCTCAGGCGGGTCACGTGACCTCAGGGGGAGGGGTCACGTGACCTTCGGGGGTCACGTGACCTAGCTGGCTTGAGCGGCGTCGGCGGTTACGCCGACGCCGTTCAAGCTAGAAACGGGCCCCTAAGAGCTGCGCTCTAAAATGGTTCTCCGGAAATTTATGCACATTTGCAGGGTGTTGCGCCACACTCGAAAACTGGCAAAGGAATTGGTGAGAAAAATATGATCCGTAACTGAGTTAATCGTGTGACACAAAACAGTCGTCAGCGCATAGACATATTTTAGTGGTGATGTTGCGTAAAAAGTCATTTATGTAAAAACAAAGAAAGGAAGTGGTCTAAGGATGAAGCTTTGGGTAACACCCGATTATACATTCGAATTCGAAGAATTGAATCAATTGAAAGTTACATTTCACCAGCCCAACGCGTGGTGTCCCCTTGGACGCACTCGCAGACTCTCTCGGCGCCTGGCGCTTCAGCTTCCACATTTACCTTTCGCACTTCGAGCACGCGGTTTGGAAACGGTGACGTCTACGGCATCACTCGGTTTCGTCGGAGTCTTCGATAGCAGCAGCGGTGAGGGTGACGTTATCGAAGGATGTTAGAAGCCGGTCATTTGGACTTTGACCAGCTCGCGACCAACTCCACGGAAGAACTCGCTTTCGCCCGCGACGATCGCCAACGTGCATGCAGGGTGCAAGATCGAGGGTCGAGGGCGCGAGGACTTTGGAGTAGCCCAGTAGCTTGGGAGTGTACGATCGTACACCGTGGCGAGGCGAGCTGGGCCGGCACGGGGGCGCGGAATGAGGGAGCTTCACCTAAATACGATGCCCATGTGGTCGTTTCTGGACACCATGGTGTGGCTAACTCGAGCAGTATTGCCAGATGAAAATGTAAATAGATTTTTGCGATTACTAGAGGCTTAAAAATCGCGAAACTCGGTGTATATTCGCCCTTTTCTGTTTGGCCAAAAACTCAATGGCGCCGTCTATTGGGTGGGAAACCCGTCGTGTGGTTCAGAACCGGAAATGATTGGGGGCTATTTGCACGCTGGCGCCACCATGTTTCAACTGACTCGAATATACTAAGTAACTTATAGGAGCATCCGATTTCTAGAATAATCAATCTGCCCATTCAATTTTCGTGTTCTCAACTCAATAGCGAATGAGGACGTGAAAAAAAGGAAACCGCACAATCTTCATTACGTGGTCACGCTTACTGCACCGATACAGATTCGTGTCCAATGGAGCTGGTCTTTACGACGTGCCCGTTAGCTTTACTCCGTCTCATTTTAAGACCGATCGCAGCCACGATGGTTCCACACAAGCAGAGGCAAAAGAGATCTCTTTGCTGTCGCCGGATATATTAGTCACGCGCAGAAAAAAAGAAAAAGAGGATCAGGTTGCCTTTACCGCGCGTTGATAGACAACGCGCAAAGGCGGCGAGGGCAGTGACGCTCCTGGCGCGCTCGACCGAAGCCGTCAGCTCGTATGCGTCGGCTTTTGTACAGGTCGCCATGATTGGTCGAAAGGAATGCTCTGCGGGAAAGTAGACGCGCAGGCTCTTAATGCGAAAGCACAGCAAACTGTCCCCTGGAGCGAAGCCGGCGTTATCTGTAGCAGCAAAAGACGGCCCCTAAATTTCCGATGGCTGAGCGAAACGGCGCCTAAATTCCCATTGGCTGAGGGAAACGGCACGTGACCTCAAGCACGCTCCTCAGAATTAAAACAGAAAAGAAAAAAGCGCAGCAACGAAGGTGCTTCGCCATGGTAGCCGGCGGAGGCGCTCAAGGTCAAAACGGACGCGCCTCAGAAATAAAACACAATGATGCCTCGCCACGGAGGTCGTCGTGAAGCCGGCGGGGTTCGCCGCGTCTGCGCAGTGCAGGAGCGTCATGTCACCGCCGGAGAGCCGTGTGCAAAAGGAGGACGCGACGCGCTGCTTGTAGCAATGCGCTGCGTGTACGAATGCTTTCGCATTCCTACACGTATTTACTGCTGCATCGTTTTCGGCCATATACAATTCTGTAGTTGATTGTCTTTTGCCCCGAATGTTCTAGAAATGGTTAAAAAAAAAAAATCTTACCTGCCAGGCAGGTGAGAAGTAGAACCTGAAACATGATGAATGCGATCCAGACTAATGGGAATTGCGGCGTTTCCGCGCCCGTGTCTTTTTATGCGATTCCGCTGAAACATCTTATCGGGGCTTTTTTCTTTGCCCTTTAGGGCGGCCGATAAGAAACAATTGCGAGGGCATGACAAACGGAGAGGTGGGCGTAGGAAAACTCTGGAAGATCCATCGGCGATAAAACACCTCTGGATGTAGTGGCGCGATGGAACAAGTTGCGCGTTCTGGCAACGATAGTGCGCAATCATTGAGATTCTCAGAACGCAGAGTGAGTCGTTTCGTTAAGACAGATTCACACACATACGTCGCAGTGCTAAATTCACACTAGAAACAGCGCCGATGCGGTGCTGACTCGAACGCTACTTAGCACAGATGCGGCGTCGTATTCGCGACTCCAGCGACCTATAGGGGGCGCCACCACCAAACAAACATGGCGGCTGGGTCCAGGTCGCGTCGGCTCGGCCGGGCCGCTTGAACGGGTAGCGCATTCAATTTAACAGATTTTCTTTTGTTTAATGCCCAATTTTATAGGTATTTGAACTGAGACGGTTGAGTGTAGCCAGTGCACATAAACTTGCAGAGCATAGTTTTGTTTTCTCGGTGTTTTTTTGTTCTTTTCATGTCAAACATATGTGTCGGAGATCTCGTTCAAGAAAAAAACAAAAAAACTATGAATCCGGAGAGACGATAAAAGCTCTAATCAGTTTTGATCAGCTAAGCAAAGCGGCGATGACTACAGAGTTGTTCCACCGAGAGTAATTTTCAGCTAACTCTCATGCCTCGACCATGCGCCCTATCTGTCCGCGAAATCGAGCTTTTGTGCGTATCCGTGTTTAAGAAACAGTTCCAGTCGTCTGCTTGGTCAACAACACAGGCTGCAGGAAAATTACGAAAATTAAGCAAGCGCTTCTTGAGCCAAGGAACATGTTAACTTGCTGGCGCCCCACTAAGCAGCTGATACTCCTATTTCAATTCCGGTTTTAGTAAGCAATCAAGAAGTCATTTTGACGAGCGGGTTATGTATTATATATTACGTAGTACTATGTCCCATTAAAGCGATATCAGTATATTCTTTGGGTTGAAATATGAGCTTAGTTGACTAGCTATTAAATGAACTGCTGAATAAAAGTATATGTGACAGACAGAGAGATACTACTTAAACTTAGCCAAATGGTACTAGCCGGTAGCACGAAGACGAATGCGGACAAACTGAAGTGAGTTTTCATGGAAGATTCACGCTGAACCTTTCTGCATTGAACTTGACTTCGTATCCTGAACGGAGAAAATGAGTATTTTTTTGTGGCCCGTCAACTGAGCAATGTAGACATATATTGCTGCCGGCTTTGACGGGGGTATAATATAAATATTGGAGGCGCGATAGATCATAATGCCGTGAAAGCTTTGAACTTTGAAAGCAGATAATTTCCCTCATTAATCATATTCAGCGAGCAGGTTTTCCTGAATCAAGTAATGGCGAAATCAGCCCAACTCCTTCAGTGTGATCCACATGAGCTTTTTTGGCGAAAAGTAGTCAAGATGAATAGCCAACTCACCGACCGGCGTGGGTGGCTGAAACTTGAAGCTAATCGAACACAACCAAACTCAAGAAAAACACAGCTATCGAACCTTCCCATTTACTTGATTGCAACATTGGTGTTCCCTCCAGTGAAACACCTCGTCTGTCATCCTCAGTCCACTCTTCTACATCCTTACAAAGAAACCACTTATTAGTTACCAAGTAGTCGTCACTTTGAATGTGATTCGAGAGAGACAAGAAATCTAAAATTGTTTCCGTGATTCCTCCCCATCCAAGAAATCGAAAGCACGCGACCGTCTGTTGAGGAGTAAACGGACTTTCAGACACGCGATGGAAGAAAACAATCCACTGAGGCTTCACCACACTAATAAACACTCAGGCAAACTTAAGAAATTTTGGGATCTTTGTCAAATTACGCTGTTCGCCACCGCGGCGACAACACCAGTCCGCGAATGCCACCAGAGACCAGGGTTGCCAGGTGTTTGAATTCCAACCCGCCAAACGTCTACGAGATCTAGCCCAAAAATAGCCAAATGTCGATCCAGAAAAATAGCCCAAAAATAGCCCAAAAAAACTTATCATTTGAAACGTTTATTTTGAGCAGAAAAGACACATAATACATTTTTATCCATCAAATGCCCCAGAAATGGCGTCCCTTGCACGTTCGGCGAACTTCCTGAAACGCTCGTACAAGCGCATGACAACATACCTGCCACTGTATTGGGACGGGTGATCAGAATGACATCACGGAAGAACTATGCAGAATTCAGACAACCTAAAGAATGCGCTGAGCAGGTCCTGTTAAGGCCGCAAAGAATCGCGCCGTCACTTGTTGAGGTGGAGGAACAAGAGCACATGCTTGCATTCGGAGGTAAACAATTGCACAAGGCGCGCAAAAAGAAGACGAATTTGCTGTCGCAAACTTATCAGGGTTAAGGGACTGAAGCGCCAAATGTTCACTTAACTTACTCTAAATATACATTCGAACCTATAAACCCAGGTGCTTTCAGACATTTTATAGGTCAGAAATCGCCCAATACACAGGTCAGAAATAGCCCAACGCACAGGTTAGAAATAGCCCAATACTAGCCAAATAGCCAACTACCATTTTTTCCCGCCAACTGCAAATAAAACTAGCCCAATTTGGCTATTTATAGCCCAACCTGGCAACCCTGCCAGAGACGCGGAGGGGTGCGGGGCGACCTGGACCGGCTGGTTCCCGGTTTCCCCACTTGGCGGCGTCCGTTTTGCTGGAGTCGCGAATAGTACCAGCACTGGACCACTAATACAGCGCGAGGGCAGCGCTATTTCCAGCGCTGACTATAATATAGCGCTGAGGTATAGATGTGTGAACGGGCCGAGGTATTTGGCACCGCCTTATACACGTGACGACAACTACGGCGCGCAAGGAAGCACTTTTTTTTTTGCAGAAAGAACACGGCGTACCCTGCACTCTAGGACTATTCCGTGCGTACACCAAACGCACACAGTCAACGTTGAACTCAGCTATGGCGAATAGCAGGTCCGCACTCAATTGTGATGTCAAATGGATACTATATATAAGTATATAAGCCTTCCCGTGCGTCTGCTTTCCCGCACAACACTCAGAGAGCCAATCGCCCCAGCTTATGGAGGCAGCTCAGCGAACGAAGATACCGAAACGTATGTTTAGACCAAAAAACGCAGTCTGAGTTGTGATATTAAGCAATGCAAAAACGTCACGCTTGCATTGGCGATTGTCACAACTCAGACTGCATTTTTGGTCTAAACATACATCTCGGCATCGTCATTCGCTGAGCTGCCTCCGTACGTTTGGTGATTGGCTCTCGGAGTGTTGTGCGGGAAAGTAGAGGCACGGGCTTTTTTTAGAGAGTGTGTAGGTCATTCTGTTTTCATACGCCGCCATTTCCTAGCAGAAATATGTATCGTTATAGAGCAACGCGGAATTCTGTTGTCACACCGCTGCGGCGCACGCGAAAACACTTCTTTTTACGTGAATCTGCGTACGTGCAGTCCCCACACTTAATGCGTGCAAATGTGGCCTCCTTTGCAAACGACCTGTCGGCGCATACCGGTATCGGCGCCGCAGAAGATGTTGCTACTTGTAAGGAGCACTCATTTGTCCGCAGTCAACGTGAAAACTGCAGGAAGAACTTCACCCACACAGACGCATGAAAAAGAACACGAACAGCTCTAATAAATGCCCAATGCTGTGGGGTGCATTGGGCACTATGGTCACAGGCAACTGCAGAAGCGTTAGGGCGTAGAGAGGTCCCAACATTTTCTTCTACCCCCCCCCCCCCCCCCCCTCTTCCCTCAGCCAAATCGATCTGACGGCCGAACAACAGACTGCGAAGCAAGAGGCGTGAATATAATACGCCCTTTGTGTCTTAAGTTGTCAGTGAAGCAGAATATAATATTTGTTGGCGCTAATTTTAAGAGGACAATGCTGACGGACGGCCTCTCTGCGGAGCGCCATGTTCGTCCGCTTCTTTTGCGTTGGTTGTGGTGACGTCAGAGAAACGCCGAGCTCCGATTGGCCCTGATTAGAAAGATAGTGGGTAGATCTTCGAGGCGACTAGCATTGAGGTCTACCCTTATCACTCTAATCGGAGCCAATCAGAGCTCGGCGTTTTTCTGACGTCACCGCAACCCCCGCAAAAGAAGCAGACGAACTTGCTCTCCGCGTAGTCATGCCGACGACTTCAGGAACACAAGCCGTCGTCTAAGCCTGCAACCTTATTGGTTAAGGAGCGATAAGAAGACGCTCGGAGGTAGCTCTTAGGCGCCCTTTTCCAGTTTGAGCGGCGTCGGCGTCGCCGTCGTCGTCGCCGTCGGCGTAATTGCGCGGTACATTATGGAACCGCGCAGGGAGGAGGAGGAGGAGGAGGGGGAGGAGGACGAGGGGGAGGGGAGGAGGGGTAGGGGAGGAAGGAGGAGGAGACGAGGGGAGGAGAAGGAGCAGGGAAGGAGCGGGGAGGAGGGATATACCCTCCCCTCACTACCCTTCCCTCCTTCTCAAGAGCTGCGCTCCCATTTGGGGTAATAGGGTGTTGTAAACCTCTTTCATTTCTTTCCCAGAGTAACGTTCACGAAACTGATTTGTACGGGGTGCCCCTTTATATTCGGAGGCGGCGCCTTTCCTGCAATTCTTATGCTACTGTAGTCACCGGCGGCTTAAGAAACTTTGGGAGAAACTTATCTTTTCGCTCTGTGGTTTGCTCTTGACATTCTTATCGGCTCTCACTGCCTGCGAAGGAAATTGAGATGGCCGGGAAAAAGCACACCCTGTGTGCCTGAAGCTTTCGACAAGATAGGACATTTATTTATCCGAAAGCATTAACTGTTCCATGGAGCGCAACCTGCGTTGTCTGTAACCGCGAAAAACGGCACCTAAATTCCGGCTAAGCGAAACGGCACCTATTGGGCAGGAGATCGAACTATAGGGGGCGCTTTATCCAGCTTGTTGTCTACAAAGCCCGGTGTTTACTAACACAGTATAACAATGGAATTGAACCTCGCCGAGCATGGTCTGGGCACGAGCGCTTCGCTCTGACCAGTGCTTCGGACGCACTAGGAGCGGTCTTCGAATCGTCATCTTCGATTTCTCTGATTAACAACAAACAAGAAAATTTGGTTTGTTGCCCACACAGCTGAAGCATGCCGCCAGAGGCGTGACTGTTCGACCTCGTCCCCAATATTCCGGCTGAGCGGAACGAGCAATAAATTCCTATTGACTGCGCCGCATCATAGTTCTAAGGAGCGCCACCCCACAGAGAAGCCCTCGTCCTGGCGCTGCAGCCCCGCGGGCCAATAAAAGGGAGAGGGTGGCGCGCGCGCGGCCGCCATTCTCTCCTTTTTTCGGGTCACGTGTCAGGCATGGTCGGAAAAAAGGGGGGGGGGTGCGGGAACTTCTCGCTCCATCTCCCTGTGCCCTACTGTATCACGTGTTCTACGCTCTGCTTTGAGCCATGTCGAGAGTGAGCCAAGATCATAAGGCTGTCTGATGGAAGGAAGGTCGTGCTGCTCATTGCCTGGTGGTGGTGGTGGTGGTGGTGGTGGTGTTTGCCTGACGTGAGGTTTTTCTCACTGGCTGTGGAAAAGTTTCACGGGCTTGGGTTATTGCAGTATTGATGAGAATGAATGCAGGGGAAAGGAGGGGGAACAGATGGTGATGAGAAATATAGGATGATGAAACACAAATTAACAAATTAAAGTAAAATAAAAAGTCGGCAAGAAATCAGTCAAAAGTGAGAAATCGGGCACATCTAGAACGCGAGCATCACAGAATGTTCACAAAATTCCCGCAGGAAACTTCACGAGAAAAATAAACTATCCCTGGCACACAAGCACGTAAAGAGAAATCGGCGGTCGTATTTTCGCACTCATCAGAGCCTTGCCAGAAGCCCACAGGCATCCAAGAAGCTGAACACAGTCTTTCGGAGACGTGTGCACGTAGATGGTGGACCCTTGGGGAACAGCATATCCACGAGGGTGGGTGAAACGCCGAGGTTCTTCAGTGAAGCTAGAAGGACGGTTCTTTCTGTATTGTAGTGTCCACATTCAAAAAATATATGCGTCAGCGTTTCTGGTTGATCGCAGTGCTCGCAGAAGGGGCTGGTTGTTTTTTTGATGCGGTGCAGGTTCACTTGCGTGTACGCGCAGTCTGCTCTTAAGCGGTGGAGAAGAGAAGCGAACTTCCGTGTTAGGCCACGCGTACAAGCTGGGGTAGGAGGTTCATCAGACGCCACACTGGAAACGGGATGCTTGTGTTGTATCCAAGTCTTAATAGCCAATCTCGGGTCAGAGTGGCTGGGGAGGTTCAACGTCGCAGTGGGCAGTTTTAGAGCGGTTGAGGCAAGATGGTCAGCCATCTCATTTCCGGGTAAGCCAATGTGCGAAGGTATCCACTGTACTCGCAGGTTGGAGCCATGGGAGACAAGTAGGTGACCCAGCCTAATTATTTCACGAACCAAATCTGGATTGGCGCCTTTGCTGCTGAGGATATTATGGACCGCACACCGAGAGTCTGTTGCCAAAAGCCAGTTATTTGGTGGTTTCGTCGTGATGTGAAGAAGAGCCGCGTGGATTCCACTCAGCTCAGCTGTAGTCGACGACACGGCATGGTCGAACCGTCCTGACCATGAGCAGGGTTCCGATGGGATGTGGTAAGCTGCAGATGCGACATCATGAATGAAGTCGACAGAGCCATCAGTATAAATGGCCGTAAACGAGGAATGTCGAGACGTCATCACATCCTCTGTCAGGGCTCGACTAACCACACAGGGGTGTCGTGATTTTCCATGGAAACCCGGGATGTCCTCGTAGATGGTGAACGGGTGCTTGCTCCACGGGGAGTCAACTGGAGGAGAATGGACGAAGGGTATGAAGCCGAGAGCCTCAACTAGAGAGGTGCAGTGACCGCCATATTGTGAAAGATGACGCTGTTGCATGTCAGTGAACAGCGAGACACCACTGGTCGACTCAGCAAGCCGAACGAGATGTTTAAAAGCACGGTTCACAGCGTGTAAAGCTACCGGCATCTCTCGGCCCTCAATCCACGTTGCATCGATTCGGGAGTACGAGGGAAGACCAAGAGCCATTCTTATTCCGGCTCGGTGGCATCGTTCCAGCTGATCCCATAGAGATCGCGTAGGCGGCAAATATGACGCCGCATAAAGAATGCGGGAAAGGTTAAGCGCCCGGTGCACGCATAGTAGGGCTTTAGGGGTCGATCCCCACTCAAGTCCACGAAGTCGACGAATAAGAGATGTCGTCATCGCCGTCTGACGTACAAGATTCGTTACGTGCCGACGCCAACATAATCGGGAATCAAGATCGACCCCCAAGTATCGATAGCTACGCACGCGCGGTACTCGAGTCCCACATAAAGTAAGCCGCGGAAATCCATGACGAAAGGGACGGCGGGAACAAGCGAGCACCGCTGTTTTTTGCGGTGAGACGGAAAGTCCGAGGTCTTCTAGCATGTTTGCAACACGCGCGAGGGATATTTGCATGAAGGGACGTAGAATGCGTCGATCAGAGTGGGAAGCCCACAAACAGATGTCATCTGCATAGATGATAATACCACTAGGGTGTGGTGATTTATGCATGCATAAAGGTATTGTTGTCATTACGATATTAAAAAGCACTGGACTAAGGCAACTACCTTGAGGTAACCCACGCAACAGTGGATGCACGGCTCCCGTAGTCTTGCCCAAGCAAACACTAATTGTCCTGTTGCTCAGAAACTCTTGGAAATATTTTAGCATTCCTCCTGTTATGCCAAGGTGACTCGAGCAGGCAAGAACTACATCATGTGGAACCGAGTCAAAAGCTCGTTCAACATCAAGAAGCACTGCCAAAGCAGTGTCTCCTCGTGAACGAGCGTCTTCCAGCGCTGATGTAAGGCTCGCAATACAGTCAGCAGTGCAGCGTCCACTTCTGAATCCCGCTATTTCAGGTGGCAGTGCTTCCATGTCGTCAAGGTACCACTGGAGACGCGTAAGCACCAAGCGTTCTAGAAGTTTCCCAGCACACGAGGTCAAAGATATTGGGCGGTACGAGGACAATTCCGACGAAGGCTTGCCTCGTTTTAAAATGGGGGTTACTACAGCGTGCTTCCATTCTTGCGGAAGAATACCAGTAGTCCATGCCAAATTTAAGCGCTCAAGCAAGACGACGCGTGACTTGTCACTCAGGTTACGCAATGCTTGGTAGGTAATGCCATCAGACCCAGGAGCACTGTGGCGTTTGCATTTCCTAAGAGCCGCATATAGTTCCGACATATTGAAAGGATGATCCATACTCTCCGGACTCCGTGCAGGACCAGTCAGTGATCGAGGATATGAAGATCCAGAAGGGCGTTGGGGTACAATGAAGCGCACCGCAAAATCATCTGCAAGTCGTGATAATTCAATGCCAGTTTTAAGACTGAGGGCGATGAACACATCTCGAGGTGTTGGAGAGCAGCCCATACCTCTCAGTACTTTGTAGATCTTTGGCTTAGGTGTACATGGAGTTAATGAAGAAGCAAACTGACGAAATTGTCGACGGCGAAGTACGCGAGTATGACGGAGTAAAGCTGACGTAACACGACGACAGTCTATCCAATGGGAGACCTTGCCAGATCGGCGCGCACGACGCTGAGTGCGGCGGCGAACAGCACGTAAGCGTACGAACTTCAAATCCGGGGACGGCTGAGATATCCTTAATGATATTTTATATGTGGATTGAACGAGACATGCGGGAATATCTTTTAATATATCCTCTGACGGCTCAAGAAAGCGAAAATTTGCGCGAAATACGTCCCAGTTGGTTACACTGTATTGACGACGTGGGAGGCGGGTCACTTCGGGTATATTCATCAAAATTGGAAGATGATCGCTTCCACGTGTGTCCGCATCCAACGACCAGTACACGTCTAGATTGGGGAAAGCGAGAGTAAGGTCCAGCACGCTAGGTTCTCCGCGATGACCAAAAAATGTAGGAGAGCCGTCATTCAGAATAATCAAATCTGTTGATTCAATCTCATCTGCGAGAGTCGTACCCCGAGGCGTCGTGCGTTTACTACCCCAGAGAGTATGGTGTGCGTTAAAATCTCCGCATATAAGGAGATGACCAGGAAATTGAAGACGTAGGCTACTAATGCACTTCGCATCAAAGCGACCAGTAGGACATATATATACAGACACAATGGTCATCTTAAAGGAGCGAAATATGACCGTGCATGCTGCAAATTCAGCTGTTTCTGTACACAGATGGGACACATCTTCTGCAGCTTGCTGCACACTAGAGTGAACAAAGAGTGATGCCCGTGACGAGCTGTTAGGCGTGGCCGCCGCGCTAGGGTAATAGACATAGGGCTGAATTCGAGAGCCATGTCTGAGGCGGCATTCCGAAATTGCAAGTATAGGCACCGGCTGAGATGAAAGGTAATACTGCAACTCTGCTAATTTAGAAGTGATGCTGCGGGCGTTCCATTGTAAGATAGATGGGCAGGAAGCCATAAAAATAAAAATGAGGAGAGTAAAAACTTTCATTGCAGAAAACTTTTGACCAGGGGCTCTATAAGTGTGATAAAATTCAGGAGCTGGTTTGCCCATGGATACTGTAGAAGCGGGAGAAACTGTCGCGCTATGGCCAGCATTTGGCGTACGAAGCTACCTAACGAGGAAGTGAGGGTGCTTGGATTTTGGAGGGACGGTATCGCCTCCTGTCCAACACTAAGAGGAGCTTGAGTGGTCGGGAGTACAGGGCCGGCCTGAACTGGTGGTGACGACGGTGGGGGCTCGTTTTGCAGCGCTGCTTTGTAGCTTTGTCGCACGTTGCTCTCGCCAGAGGAGACAAGGACAGGTGCTTCCCTAGGCGGAGGCTCTGTGTCCATTGGCTTCGGGGCTTCGGCGACAAGCGAGGATGGCGGGTCTTGTTTGTCTGCAATAGGTTGTTCTGCCTGGCGTCGTCGGGAATGACGTCGTCTCCGTTGAAATTTTTCAGTTAGAATAGCCATCTCTGTTGCAGCTTCGGCTCGTGGAGCCGCCTGCTCGGCCGTACGTTTGTCAACTTGGGCTCGTGCTTCTGCGAAGGACACATTGTTCTCGCAGCGATAGCGACACACGGAGCGCTCAGCTTGCCAGAATGGGCACTGTTGGGATGTTGTTTCATGTGGTTTCTTGCAGTTGACGCAAAGAGTGCTCGAGCCTTTGCATTCCGTAGTTGCGTGAGCTTCTGCGCATCGGAGGCAAGTTAGCGACCGCTTACACACAGCCGCAACATGGCCAAACAAACTGCGCATCGGTGGCATTGGATGGGGTTGTTAACATACAAGTCGACGCCATGTCGAACCAGGCCGACGTAGACGTGCTCCGGAGTGTAGGAGAAGCAAACTCAACACGAATAGTAGTGGACTTGCCGATGCGACGGACGTTGCGGATGCCTACTGTTGAGCGCAAAACTCCGAGTATTGCGGAGTCAGAAAGGGTGCTGTCAATGTCGCGGACAATTCCAACGCTGGAGGCCTTTCCACGAGGCTCGAAAGCACGCACTTTCATACCGCAAAGCGTAGTCTGCCCAAGAAGAGTACGTGTCGTCTGTCCATTCCGCGTGTCAATCGCTAGGAGATTCTTCCGCCTGTTAAAGCGCACCTCAATAACACACGAAGGCACGAGCGTCTCCAGAGTGGACGTGAGGCGAACCGAAGTGATGGAGTCAATTCTTACATCTCTATCCACAGGAGTGAAAAGAACTACGAGACCGACAGTGGGCTCGGTTTGGGTGATGACAGTCTGCTCGCTAGAACCAGAGCCTTGACTTGGGCAGCGTCTCTTTGTTCCGCGGACGACATCCTGGAACGCACCTTGATTGTCGTCGGCAATTGAGCCCGAAACGCTGGCGATTTCTTCGTCGTCAGGCGGGAGCGGTTCCGCCATGGCGGCGACTAAGGACGTTGAAATTTCCATGCCTTGCCGGCTGGAGTGCCGCGCAACGGGCCAGCCAGAACCTTGCAAGCCAGCAAGAACTGCTTATGATGAAGTCAGAGAAAAAAAATACTCACTGGCGATGGGCAACGTAGTATCAGTAAGCAGAGAAAATAGGAGCGAATGGAATGCACGTCCGCTATGTGACTTTCTCTTCTTCCTCTCTCCTCATTGCCTGGAAAGAAATATTCCCCTGAATATGAGCCGCAAAGCTGTGCCCAAAACCTCTTAGCTGAATTAGCTTTCCCGGTTTCATGTTTTATTCCAATGTTTTCCCAGGACTTCAGTAGTGCGGGCATTTTGATGCCCACTGTACACAATAGTGCCAGTAGGGAGAGTGCGGGGGAACGCCTTGGGTGCAGTGCTGAGGGGAGTGCAGCTGGGCAGTGAAAGGGGGAAGTTGTTGCTCCCCCCCTTGCCCCATCATTTCAAGCTTTGTTGCTTTGAACGGGTGGGCGGGGGTCACGGCAGGCCTCTGCACCAGGTGCCGCTGACCCTAGTGACCCCACTTACTGTAAGTAGTCGAATGTAAATTAAATTCTTTTAGAAAGCAGTCTATATTTAGAATTACTTTATTTAGTTATGCATCTTTTATCCTTTTTTTAATTTTTAATTGTACCACTACTTTGAATGCATCTTTTCAGGAGTACAAGGGTACCTGCACACCGTGTGCATCTGGAACTGAAAAAGGTTCAGAACCTTGTGAGCTTCATGTGGTTAGTTTATGCATAATGTATATTCTTATTATTAGTTTTTTTACTGCGACATTTGGAATTACAGTTTTTTTGTTTCCTTCTTTCTTTTAGGTTATGGCAGTGCCAGAAACAGTGTGTGAACCTTTGCGTACTCGAGACAGAGGAACATGAGCTTTTGTGCAGTCAACCTCTAGGGAAACACAAACCAAAAACTTGGAACCACCTCATTTTCTTCGTACGTATGGGATATAGAGAGGTTTATGTGTGAGAGGCAAAAGATTTTACTAAAAATGCTATCTTTTTCCAGCAACGGTGCCAAAGGTGCTAGTGAGTCGTGGCACACAAACTGAAATTGTGAGAACATCAACTCCTACTATAGCGCACACCTGCCCACCACTCGACAAATCAATACCACCTGTGCCACAGACAGTGTCTTCAATCCCCTCAGCCGAGGCAGAATCCCCTCCCGAGAAAGAGCTTTTTTTCCGAGGAACAGCTTTTGCCTCTGGAAGTGTCACACATCGAGAAATGGCCCCTACCCAAGGAAGAGCCTGAAGAGGGCTCCATTTTGGAAACTGAGCCAGGCTCTGAAATCCAGCTACTCTCAGAACTGGAACTTCTTCAAGAGGAGAGATCTTCGGAAGCAGAACCTACATACACAACGGTCCCTTTCCCAGATGTTGAGCCTCCCTCACAAATGGAATCGGCTTTTGAGACAGGACTGTTTTCTGAGCCACCCTCTCAAGCAGATGATGGAGACATCACTTACTGTCCATCGCAGAGTGAAAACTTTGAAAGGTATTTTGGTATTCTTGTGCAGATATTTGTTTCTAGGTTGCAGTTACTTTCTTAACAGATTTTTTTGCTTAGATATGCGCCTGGAGCATAGTGTCTGCGCCTGATGCCAGGTACACCATATAATTGCATAGTCTATACCTGTAAATAGCCTGTACTGCATGAAAATTCAGCTTTTAAACATGTATAGCCCAGAAACTAGTCCCCAAAATATGGTGGTATACTAAAATGGTTGAGCAAATATCTAGAGTTTTTGAGAGAAGAAACATTACTGCTAAACTTGGTAGCGGCTTCTAATAGCAACACCATGTGTAGCTTCCACCATAGAATTCGTTTCAAGAAAGGTTATGGTGGCTTATTTAAATTGTGTTATTTGTAAATATGAAGACTGAAATATTACCACAAGCCATAAATTGCACTGCTGTAGTTGCAATCATGGTTATTAAGAAATCTGTTTTTTTTTTTGTTTTTTTTTTCTGTTCGAAAACTGTCGGTAGAGATAGCAAGTTGGCCCAGTTGGTTCATGATCACCTAAACAAGCGCAAAAAATGCAAGGACAAGGAAGTGGACAGACAAGAGCGCACTCGCAACTGCTTTTTATTTGTGAAAACAATTATATATATATAGCTTTGAACTAACACATACTTTCTCTTAAGATTTGCTTAACCCCGGTAACAAGAAGGAATACTCATTCCCCCGATAAGGAAGGGAACATGTCACTTGTGCATTTTTTGCCCTTTGTCTGGATTTCGAAGGCCTCGCACAGTTTTATAGAAACCCTATCCAGGTATCTAGCCAGAAACCTGGTGTCGCCAGATGACGGGGCACATGGGCAACGACTGCAGTGAGCAGCAAGATGTCCCGATGGAGTGGCTCTCGTTGCTGCAGCGTGTTCCCGTGCACGATCATTGAAACATCTTCCCGTCTGGCCTATAGACCGACACGCGGAGCGGCTCTCTTTACCAACACGGCCGGAAGGCCACGCATGCGCGGTAGCTATATGGGCAAAAGCAGCCCGGCTGTCCGTGTTTTCGCCATTGCGTTCTATAGCGTGCGCTCGTTGTTGACGTTGTAGGGACGCTTGTATCTTTATTTGTGCGTCGTATTTCCTCACAAGGTATGTAGTATGCTATGCCCGACTCTGTGAGCTCGTGGCCCGAGCCTGAACGACAGCGGTATCGAAACAAACTGTGCGTGGACGGCGTTGCCTACAAGGATCCGTACGCCGCAAACAAGGCCTGCTGGACTTCCGACGTAAAGTTGCTGCCACAGAAGTCGACGGCTCACGTCGTCGTATATTTAGTTTTTTCGCCAAGCCAGTTCACGGCCGACACGGTGCAGGCGTACAAGTCTCTCGAGGTCTACGATTACTTCGAGTCGGTTTCCGCGCTGCCGGCGGGATCAGTAGACTGTGGGTCTGCGGAAGTGTGTGTATTCATTAATTGATTAAATACACACAGCGTCTTCAAGTCAAGGTATGATATTTTTCCTAGCCTCATGGCCACAAGGCATGACAAGCAGTAACGGTTTGTCCGTTCTGCAGTCTTGGCGGTAACAGGTTACAAGTAATGGCGTTGTTGGTAACGCGTTACTTTTTTCAGTAATGTATAGTAACCTATACTCGTTTCGTTTTTTACACAGTAACGGGCAACGTACTTATGTTACTATTTCAAGTAACGTAGTTACGTTAGTCTTACTACTTCCCAAGTCTTAAAGAAATTGCACTTCATTTTTTTCCGTGTTTTAGGCGTCAAGCCATGTTTTTCTTTGCGTTTTTTCTCGTAAGTATTTAGGTGAAACCGTAAAAAGAGATAAAGTAATTATGTTCAGTTTCTGCATGAACGTAATGTTTCTTGATATATGACCTGTATCGTCAAAACCGTAAAATGTGATAAATTATAATTTAAAAAAGTAACGCAGAAGTAACGTGCGTTACTTTTTATCAGTAGCTGTAACGCGTTCCTTTTATTTCTAGGTAACGTAGCTCAGTAACGCGTACCTTTTATTTGCAAGTAACGAGTAACCTATTTCGGTACTTTTTTTCGGTAACGCCTACAACACTGCCGTTCTGTCGCCGATCCCCTTCTGCAGGGTAGCACGAGCGTAGCGAGCCTCCGACGATCGCTTGGCCGGTGCTTTGTGCACGAACACCATGGGAACAAAATCCGGGTGGTCTCGATCAGACAACGGTTTCCCTGCACATAAGCAAGTCTCGGGACGGAGATTGAAATGGAAGCCGCACTTGCCTTCAAGAAAGTGTTTGCCACACAAACGGTCGTTCGCGCGAGGCGACCATTCTTTTCAATCCACGGATATTATCCACCTTCTATGCCTTTCAGAGTCTGCCGGGAACTTGTGGAAACTCATCCGCTGCTTTTCTTGTACATTTCGGTGCAATTAACGACAACACAGCTTCGCGGCATGCTGAAATGCTATGACGCCCATGTGAAACGTGCGCGCTTTTGCCCACACCCCCCGGCTCCGGCGCGATCGCAGCGCCGCCGCAGCTCCGTGACGTCAAGCCCGCGTGTCGGTCTTATAGACGAGCCGTATGACGTTGGAATTTTGTAGACAAGACCTGTAGTACACTCCATGTATTTTGTGCTGTGCCTAGTATCACAGGGATCTTTCGATATAGTGGGATTGTTGATCCCACGGCACAGCCACTCCAGCTTATTGGGTGCAGTGAACACCACAGGCACATCGTAGCGCGAGGCAACTTTCTTAAGATTACGCGTGACTGTGTGCCTGTGGTGCTCGCTGCACCCAACAAGCTGGGGCAGCTGTGGCGTAGGATCAACAATCGCACTGTATCGAAAGATCCCTGTGATACCAGGCACCGCACAAAATACGCGGAGTGTACTACGGGTCTTGTCTACGAAATTTCAACGTCATGCAGCTCGTTTTATATAGGCCAGACGGGAAGGTGTTTCAATGATCGTACATGGGGACACGCTGCGGCGACAAAAGCCACTCCATCGGGACATCTTGCCACTCACTGCAGTCGCTGCCCATGTGCCCAGTCATTTGGCAACACCAGGCTTCTGGCTAGATACCCGGAGCGGGGTTCTAGAGAACTGCGCGAGGCCTTCGAAACCTAGGCTAAGGGCAAAGAATGCATAAGTGACACGTCCCTTCCCTTATCGAGGAATGAGTATTCCTCCTTGTTACGGGGGTTAAACAAATCTTAGAAAAGAGTATGTGTTAGTTCGAAGCTATATATATGATTGTTTTCACAAATAAAAACCAGTTGCGAATGTGCTCTTGTCTGTCTACTTCCTTGCCCTTGCATTTTTTGCGCTTCTTTAGGTGACTGTCGGTAGAGATTGACTCGTCATCTCCTTACTAGCGAGGTCACATACAGGTATGACGTTTATAATAATTTTTTTACAAGTTTTAAGACATCTAGAATGCCACATTCTTTGTTTAGATGAACAGGATAACTGAAGTTCCTATTTTTACGGTTACTGAAACAGTAAAAACTCTGATTTAAAGAAACATTGTGTATTTAAATGCAGAGTGACCTCCTATGCTCACAGCCTGTACAGAGAGACATTGGGAAGAACCTCGCTGGTTCTATGCTTTTCGTTTTGACTTTTTTTTCTTACCAGCATATGTGTGACCCTGAAATGAAGGAGTGCTTTCACACACTGTAATCTAGCTTTTTCTTTATGCAAACAACAACTAATTTTTGGGATGCCAGTGTCCCTTTTAACTAACTGCAGTCGACTCTTATTATTTCAAACTCCAGGAAATTGCAAGCTTTAGTTTGATTTATCAAAAATTCATCTAAAAATTACGTGAGGCAATGTAACAATTTGCTATACACACATACAACACTGGCGAAGTTCGATACGAGTAGTAGTTTTGGCAGAATATTTTGTAGTCGACTATCGAATAGTTTCTCCAAGCCTTTTATTACCGTTGTACCATGCTTAAACGAAAATTCGGCTGAATTTGTGAAGGTTGTTCCTGACCGTCCACTGCTAAGCTCTGTTAGTTTTAATATAGCAATGTGTATGAACTGTGACCTCAGAAGGTTCAATGCCTACTTGGGGTGGCAGGTAAATGACAGATTTGACATAAAATTAAACCTAAAGGGACTCCCAGCTATTCTATTTGAGGGAATATATAAATGTGCTCGCTATATGCAAACATTCTTTCTTTAATCTCGAATTTAACGCCATCAGAAAAATGAAAAAAACAAGCACAAATAATGAAAGCAGGTTGTCGGGACAGTATACTGCTTGCATAATCAAGGTGGGTTAGCCCCATTGAGCACGCTTTTCACCGAGCACCCGCATACTGTAGAAAAGCAATGCCCGCGAGCTTTGCGGGTATTGCCTCACTGCAGTATGTGGGTGCTCGGTGAGATGCGCACTCAACGGGGCCAACCCGCTGCGACAAAGAAATAGTAAAAATTAAGCAAAAACACTGCTTGAATTCAGCAGCTTATAGATGCATTAAAACCATAGCGCGGCACCTACAATTTTAATATATTGAATTAATTCGAAGTTTGAATTATCCGAGTTAGAATTATAAAGAGTCCACTGTAGTGTGCTCTTATATATTATACAATTCATTTACAGCTTCGATTCCAAATCTTTTTATAGTGCCGACGAGACCAACCCCCACAAGGAGCGGAAGTACATTGTGTACGAGAGATCACTCCTACGTCTCTTCGAGTTCTGCAGCCTTTGCCACTGCCCTTGCAAAACATCGATGAGAACGGATGGCACTAAACTAACGGTGACTACTGGGTGCGCAAGTGAGCATATCAGGAACTGGACGAGTGAACCGGAGGTGGCAGGCAGGAGTGCGGGGAATATTGTCCTTTCCTCTGCTGTTGTCTTCAGTGGAGCGAACCCCACTGTCACGTTAAGAATGCTGCGGCTCATAAACCTCCAAGTGATGTGTGACCGCACATTCTACAGGTACCGGGAGGGGTACCTGTTGCCAGCTATAGCTGATGTAAGTTTTAAAATCACTGTTTTACAGCTCATTCTGTTCAGTTTGAAAGAACACTATGCAGACAGCAGATACAATTTTTTCTGATAGGGTTTGAATGAACAGACGCTTTAAATAGTCATAGATCTGATTGGTGTATGTGATGAAAGGTTTAGAGAATACTCGGCATTCTTTTAACCGTAGAGTAGTCGGCATGGGGTGAAATGTAAATAGAGGGTTGACGATTTCCGAGATGACATATGTAGCATCACCTAGGGGACAACAGCAAATTTTGGGATGCACCGAGCAAGGGTCCAAAGCACTGGAGCAGCAGCCACACACTTGCAGCCTCCATTTAGTGCGGGGGTGGCACAACATCCAGCAAAAGCAATGCGCCCACTATTACTATTTCCTTCCGTGCCAGCTGTACATGAGTGAACTGGGTCAAAGCATTTCAGATAAGTTGCTGATATATTAACAAGTTGTGCATCTATGTACAGCCAAACTTTTATTATTGAAGGATCCTTAGCAATTCCTGGTGTGTAATTTAGAAGCACTCTAGTTTGTAGCAGGGGTCGGCAGCCTCGTGCAACGGCAGGCCGAGGCATCATGAACCCGACAAGGAGGGGGTCAGACGAAAAGTTGCGAAAGGAAGAGGGCTGCACGTTTGAACGTAAAAATACTCATGATAATTGAGGTGACGTTTATTGTTAGTGTCGGATCTCTCCCAAAAGCAGCCGTCAGAGAATGCGAGCTTAACCCACTTGGGCGTTTGTGCTGAGCTGGGCATACGCACCGTGCATGCTGCATTGTTCATGCAGGCCAGAGTGGTAACAAAAGAGCCCCTCCTCCCCCTTAGGCGACAGCAGAGGACAAACTCCAGCCGAACGCTGAAGCAGCGTTCGGTTGTCAGTCGAGCACCGAGTCATTGTTATTTGTTGTCCTCATCCATGTAGCTCTAAAGTTAGCTGCTTGGGACGCCACAGTCTCATCTCATCCCCGATACTTTACCTCCTTTGTCATTTATGACAATCTATTGATTGACCAGTGGCAGCATTGATACCTTAGGTATCTGCATGGTAGCTGCACACACTCCTAACTCTGAGATATATCTGGCAATATATCGGAGGTCTACGGGTAATCCAAAAAAGCTATTCCAAATTGAGTTCTCTTACACAGGTATGGAACACAGAACAGGAAAAGTTTCTAGAAAGCATGAGGAGCGCAGGATGAGTGCACCTGGCTGGTGATGGGCGGTGCGATTCGCCGGGCTACAGCGCAAAATACTGTACATACAGCTTCTACTGCAATTCTCTCCACAAGATTGTACACACGGAGCAAGTGGAAGTTGGTGGGGTAAGAAAGTTTATTTATTTGAGCCATTGCTGTTACACAAAATGCCCTACATAAGGTGAGAGAACTAATAGAAATGGGTCACAAGGTGATTGTAGTTAAAAGGAATAAAGTCATGCATCAGACTTGTGTCCAGGGCATATATCAGATCAGAATATTAAAACGCTTGCTGTTTTGGTTTTTGTCAACATGATTTTATCAGAAAAACTCTAATTTGGCTGAGCACCAGAACAAATTTTTCTTGAAAGATATACCTCATCCATTTCGTTATAAAAAATGTTGTTCCTGCTGCCTGCTTGTGCATATAGTGCCGTGTGCGTGGCAAACTTGGAAACGCACACAGCTACTACGCTGGGGAACAAGGTTCAAACACCGTGCGGCCCGGTTCCATTTTTTCGCAATGTTTGATCTTGTGAAAAGTTCCGGACAATTCTCTCGTCACCTTTTTTCTGACTGAGCATTCCTGAACCTACCGAGTGTAAAAAAAGAGTGTTGATGAGCTGCTTTGGGACAGTTGCCCTGCTGTCGCATAGAGTTGAAAATTTAAAATAAGGAAAGTTTTATAAAAAAAAACTGAATTTGCAATAAAAAAATTTACTTCTTGGAAAAACAGTTCTTGCATTTTCCGTAGCTAACCCAAAACACGGAACCCTACATAAAGTAACAGTGACAGGGTATTTATGGTTGCCAAGATTTTCTTTGAAACATTATTTATGTGCGCCTATCACACAGAAAAGGTTTCAGCTGGAAATCTGTCTCTTTTATGCTTAGAAACTGCCTGTCAAGATTTGGTTATTTGAGGCTAGTCTCCCTCCCTTTTAAGTTTTCATGTACGAAATATTTGGTGTGCAAAATACTGCACACATATTTCTAAAGCTGGAGTAATGTCTTGCATTTTGGAATCACCACAAACTCTTATTTAAAGACAGATTGAGTGCATAGTCGCAGTGAGTGACTTTCACGACTCCTCCGACATCACAGGGCACCTAACTGATTCTCTGGTTTTTATTTAACTTTGTTTTTTTATGCAAGCATGTGACTCTGGAACATAGAACCTTGGGTAGTGTCCTTACACTATAATCTAGCATTTTGCAATGACAAATTATTTTTGTTTAGTCAGTATTCTTTTCAGACGAATGATGACATTGTGAGCACTGCTATGAAACAGTAGAAGAGATAGTGGTACTAGTATTTGCTCTAGGTTGCTGACTTATCTACTTCTTTGTCAGTGTGATGAGGTGAAATTCAGCTCGCAGATCGAGAAAGTGGGCTTTGTCCGAGCCCTCGACTACCTGCAAGATGAAGGCATAAACATCATGTCCATTACCACAGACCGGCACAGTGCCATTAAAAGGGAAATTGCCACCAACCACCAGACCATCACACGCTTTTTTGACAGTTGGCACATGTCAAAAGGTATGTCGATAAGCGACAAAAATACAGTGCAACTGTAGGAACTGACAAACGTGTAGCATGAACTGCTGCTGCATCATTTATTGAAAGAATCATGTAATCTAACTTAACAGGAATCACGAAGAAGCTCACAGCAGCCAGTTAGCGACCTTCCAACAAGAAACTAAAAAGCTGGGTTCAGCCCACCAGCAACCATCTCTACTGGTGTGCTGCGGTTGGTAAAGGAGTTGAACCAACGGTATTGGATTTGTGGCATACGATTAAGCGGCATGTTGTGGATCTTCATGATGGCCACGAAGGTCGCCTCACTCAGTGTCTGCATGGTCCCCTGACAAACAAAGAGTGGCTTAGCCAAGGTGAGCTTTTCGTTTCTGTTGTTTAAATGCATCCAGAAAACAATGCCAGTCATTTTTTCCTCAGGATCACCAGCCTATGAAGCATTTCAGAAAGTGGTGATGGCACCAACATTGTTGCGTGACCTGAAGAAAGTGTCACCATCATGCCAGACATTTGGACTAGAGTCGTTTCACAGTGTCTTAATTAAATTTGCACCGAAGTCGCTTGCTTTTTCGTATGAGGGAATGCGTGCCCGGTAAGCCAGTGTGTAATTTTTTTTATATATGTTTGCATTGCCTGACACTTGACATTTCTTTCCCAGTACCTACCTCGCCATTTTGCACTTCAATGAAAATAGCAAGCGACTCCAGGCCCAAACCGCTGAGGGAGAAGACAGGTGACATGTGAAGGCCCCAAAAGCCCGGAAAGATCACCTGGCATCACGTTCCCCCTCACAACGGAGCCAACATATGGTGAGCTGCCTCAAGAAACTCTTTTTAGAGTAATCTGTAGTTCACTTCAACATTAGAAGCTATTCTGCCCACATGAAGCAAGCTCTACTCAGTGCCTAATGGGCTACAGCACGTTGGGCACTTTATGTGCTTAGGTGCATAAAACACCAATGTGTTAGACATTATTTGAACCCTGGAGAGTGGGGACAAGGAGGACAGCACGAGCACAAATCTCCAAACAGGCTTAACGTTTAGTCCACTCTTTGCGACTCTATATAGGTATGTACACAAAGAAGGGAATTCAAAAGACCAAAAAGCAACACGACGTCCCACTGCTGCATAGGGATCAAGCTTGGTGCATTAAATGCTCTTATGGGTGTAGCCTCTCCTGCATTTCTTGTGCTATAACACACCGTACGTAAGCTTTGTGAATGCAGTAAAGTTTACTGCATGGTTATGATAGTTGCAAGAATGCACTTTGAGAAAGTGCTCCACTTACTTTTGCCTTCAAGACTACAGCACATACCTTGTGAGGTAATATATAATAGTATATTACAGTGCTCCCTCCTTTTGCAGAGTATGTGGACTCTTTGTTCGACGAAGTATTGGAACGGCTCCAGCGTCTGCCATCGTTCAGGGAAGCCAACGCTGAAGTCTCAACACTCCCCCTACCACCTCCACCCATGATTGCAAGGGTGCAACCGAGGCCCTCCAAACAAAACCTCGTAGCAGTCCACAAGTCACGGTTTGGAAAGAATTAAGTTCGACACCATCCACGCCACTGCGGGCACTGAGCTGCGTGTCGATTGCCAGCTAGCTTTGTTTGTGTCCCAAGTACTGCAATCTATTGAAGAGCTGCATGTCAAAGTAGAAAAAAAGAATGTGTGTGGTTGTTTGTCAGATTCTTTTCTGGTTATGTTGGGCATTCCGCAGTGCAGCATTCTTAATCCTCGTTTTTTTTTAATCATTGTAAATAATGTTCTTATGTATGACATATTCGAACATGCAGTTATTTTGTGCTGACATAAATTTCTTCCAGGTGATGTATAATGTAAAGGGCTGTGTATCTCTTCAGTGCAATATGTGTTCTATGTTCATGGGCGCTGTACTAAAGGTTCTTAGAAGTTAATACTTTCTTAGTCTTTTTTTTGTTCTTGTTGGCACTGTTTTTATGTGAAATGTGAAAATAGAGTAATAAATCAAGAGCTGCTGGCATGAATTTAGCAGCGCCAAACTACAACTCATAACCAGCATTTTTCTCTTGCTCTGGTGCGAACTGTAATGGGTATAAACTGTCACTCCCTCTACAAACGATGCAGATGGCTGGTTGGTTTAGAACTCAATTTGCAATAGTCAAATAATGAAAATGCAGCAGCAAAGGGATAGAAGCTTTAATGATGGCCTCAACAGAAGGTCCATGATAAATCTGCGCATTTGGGGTGCATTATTTCAAGTTAGCTAAATTGTGTACTGGCAGATTGTAAAAGAACATTGTAGTTTCTCGGTACAAAAACTAAGCTCTAACCAGCTACTTCCCCTAGGTCATTTTTACAATAACATAGCTTGTGAGCAGCTCGATTAGTGAGAACCTCAAGTGACTCTGTCCCTAATTTGCCAAGAAAGGCTCCTGCCATTATTTTCAGGAGGAGGATGTCTGCCCCATCAAAAACCCTTCTGACCATCATAATCGATAGAATAAAAATTAGTAGGTATAAATAACTATCTCACTGCAAGGGTTGCACGGTATTACATATTTCGTCAGAATGCTTTCTAAGGAATCCTGGTATTTCTGCATATCAATGCACTCTATACTCCATTCAGCCCTGAGCTGAAACCGTGGTAGAAGTGAGACTCTCGTTGGACCAATCATATGCCTCTCTTTCGCCGTATGATCATGCCCTTGCCCATACCCACGTGCACCAAGCCAGTTGCCAAAAGGTAGGCGGCTGATCAGTTCAGCAGACACGTAGCTCCCATCACAGTCTTAGATTAGGGGCGAAGAATGTGTGATTGTTTAGGCTTGATTTTGGCTTCACGACAATTTGTTACCAACTTCTGCCTTGCCTTAACGCTGCAGAACAAAAATGTTGCAAAGATGTTCGGAATAGATATGGGTCTCATGAAATGAACTGACGTGCTTTTAGCAAATGCGTCACGGACAATGATAAATGATAAGGGAAGAAAAGTTCTTTCGAGGGGAACACTGGAATTCTGGATACATTCAACTGTGCAACCCTATTATTGAGCTTCAACAAGCTTTAGAAATGTGCGCAGTGAGAGCCTCCATAAGGTAATGCACCAGTGGCATAATCCACATTTTTCAAAATGCTGCAAGATTGTTTGGTATGAAATAATGAAAGCACTTGGAAAAGAAGGCGAAAAAGCTTCTTTGTAGGATCGGGGGACAAGAGACTACCCGCAACTGGCAGAAAGGTGATGGGAGAACTCGGTCTGGGTCACTGCAGCTAAATAGAGCCAACAGGATTAGATTTCCTTGCACAAAGCAATGTCCTCGCTCTCTTGTGCAACGCTGTGTTCGTATACACCCGGCATATACGCACTATGTATTTTTGAAAAAGGTGTATTACTCTTGAGGTGTGGTACGTCAGTACCAGTGATGCGAGAAGGGGTCCGGAAATGAAAAATTACATGACCTGAACTAATTAGAATATGCAAGCATTTTTATATTTTGAATTTTGAGGTGACAAAAAGAAAGAAAACAATTGTACGTACCTTGGGAATCGTGGTAATCGGAATCCTGTGGTGCTTTCGCTGGGGAAGGCATCCCGGATGGCACCGACGACGCATGAAGGCAAGACGAGTCTCCTCCCTCTGCCCAGCCTGCCCCATACCCAGCGAACAAACCGCCGATATGCAGTGTACCGGTAGCGCCTAAAATTACGATGAAACGAAAATGAGAATACTTTATCCAATTTCTTTTTTACCTGAATTTTTCAGCACTAGCGAAGTGTAACAACATGGGACAAGGATATTTTGCTGGCGGCCAGCACAACCTGGGGAAAACAAATTGCCAGCACAAGCGTGTTGGCAATTTGGCCACTCCCTCGCTTGCGTTCACGCCGCTTCGTGGCGACAGTCTGCGGCTGCGCATTACAAAAATTAACCCACTTGGCCCAAGCCCTGCTGTCCTCATTGCCCTGCCCTGCCTTGCCCTGGCCCGTGCCCCCCTCCCCTCCCCCCCCCCCCCCCCCCACACTCCTTTCCTGGTGAGGGAGGTCCATACGATTTAGTTCAGCGACGTTTCGTCGAAAACATTTTTTTTTCGTGATAATTGTAAAAAATAAATATGTAAATATCGCCAAATGTGATAAAAAAAAAAGAAAAAGTATGCACATTCTTGGGATCGAACCCGTGTCCGCTGCGTGTGAAGCAGACGCCTCTCCGCTGAGCTACTCTACAGCTGTAATAGTAGTTTTTTATAATTCGTTTTATACTAGACCCAATGGGGGACAACTGCGAGCAATTTTTTTTTCCGGGTTATGTCGGCTATCGGCAGGGTATCGACTTCCTAAGAGCATAGACTTACCTGCGGATCTCCTTGGGCATAGGCAGCTTCCTGTCCTGCAGCTCGAAGTAGGCTAGTTTCAACATCGTAACGTTGAGGCAGACGAGGGGGAACTCCACGTTCCTAGTGATGCAGCCGGTCGACTGCAGGGCGAAAAGTTTGCTGCCAACTTCCCTGCAGCAAAGGCATTCTCCGGGCTCGAAGTCGGGCAGCACCACGCATTGGCCACATTCGCACCTAGTAAAGAAATCGTACGCGTGCATATTCAGTTCGAGGTACGCACTTCGTGCTTGACGTTTGCGCGTTTTTCAAGCTCTTACCAATTTGTGTTCGTAAGACGGACGATGTCTTCAGCCACGAGAAGGGGCGACGACTCGGCGAGGTCTTCGTCCAAATCGGCTTGCTGGTCGGGCGTATCGTATGGGACGAATCCTAATTGTTTTGTTTTCTGGCCGAGATTTCTCTCTCGAAGGAAGGAAGATTCGAACGAAGTAGAGGCCGCACGCCCGTCACCCGCTGCCATCGCCGTCCAGCACGCTAGACCCACGATACGCGATACGACGCCATGTTGGGAACTATCTACGCAGTGAACGCACAAAATGCTTCCAGTTGTCTGTGCACCTTTTTTTTTTCAATCAACGTATTTACAGCTTTTTAGAAGCCACAAAAAATGGGTTTCATATTTTTTTCTATTTTTAATATTGAGTGTGTGCATTTACTGGCCTACGACTTTGATTAAATTTGGTTGTCGGATCGATACCTTAGAAAACGGCCCGTGACCGCTAAAAAGAGAGTGAGCGAGACTCGAACCGGCCAGTTCTTGATCGGCGGTTTTCGGGCGGAAAGAAACCGAATTTGGAGCCGCAAATTCTGTTCTGGGTAGTTGAGCTCTCATATGTCACGTACGACTAAAAACCTCGGCGAGCATAAATGCCCTGTCAGTGTCCCTTTAATGAGGTTCGAAGTAAACCAGTTCATTGTACAAGTAATATTCGTTTGAAGATTTTGTTTGGTGACGAGGTAATCCACATGACATGACACCAACACCATGTGGTCCGCATATTGGAGTACTTTATACATTGTGAAACAGCGCTAGGGAGATCATTTATATATAAATTGGAAAGTAATGGAGACAGCACTGAACCTTGAGGTACTCCAGCCGTTAAAAAAAATTCTACTACTCTTGAGATTTTTTAAAACCATACCCTGGGAACGTCCTGAAAACTAATCTTTTAGGAATGAAAAAAAAAAAAAACCCTAAAGCCAAGCTTGCATAGTTCGGAGCAAAGAATTTTGCGATTTATGCTGTCGAAAGCTTTCGACACATCCAAGAACACTACACAAGTAAACGTATTATTGTCAAAACTTGTATGTATGCAATCTCCAAAAGTTTCTAAGAGCGCTTGGGTTTCTCGTTCTCCAAGAAAACCATACTGATGACCGAAAAATAAGCCAACCTTTCCACGAAACCAGTCATCGCCCTCAAAAGGTGTTTTTCTAGTAAATTCGCCAGACACGACGAAACTGAAATAGGACGATAGTTGGCAAAATCCATCCCTTTTAAAATGGCTTAACAATAGCCGTTTTCATTCCCGTCGATCGAAATCCGGTCTGAATGATACCATTCAATATTCCTAAAAGTGCATATTTAAATTTTTCATAATTTCTATACGAGACGAAAAAAAAAAGCGCTGAAATTCTCAATCGTTTTTTTTTTCGTCACAGGCGCGAAAGACTTATCTATCATATGATCGAATGAACGTCATTGTTTGCCACCACTTACTCGATTAGCTGTCCCCCAGGTTTTTGCTGCGTAAAAGCGATTATTTCAAACTCTCCTTTCAAATATCTGCGGTTCGAAGAACGAACTAATGCGCACGCTTTGTTCCATGGTATTTTAAACTCTTCCTTCAGCGCTAACTTGCTTGGTGACCGTTTGTAGTGTCCCCAAAGCAAATCCTTGTAATTTATACCCACTAAAATGTCTGACGTAATCCGTCCCTGATCTGGCTTATGTCTTTTAATAATAACTTTCTTTTTTCACGTAGATGTAAAATTTAAAAAAAACAGATCAAGAAACGCGTCGCACAACACTGATGGCTGGACTGAAGTTAAAAGGGTATTCTAGTCGTGGTTTCTAATTTTGTTATCTAACTGCGCTTGATCGATTATGGTTATTTCTTTATTCTTTTTGTGGGACTCCTTATAGTTTTTTTAGATTATCTGGCACGCTAGAAAATAATGGTCCGCCAACTTTTCTGTTATCATTGCAGCAGATGCGGTACCCTCGAAATTAGGATGTATATGTGATCTATACACGAGGATGATAATGTGTCACTTAAAAGTTTTTCCCGTGGGTGCGTGTATCACACTTGCAATGCCGTAAGTTGCCATTAAGTCAAGATCATCGCAGACCACATGGCGCGAGGAATTCATCGTATGCAAATTGAAGTCACCGACTAAGCATAGCTAACTTTTCGGGGTAATCACGGATAGCATTTTATCTAGTTCGTCGAGAAACAAGTTCACGTTGCTTGAAGGGGGCGATTGGTTGTCATCAAGAGAACCGAAAAATCTTGGAGTATATTTAGCAGGCTTAGGCACTCGAAGTGCGATACGGTTCTTGTAGACTGGATGGCGTCCCAGATGTCTTCAATGAAAACAAAAATTCCTCCCCACTCCCTGCCCAACGTTCCTATAAATGTAAACCGTTCGTAACCCGGAAAAAAGAGGGCTATTATAAACTTTTTAACATTAACTTCAGTCAAAACGAATGCATCTATGACAGCCTCCAAGAAATCTATTCAGCTGCGTTTGAGACATACCTCTCAAACGCAGCTGAGTAGATTTTATTCACACATCATGTTTTATATACCAGCCTCTCGCACGATTTCCGCCGAGTTTGCACATGTTCACATAGCCAACGCCCCGCCCTCCATAACCCAGCCAATGATACCCTCTCACATAACATTCATCTGGTCTGCGTACGTTCACACATATACGCCACGACCCCCCTAACACAGTCAGTGGTACAAAACTTCTCAAGTGAAAGGCGTGTCTAGGTAAAGTAATCCTCAAGATTTTATAATATTTCTCTTTCCCCTTTTTCTACCCTGTACAAAAATGAAATCCTCCTCGTCGCCGGATCCAGTGCGATTGAAGGTTAGCTAGTACTATTTCCTACAGAGCCAATCTTATATGTCACTTTTAAAACCTGGGGCCCTAAACTCGTCAAATACAAAGTTGTAGCCGAAAGTTCGCGGAGCGCGCCGATTGGATGTCGACGAGAAAAACGCGAAGTCATTGTCGTGATTGTCCAATCGGCGCGCTCCGTCAACTTTGCCTCCAACTTTGTATTTGACGAGTTTAGGGCCCCAGTTTGGCAAAACTTGTGTCTTTACTCTACACCATAGTGTCCTCCCACACCGGAAAACAATTAATGCACTTTTCCACGCGCCTTGCAATTGTTTTAAAAACGTTTTGTTTACCCGACGTAGGAGAACCAACAGGTCATTGGAATGTCATAAACAACACTAATCTGGCATTTTACGGGGGCTTCCTTGTGCCTTTTCCAACAACCATGAAGTCCCCCCGAAAATGGCGTCAGCCTGTTTAACTTGTTAATTCGAAACCGCTATCAAATTATGCGAAAACCCGTGAAAAAACGGAATACATATGTCACTCTGTCCGATTTGTTCCTAGTTTTCTTTTCTATGCAACTAAAACTCTGGGCATTTCTAGGCTACACCCTGCACTATGTTATTTAAATACCCCGCATCCTACAAGTACAACAATTGATGCTTAGCTGCCCTTAACACTTTGTACTGACAAGATTTTACGAGAGCATTACCTAACAAGGATGCCACTACACCTCGTTTAACATAACTGAATGGCAACTGTGGAAAGGTAACAAATGTTTTCCAGTGTCGTTCGTTCGTCTCCGGTTTAGAATCATGAAGAATCCATTAAACTGCATTTGTCCGCTTCTCGGTGTGACGGGTGCAGACGAAGCTTCGTCGCCGCAGTCTAGGTGTCTTTTGCCTTCGCTAGAGCGCCTTAATGTGCGCAACCCCCCCCCCCCCCCCCCCCCCTCCAACTACTGCAGGATGTCGTCTACGGAGGACGCCGACAAAAGTGTTAGGATGACGTCGTTTTGCCACTCGGCGCACTAACAGCAGACTTGTACTGTACGCATTACAAGCAACCAAATTACTTGTAATCGATTACTTTTTGGAGTAATTTTGTAATCAGTTGATTACTTTTATTAGGCAGTAATCACAAGAGTAATCTGATTACTTTTTGATGTAATAAAATTACTTGTAACCGTTACAATTTGTCTATGGGACCCCCCCCCCCCCCCCCCCCCCCCCCCCGGGCATACGCCTTTTTTTATAGAACGACAAAAATAAAATTTGCTTTTTTTTTTTTTTCGAACAAAAAACAAGAAAGATTTTTGCGGTGCAGTAGCAAACGAGGTCAATCTTTTTCTATGTACAGTTTCTGTGGAATGTCCGTTTTTTTTTTTTTTCTTTCGAGCTGGGACTGGGAGTGGGAAGCCCCAGGGAAGCCATAGTGCGTGACAAAGGCCGTTCAGGGCGAAGTTTGAGGAAGCAGAATGTAGCTTTGTGAGTCCTTCGTTCAAACCAGCCCCCTCACGCATACACACAGAAATAAAAAAATAAAAAAATCATGCTTAGGGTACCTACTCGCAGCCCGTAGGAGAACCAGAACCGAAGAATGCCTAAAGCGGATGCAAAACGTAACAAAGGCAGTTGAAATATTTCCCCATTTCCCCTACGTGGTCTTTGTGACAAGCAAGGTTTCGAGTTGAGAAGTGGTCGGGGCGATCTCTTCCGCTAATGGATACTACACATGATCCGTTTCAAATCCTGGAGCTGCTGCTCTTTTGTATAACATGCGAGCTCATCCACATGTGAATAATAAAATGAGCGACGCAAACTTTGAGCGACAACCCTTGCTCAAGCCTAACAAGATCTAGAACCCCCTCCGCCCCCCCCCCCCCCCCCACACACACACACTGGCGAACGCCCAAATCATTAAACGTCTTCAAACGAACTCTATGCTTGTGTCCGCATTGTGAAGGTGCAACGACCACGAAGAGGGAGCCGGTTTTTCTTCTTCAATACTTGTGCAAATGTGAAATATAGCTCATTAAAACTTTGGTTTGGGCTAGTTGGTCCATGGTAGGTATAAGGTTTAAAAGCGCAAACAGACAGGGACAATAGAAATTAACACAAACGACAGGGACAAGGCGCCTTGTCCCTGTCGTTTGTGTGAAATATAGGTTGGAAGTAGTTCATTGTTATGAGCGCTAAAGATGTGTCTTCACACAATAAAGTAATCGGAAAAATAACAATTACTTCTTTAAATAATGTCCAATTACTTTTGCCGTCGAGTAATCAAGTAATCTAATCGAATACGTTTTAGCCAACAGTAATAGTAATTGTAATCGATTACTTTTTTTCAGTAACGTGTACAAGACTGACTAACGGAGAAGCTTACTGACAGCAACAAGGAACCAAAGACTAAGCCGGCAGATGTAGTATCATTGGAGGGGAGTCTAGCAGAAATAAGAATGGCCATGGTCATGCTTCTTCAGTTACAACAGGAGCAGATGACGCGCTCAACTCCCACTCCTGCTGCAAATCCCCCGCCTCCCAGGGACCACCTACGGCTCTCGCTTGGTGTTCCGCTTTTTTTGCGAGCATAGGAAGTCATCGGTGACATAGAGTTATTATAATGCACGCTAGAGGTTCAACTGGCGCTAGTGTGCTGCAGCAAATTGAAGCAGACAGCAACCAGTCCGAAATTGACTTCCGGTAATGCATTTCTATGGGAAAAAGGGAGTGCATCGACTCCCTGCGCTCGGTTATAAGAGCAAATATCACGAATATTTCGTACGTACTGGCACATTGGAACATTTCTCAGTCACGCAGAAAAAATAATTGGTCAGTTACTTCGTTTTTATTTGAAATTCGTGGCATGAAAAGCGGTGCTAAAACCGCTTCGTACATGTATTTATGTGCACTGTCGGACACTGTTAGCGCGAACACGGGGCCGGCGCTTTCCACCATGGGGGATATACGTCTCAAACGAACGAAAGACATGTGGAAAACCAAGAGAAGCGGCAAGAACTATGCAACTGGATAAGTAACTCCTTGTGCATGCAGGTGATCAAAATAAATTTTGCAATAAATAAGTACTGCTTTATTCTTTCTGCTCATGAATATGTGCAAAGATGCATGTTCTGGGTTCCAATCATCAACCGCACGCCTGCGCACGCTCCAAATCTTTGCAAATAGGGAGAAGTCAGAGAATAGGTACCCGATAAAAACTGCCCGGCATAGGAAATAATAAAAAGGCACACCTTTCGTAGTCCACGTACTTTATTTCTTATATTCAAATGTGTTTTAACCGTCGTAAAGCAGCACGAAGGAGTCATTTTCATAGAGTGACAGGACGGGCATATCAGCAATATATAAGCGCCACCGCAATGCTAGCGAACCTTAAACACACTCTACATTCTTTTCGATCGTTAGTTTGCTTAGAATCGTCGCTCGTTTTTACATACCTGCCATGAAACATAGGTTTGGGTCTGAAATATAGCGAAGCTTAACATCGTTCGGTGGTAAAGAAAAATGCTGTAATTAAAGCAATACACTTTTACAATGTTAATAAATGTACACACTATCCGGTACAACCGAAATGATAAACGTTATTTATGTTATTTTCCGGCGAAGAGACAAATTTCACACGCGTTTTCCCATAGGAATGCACAGGAGCATCGCAAAAGTAGACTGGTTGCTGTCTGCTTCAATTTGCCTCCCGGAAGTCGCATAGACACTAGCACCAGTTGAACCTCTAGCGTACATTATAATAACTCTATGATCGGTGACGTTCGTCTCGGAAATCCGAGACGCAAGCGGCGTCGGGAATTGATGATAAAACAATGCTCACTCGTATTTTGCCGGTCGCACTTGGGTGCCTATATACCAGCGCCGCGTCCAGGGTGGGGACAGCCGCCATATTGGGTTAAATTTTCAGCTGCTCTTGTCGGAACTGTTTTAAATCAATATAGTCCAAATTACGCCAAAAAAAATATTTCCGCCCACGAACTACATCCACACACTCTAAACAATGTAGGACCTGATGGTGCCCTGTCTCGTCAGATATACCAAATTACGGCGTGAGTGAGTGAGTCTGAGCTACAGAAAATGTCAACACTGATGACGTTACCGCTCACTTACTGTCAGTTGGCCCACGTACTGGAAACACTGGAAAGGCATAGAGGTTGCCTATGTCAAAGATCATCTTCAGCACGCCCCCATAAACCTACCAAAACGGTGCACTTCCCGCCAGGAGGTAGTGGCTGAGCACGCCCGGGCACGCTGCAATTGTGTTGTGGCGGTCTTCTTTCAAGAAAAACCTGGAAATGTGCGACATAATCTAGGGTGGCTTGAGCACACTCTCTCGCTGGATCCCAATTCCCAACATACTTGTTATCTTGGGTGGGGTTTTCAATGCTACCGACACGATCTGGGGTTACAAGCACAATTCCCCTCGATGCCGTCAAGTATACGATCGCTTAACCGATCGTGGCTTTCATCTTCTCAACTTGCCGGGCCCCACTCGCCTGAGGCACCCGGCTAACGCTCCGAACCTCACCTGGTGGCGTGGGACTTGCCATCTGACATGGACGACTGAAGACGACAATCGGGGAAGTGACCATTTCCAGATCATTATAAACTGGTTCTGCACGGCATATAACCGCCTCTGGAAGCAAGTTGAAGTAACCCACTGGTATAAATTTAACATTACGGCGCAGAATCAAGACACGGTTGAGACCGCCTCCAAAAATGCCATGAGGATATTCACCATGACTACCACGGTGCACCGTGATCAACTAACACCTGATACCTCCACCTGTGGCAACAGCGACTTGAAATGATAAGTGGTGAGTTATTTATATGCACAAAAACGAGTGCGTACCCGGCGGTGTGCCAGGCAAAGCAGAGACGTAAAAACGTTATGCAAAATGCGCCTGCTTACCACCGCCGTGTACATTAAGTAAACAAGGGGAAAGCACAGAATGAGTGAAGGTGATGGTGGTAGCCGATAGTGATCACTCATGATGACGACTGATGGTGATGACTGATGGTGATGAGGGTGGTGATGAAGAGTGTGAAGAAGAGCGTCAGGCCTAGCAGCGGTCTTCGCGACGGCGGTCTTCGCGGGGCCGCCATGGGCTGCTGACCTCTAGCAGGCCAGACTCGAGCGCCTGGCGAGGGCTTTCTGCTTGCCCAGCATGCAGACGATCAGGCCGAATTCCCGGAGACGCAAGGAGTCCAGAACCACCGTAACGAAGATCCGGGGGCTGGCGCGGTGTTGGCCGCGCGGTGGTCTTCGCGAACGTGGGTAATAATGTCAAGCTTGTGACCGAGCAGCTTGAGCGCCTTGTAGATCAAAAGCATGGCGGGTGCCACTGGTCCGGTTGGCTCTCTGACGATGGAAAAAAACACGTCTTACGCTCAGCTGGCTTCCTCTTTTGGTCACGTTGGCAATTATACACTGCAACGGTCAACAACGTTAGGATGAGGCTTTCCACGTGGCAGCTAAGGTGCGCCGACACTAGAAACGACTTGCACGCCAACGCTGGCTTGACTGATGTGCCTTCTTGAGTAACCAAAAACACCCTGAGTCTTTTTGGCGGACTTTTCACGCTATGGAACGACCTCGCTAGGCTGATCGTTACCAACTGGTTCTGCACGGCATATGACCGCCTCCAAAAGCAAGTTCAAGTAACCCACTGGTTACGGGACTGATAACATCCAGTCGCGTCTATCGGACTCACCGACGATGATTTTGCGGCGCCCGCAGCGGTTACCTTTTCCTCTCGAAATGCCAGCACGTCGGTCGCGTGCCCTGTCACGGCTATGCCAGACATTACCGGCATTATTACGCCATTCACTTTGGCTGAGCTCCAAAACGCCATCAAGAGTGCTAGTCGACGCTCCGCTCCAGGACATGACGGTTTCCCATACGAGGTGTGCAAGAATCTCAAGGGAGAGTCAGCCACCGACCTGCTAGCCATCATCAATAAGATCTGAGAAGCTGGCGAGCTCCCCACATCATGAAAACACTCTATTGTAGTGCCAATTCCCAAACCGGGCATGGCACTGACCGGCCTCACCGCTCTGTGGCCTATATAAGCGACTCCGACCATCTGCAACATCTTTGAACGGATGATGGCCAAAAGTATCTCTCGATGGCGTGAGGCCCACTGTCTCCATCACCATAACAAAATTTGGTTCCGCAACATCTCAGAATTGAAGATGGTCTCGACCGCCTTGCAATGGAAGTCCTACATCTGTCACCCTATAACCACTTGGTGCGCACCCCTGTAGCTAATGATCAATCAAAGGCCTATGACTATATTGCCCACGCCCCACTGCTGGAAGTGATGGTGTCCCTCAGCCTCCCACCTCGTGTCATAATATCTTTCCATGCCTTTATTACCGACAGGACTTTCGCCGTCCGCCCATCATATGGCGAGTCGTCAAACCTCCCATCAAACTGTGGCGTGCCTCAGGGCTCGGTATTTGCACCACCGCTTACTTTTCCAAAACCTTTCTTTTTTAATTTACGCTGATAATGTCACAATATGGTCGGTCCACCTACCCCTGGATGTGCAACAAAATGCCTTACAAGGCGGGCTGGTCTACATTTAGGCACATGCTGCTGTCCTTTTCGGCGCAAGCACAAGTTGAAGAGGGATTAACCATGGTGCTACCTACTGTCGCCCACAGCGACGACGCGAAGGTTTCGGATTCGAGAACGGAACTCAGTTTTGTGCTGCAGACTTCTGAAACCCGGATTTCGATGTGGCAAGCCCCAAGATCGTCGACATTGACGTGGGGGTTGTTTCTTCGCCCTTGAAGTTTTCCCGCATCTGCAGGGGTCTTGGCGGCACCGGCATGACTGCATTACTGAACTAACTTTCTGTTCTACATTCAAGTTGGTAAAAACCATTCTCTTATTTATTTATTTATTTATTGAAAGTACCCTCAGGGCCCGAAGGCATTACAGAGGGGGAGAGCACATACATGAAACAAAGATAGTAATATAGTAACAAGTCAACAATATTAAATATACAACAAGCAAAGAATAATAATAATAATAGGTCATGGGTCACTGCTAAAATAGCTAATGATGGAATTTCTAAACAAGTTAGTATCAGTTATAGTAGCAATCAAACCGGGGAGGTGGTTCCATTCTTCGGCTGTGCGGGGTAAAAAAGAAGATTGAAATGTTGTGGTAAACGAACTTGGAACTCCAACTTTATGCTGATGGTCAAGACGGGATGAAATGTAAAAGGGGGTAGTAATCATCCGATTGCGTAGGAGAGGGTTATGAAAATACATTTTATGAAATAGACATAGGCGTGAAATTTTACGTCGCAAGGAGAGAAGTGGTAAACATAAACTATTTTTCATTGATGTGACACAAGCAGTACGATGGTAGTTGGAAAGAATGAAACAGGCACAGCTGACCTATTCTGAATGGATTCCAATGCAGTGATTAGAGTATCGTGACCGGGATCCCAGATGGAGGCTGCATATTCTAATTTAGGCCTGATTAATGTTTTGTAGAGGATCAATTTTAGTGAAATAGGTGCCAATAAAAAGTTGCGTTTTAAGTAGCCCAACATGCAGTTAGCACGGGTAGTAACATACTGAATGTGGGGTTTCCATGAAAGGTTATTTGTTAAGTGAACACCAAGGTACTTGTACGTTGCCACTTGCTCCAAAAGGTTGCCATCTAGGTGGTAACAGGGGCTGTTGTTAGGCTTGCGGGACACTCTCATCTGTTTACATTTACTAGTGTTTAGTTTCATTAGCCATATTTCACACCAACGAGAGATAGAGTTAATATCAGACTGAAGTGTAGACAGGTCAGAATCGTGACATATTTCACGGTAAATTACACAGTCATCGGCAAAGAGACAAACGGATGAAGACACATTAATGGGAAGATCGTTAATATAGATTAAAAATAGTAGTGGGCCTAAAACCGACCTTTGAGGAACTCCAGAATTCACAGACACATGAGGAGAATATTCGTTGTTAATTGTTACAAACTGTGAACGGTTATTTAGAAAAGACCGAATCCATGCGAGAACGTTAGGGTCAATGTTAAGTTTGGAAAGCTTTAACAGTAATAGCTCGTGACACACCTTATCGAATGCCTTGGCGAAATCTAAGAAAATGCAGTCCACCTGGGAGCCTCGGTCAAGAATAGAATGAATGTCATGAGTGAAGGATAGGAGCTGAGTATCACAAGATAATGATTTACGAAATCCGTGCTGTGCTTCGGTGAAAAAATTATTCGACTCTAGGAAATGTACGAGTTGGGAAAAGATAATATGTTCCAGAAGTTTACATGGTATGCTGGTTAATGAAATGGGACGATAATTGTTAGGGGAATACTTATCGCCACCTTTCGGAATTGGAACCACCTTCCCCACTCGCCAATCACAAGGTAAAATACCATCTTGCAGCGGCTGTTCAAACAATTTTGAGAGAATAAGAGATGAGTATAGTTTAGTGTTTTTTTAAAAACTTGGAATTAATTCCGTCCACTCCTGATGAGGATGATAACTTCAGTTCATCTATAATTTTTGCAATACAAGCAGGATCAACAAAGATAGAATCCATTGGCAGATAACAGGAACAGCTCATCGAAGGGTAAGTTATGTTGCGAATATCGGAGAAAGATTCCATAAATATACTATTTAAGACATTAGCACATTCGTCACTGGGCACGCTGTCACCACTAGAAGTTGTAAGAGAAATTGAAAAACGGTCCTTTTTGTTAACAGTATTCCAAAACTTAATGGGGTTATTTACCAACATGTCTGGAAGACTATGTGTAAAAAAGCGAGATTTAGCGCCTTCAATCGCTTTTTTGTACACTTCTACAGAATTGTGATATGCGGCCCAGCGACGCTCACACTGGGAAAACTTGGCCGCATGGTACAAGCGCTTTTTTTTTTTATTTGACAGTCTCTTCAGGGCTTTCGTGAACCAAGGTGACTGATTATTTTCAAGTATATTTCGGAGCGGCACGTATTTGTTGATAAGGGAGATTGCCTTATCTTTATACAAATTCCAGTTTTCGTCAACAGAGCGCCCCGAAAAGTCTGTCAAATACTGGTCAAAGAAAACCGCAAGATCCTTGTTGATCTGATCAAAATTCGCTCTACTGTAATCGCGTATTTTCTTTCGTTGGTCAGTCGGCCTAGATACCGACGTTTTGAAATGAAAATGTAACATAGAGTGATCACTGATCCCTGGAAGATAAGTTATGTCACTTGCATGTTCAGGGTGAGTAGCCAATATTAGATCTAAAACACTTGCTGTCGTCGGAGACACTCTGGTGGGATGAAGAACTAATTGCGACAGGTTAAAATCGAGACACAAGTTAATGAACGAATTACACTCTGTAGTGTGTACATTCATACAATGAACCTCATCTGACCATGATATAGCGGGAAAATTGAAGTCACCCAGAAGGAAGATGGGTGCGCTGGGATACCGCATCACTATTTTGTTAATGGCGTTATGCAGTCTCAACAAATGACGACGAAGATGAGGGTGGCCGATAACACACTCCCATGATCCACTTCTTATGGTTCAAAACAAGGCCGACCCAGGTTAGTTCTATATCGCACGCAATGTTTAATGAAAAAGATTTAATATGGTCAGCAATTGCAATCAGGACGCCACCACCACACCTGTCCTGTCTATCGTTCCGATACACATTGAACTTTTTTGAACCATCAAACAGTTCACTGTTCCGTATCCTCCCAGAAAGCCATGTTTCGGTTAGAACAACAACATCAGCATCGGTAGTATCAATGATGGAACACAATTCATCACGTTTTTTTTATTACACTCCTTATGTTAGTAAACAAAACAGAAACGTCGGAAAACTGTGACAGCCTAGCTCTACCCCTCGACAAATCCTACGTTGACGAGCGCGCCTCAGCGGGATCTTGAGTAATAGATGACTGTGTCTGGGGAATTGTCGGCTGTGCGGGAGAGACAATAGGCAAACTAGAAGGACCTAGCTCGTAGACTTCGCCATTGGTCGAGTTGAAAGCGTAACACCGGTTGTTAATGTGCAGCTTGTTGTGCCTAAGCTTAAACGTTCCTCCGTTAGATTTACCAAATTCTAACAGTCTTTTTTTCGCATTACGCGTAGCAAGCGAAAAGTCTTCGCTAACCGTAATACGGTGCGTTTTTAATGCTTGTCTTGCCATTAGGATCTGGTCCCGCAGTTTAAATGACGAAAATTTTATAATTATAGGTCGGCATTTATCGTGATAGAATCTTCCGAGACGATGAGCCCGAACAATAGAGTCGCCCGTAACTGGCATGCCAAGGGACGTTCGAAAAACGCTCAACATTCTTTCTTCCGTCTGGGCCCAAGTTTCTGATATGGTGTCAGTAACCCCAAAAAATACCAGATTGTCTCGACGGGACTGATCTTCCGCCTCGTCAAGACGTGCTCGCAACGCAATATTTTCGCCTTGTAAACCATCAGCAACATTTCGGGCGTCGATTACTGCTGTTTGAAGTTGTGCTACAACAGAGGCGCTGGATTCGACTGCAAGGAGCCTCGAGTTGATGTCTGAGATGTTGGCCCTCATTGTTTCTTGGTTCTGTTTAATCTCGTTAATAGATGTTAGGATTCCTGATTGTGACGATTGAATCTGTATTGATCGCGCGTTAACGTCAACAAGCATTTGATGCATTTCATTAAATTGCTTCAACTGCTCGGTGGTCATCGGACCAGGATTGGTTTCCACATCGCCAGAGGTGAGAAGCAGGAGGCTAAAGACGTCAACACATTCGCACATGGTTTCAGATAGCACTTGTGAGCACGGGAACACAAATAAGAAGACATTGCTAGTTCTTTTAGCGTATAATGAGGGGGATGAACCAACCTGTACGAAGAAGAAGAGGGCTGCATAAGTCGACTGCATGTTACAGGTGCTCCCGTGCTCACTCAAGGCGGCGAGGCGTCGGCTGGCGTTTATATCGGCTCTGGATGGTGGTGGCGATGTCGATGTGACTGTTGACGTTGTCGATACGGTGAAACTATCGTCGAGGATCATGTGGCGACGTCGCCACAGATGCGCAGCACTTTCTTGAAGCGGAAATACACTGTCACGGTGATCCACGCAGTTTGGCACGCGCTCTCGAAGAATGAACTCCCTTGAATCCTGGACCGTCATCGGCCCCAAAGCCGGCAACGGGAAGCAGACCATGCCCTGTACGAACAAGAAGAGGGCAGCGTAAGTCGACTGCATGTTACAGGTGCTCCCGTGCTCACTCCTTGCTACTGATAGGGACGATTGTCCTGGTTTGATAGTGCTGCCAAGCCCACAACCCATTTGTGTCATTATTGGTGATTGTTTTGATATTATAGCACATCTATTATTAAGCTGTGGCGACATTGAAACTAATCCAGACCCCGATACAGTCCTTCTCGAACAAATTCTTTCTCAACTAAAAGGGATAAAGACGGACATCACTGAGCTTAGGCAAAGAGTGGACAATGTTAAAAGAGCTGTGTCCATAAATCCGGAACTCACAGAAGAGTTATAGAGGCAGAGAGAGAAATATCGGGCACACATCAGTGCATCTTGAGAGAAACCATCTGAACAAAGGAAGGAGGATGACAGGAGAAAAAAGAATGGTGAACCGACCGCTGGACTACCAACTGCTTTATTACATATTCCTCTTCTTCTTCTATTAATTTATAGCCATTCCCACTTTTTTCTTTTTCTTTCCCATTGCTTTTATGTTTTGCTGTTATTTTTTTCTTTGATTTTATCAATTACCCACGAAGGGTGCAATGCAGAAAAAGGTTTTCTTTGGCTTGCAAGGTGATTGAAGGGTTGCTCACGCATTTGCCATCTTCTTCGCCTTAAAGGGGCACTCAAGTGGTTTTTGGGTTCGTGTTTTGATGATGACAGCTGAATTTAGACGTCCTAAGTATCCCTAAAAACCAAAAAGTATAGTCATACGGTGATTATTTCTTTAATAAAAATGTAATTGAAGGCCGCGAGACCTCGGGTCCATCCGAAAACGAAACCACTCTCATTGGTCCTCGCACGCTTATCAAAAGGATCTCGGGCCAATGGCGTTGGACGACGTTCCATCGCGCAGTGATCCCGAGGAAGCCGCATCGGCCGAACCTCTGTCATTCGAGCTTAGATCATGGCGGAGATCTCTACGCGCGAGGGCCTGACGCCGTTAGAGGTTGAAATTCTTCGGCGGACAGCCGACTTGGGGATGATTTCCTACGACGCCACTCTGACGTGCAATGTGGACGATAGCAGCGCTTCGGAGTCATGTTCGCGTTCCGAGGACGACGAAAAGCAGACCTTTTCGGGCGTTCTTCGATTTGCAGTTGGGGCAAGTCGTAACCAAACCAACGTTTGACATCGCAGCGTTACCTCTGGTACGTGATGTCATACGATGTCGCCACATTGACTTTCGCCTCGGGAGGACGGGGGGAAGTCTGGTTCAGACATGTACAACGAGCGCGTACCTACTACTGCGTCCGTTGCAATCGGAGCGACCGGAACGACCGCTCTACGCCGCGCGTACACAGACCTGTAACCACTACAACAAGCGCAGCGGGTCGTCAGACGGCGACCGCTTCTATACGCCGCCGTCAGCTGTTTCAGCGGCCCCTCTAAAAAGGGGATGCACTGCTACTCAATGCCGTAACAGAATATAGACAGACAGTTTTCTATAGCCTAAAGCTTTATTATTATTTTTTCTTGATAGGCTTGCAGGGTACAGTGGATGAAAAAAAGAAAATAAAAAGATGCAGTCCGCCGTCTTGGACGATCACGACTCTAATACATCTTGCAATAGTACAAATATCGCCACACGCCTTTTCTACGATTATAAAAGACAATGTAATCTTAGCAGCGATATAGCAACGTGGAAATCAAATTTCGTGATCAGATAGACGTTGCGAGCGTTCAGGTTTGCTAACCCTAATCACTTTTCTCCGGTGAAGAAAACGCGTGAACATTCGCATCCTTTATACGGTACGCGCCAGGAATACCTTGAACTTGAGCACAGGCATGAAATGCGCCAAATAAGAAATCCGGGCGATGTTCGAGGACGCAAATGCTTAGAAAGCGTCACTGTAGTCGAAGTAAACAAACACGACAGCACGGGCGTTTCTGCCGTCTTGAGAGTGCCGCCACGACATCGCCGCACGCGTAGGTGTATCTTCCTTTCTAGTACGTGCTGGGTTATCATAGCGACACACGACAAAAATTCACAGTCAAGGATAACGCTTTTACGCGGAACGATGAGCTTTCACCACGCGGTCCACGCCGACGATCACCACCGACGCCACGTTTTCGGATAGAAGGAGCCGGCCGGCCCGCGACCGGCACGACTGGCCTGCAACGCGCGGAGATACGTGCGCTTCCGCGCATCCTTAGGGGGAACGGGAAATTCACCACCCCGCGGCGGAAGGCAAGGAGAAAACGTAGTCCCTTGCTTGTGAAACGATAATTGCACTATCGTGTATTCTAAACTAGAAATATTTTACGTCTTATGAAACTATAATGCACAACATATTTAAATGAACTGAAAATTGTTTCTTTAGCCAAACTTTACAAAGACCGCCAAAATTTTCAAACATACGATAATTTCATTGGTCCTCGCAAGTGCAAAAAAGAGACCGCACGTATTTTATTCCTGCGTGATTAATAGGCGGTTCTGCCTTCTAAAATTGAAGATACTCATTCACTGACACTTCCTTAACGCCATCGCACCAAAAAGTGGCTTCTCCAAAAACCGCCTGAGTGCCCCTTTAACAAGAACCTTTAACACGTCCCTTACAATCTGGTTTTTATGTATCAGAACCAACTAGGGGTCAATTTATTCCCTTAGTAAACTACATCAGTGTATAGGTAGATAAAAAAGTTGATGATTTAGGAAGTCGTAGTCGGGGCAGCAACATAGTTATAAAAGACATTAACGAGACAGAAAACGAAACAGAAGAAAAGCTGAGAGAGGAAGTGCTCAGTAATAGTTTCCGAGACATATTACAAGTTACAGCCACAAGTTTGAAACGTATTCACGGAATCGGAAGGCCTTCTTCAGGTAGGTCTAGACCAGTTATTCTGCGTCTTTCAAACTTGGACGAAAAAAAAAAAAAGTAGTCCTGCGTTACCCTAAAAAGCTGAAAGGGATCAGGACCTTTCCAGAGAGGCTAGAAGAAAAAGAAGAAACTAATGGCTCAGCACGTACAATAACAGGAAAAGGGGTCAAAAAGCGGCACTTGTCTTTGATAAGTGAAAGATGAAGGTAGCTACCTACATCTGGAATGACATCATGGGTCTACGATGTCTGGCGTAAAGTTGATATTTTAAGTCAACTTTACGCCAGTTACTTAGGCAACAATTTTAAGTTGCTGATTCACAGAGCCTCGTTAATAAACACTAAGAAAGTGGAGACACATAAGGGACGATACAAGCAGGACAATCTTTCAACTTATGTGTCCCCACTTTCTAAATGTTTAAAAGCACCAACGCGCTCCAATAGTACTCGTTAATAAAAGTGTGGATTCGAAGCATGTTGTAATTGAACACGAACGCGATGTCGTTGTGGTCAGAGAAACGTGGCTGCACTTCGAAATACAAGATTGTGAGGTCCGCCCTCCTGGTTACAATATAATAGGAAATAATCGTCGTGGCCGGGGGGGAGGGGTCACTATTATTACTCTCATTCAGCATCCCCCTGATATAGAATCAATGTGGCGTAATAGTTTTCTTGGAACTCAAGAAGTTATAAACGGTATATCGGCCACCCAGAGCTGAGGTAGCTGTTATCGACAGGTTGAATGACTTCACGAGTGGTTTACGGACACAGCACAAAACTATGTTTGCTGTAGGTGACTAAAACGTACCGGGCGTTTAATGGGATAAAATGTTACCGGGAGAACGCGAACAGAAAATCGCTGCTGCAATCCTAGACTTGTGCTTGAACTATGGTCTTAATCAAATAGTAAGGAACTATACTCGTATTCAGCATGGTAGCGAATCAGTTTTGGATCTTGTATTTTTAAGCAATAGTTCATTATCAAGACCATATGAGGATGATGTAATGTCCGGTATGCCGGACCATTTGATTGTTAGTCTACCTATGACCTTGAACTCGATTAGGAGATAAACTAAAGCTTCTTCTGCACACAGAGATCCTAATGTGGCGGTCGATACAGTTATACTCGACGAGTTAGATATCTGCTTCGAACCGTTTGAGGTACTCGGTTACCAACAGGCAGTAAGTGTGAATGATATGCGGCTGAGGTTGAAAGCAATAGTACATAAATGTATAACAGAGTATGTTCCTATAAAGGTAAAAAGAAAAAGAATACAAAATTCATGGATAACAAAGGAAGCCATTCAGCTAAAAAGAAAAGTGAAAAGACGCAGGGAAAGACACCGTCGGGAGCGTGGTGAAGCATACATGAAATAGGAACACTGAGCGCCGCTACGAAAAATCTAATAAAAAAGTGAAAACGCAAGTACTTTGATTTCATAATGCAACATTCTTTAGAAAATCACCCCATAAGGTTTGGACGTATTTAACAAAGAAACAAAAAAAGTGTCTCCGAGATATGCGCAGACCAGAGGTTACTTCTGACAAGCAATTGCAGAGGAGTTTAATAAATATTTTGCCAACGTATTCACAAAATATGACGAGGAACCAATAGAGTTCGTGTTACCTAGAGACTGTCCAGACGTGGATGACTTAAAACTTTCAGAGGAAGGAATTCTAGCTTTCTTACTGAATCTAAAAACGCCTAAGTCGATGGGTCCAGGTGGAATCCCAAATGCTGTTCTAAAGAGGTACGCAGAAGAAATGGCCAAATACCTTTTGATTATTTTCGAAAAATCACTGTCAACGGGAACCCTTCCAGACGACTGGAAGATGAGTAAAATAATTTTTATGCCGAAAGGTAGCGAAATCACATTTGTTTCCAACTATAAACCCATTGGGTTAACATAAACATCTTAAAAAATTATTATATATAGTTTCCAAACATGGTCCGACAATTTATTCATTGTAACAGGCTTCTGAGCGGCTACCAACATGGGTTTCGGGAGGGTTTATCGACAGTGACCCAGCTTGTGGGAACGGTGCACTATCTTCGTGAAGTGGTTGATAATAAGGGACGAGTAGATATATATTTTTTTTTGAACTTCAAGAGAGCATTCGATAAGGCCAGTCAGAAAAAAAACTACTAATTAAAATAAAATCGGTCTGGGGAGATAATAACGTAGTTAATTGGACCAAGGCGTTTCCTACCAATCGTAAGCAGTTTGTATGTATTGAAGAAAAAATGTCTGAAACAAGTCAACGTTGAGCCGGGAGTGCAACAGGGTTCGGTGCTTGGGCCGTTGTTGTTTTTTATGTACATTAACGACTTCATAATTGATTCGCCCATTCAAGCAAGATTATTCGCAGATGATTGTATAATTTACACGGAAGCCAAATCTGTTGCAGACCAAATTAGGTGAAATGAAAATTTGGCTAAAATAAGTGATTGGTGTACATTATGGCAAAAGTCCCTAAACACGCAAAACCGTAAGCATGACTATAACTAACAAGAGACAGCCTTTGGGTTTAGCCACACACTACAGGGGATTATATTAACAAATGTCACAGATTATAAGTACCCTGGAGCCACTATAACTTCAGACCGTAAATGGACAAAGAAAATAGAGAGTGTTGTTGGTAAAGCCAACAAAATACTAGTGTTCATCTGGCGTACGCTCAAACTTGCCTCTCACGATACTAAGCTGATTGCATACAAGATGGTAGTGCGCCCCATCTTAGAATACGTGTGTGAAGTTCGAGATCCGGGTGTAAAAAAAATGCAGTTGAAACTAGAAAGTGTTCGGCGACGGGCATTGCGTTTTGTTTACTCTTGATACCGAAGCAGGAATCTGTGTCCATTCTTTACGGCGAAGCCAGTTTACCGCTGCTCCAACTCTGCAGAAAATAAAACAAGGTTAACTCTTTTTTACAGCACTATAAACAACTTACTACTGATCGATAATAATCATCGGTATATCAGTGAAGATAAGACGCGAATAACTAGGAATAAACACGGAAGGCACGTGAAAGAACGAAATCATGGATGAAGAAAGAATAAAACAATTAAAACAGGGACAACACAACCACATCTGTGTTGTCCCTGTTTTAATTGTTTTATTCTTTCTTCATCCATGACCAAAACCAACACGCTCTTCTCCCAAGCAAAGAACGAAAGTTTGGTAAGGATTGTTTGAGATATTTAATTTTTCTTGCAGACTGCTCCTGATTGGAACCAGTTACCGGAAAGCATCAAAGGTGCATGTAGCCGGGAGAAGTTCGCATCTCTTATTTCAACATTCGATATGGGCACGGGTGGAGCGTGTTGTATTGTATTGTGGACATTGCAAATAATTCACGTAGGCATTGTGTTTGTTCCGGTGCAGGGTAGCGCGAACTGATTTTATGTATGTTTTACGACTGATTGTTGGGCTGTAGTTACACTTTATTGAGTCAATCTACTCATGTGTCTTCCTCCTGTCCTGGTCCCGTAAGGAACCTATAGTATTTTCCCATAAATCAAATAAAAATGTATGTAACAACCGGCCTGAAAGGAGCTGCCATCGAATTCGATGCCCCTCAGGATAGGGGTGACAGCTTCTAATGGTTGCACAAAACAAAGTTCTTAGGACTCCTCATTTATCAGTCCGGCTTAGACAAGCACTAACTTCAAGCGGCACGCAAGACGGCGGCGTCTACAACATACCTCATCCGACGCATCTCTAAACGATGTCTCGGAGCAGGGACTGGGGTAGCCCAACGACTACTTAACTGCGTCCTTCAGCCACGATTGCTATATCAAGCTTAGTTCCAGTGACACACTGCATCTTAGTGAAAGACTCTCGAAATCTGCAATAGGGGCGCCATTCGCGCTATTACCGGTCTCCTCGGCATACACCTACTCGGCGCATGTATGAGTATGCGCAATAAAACACCATTGAACAACGTGTCGCTCAACGCAGAGAAGCTTGCAATTTGAAGCATACCACCACTCCTTTGCACAAGGAACCTCCCCGCTGTTCTCCGTACGTTGGGGCTCCCCCAACGCCATGGCGGCGAAGGAGCACCAGCTACGATTACTACCAACAAGTCTGCGACCGTCCTCAAGCGTCCGCCCGGCACCGCGTCACCCCGAGTGGAGCAGGTTGCGGCCCCGAGCTTGGACGAGTCGGCTTTAGGTGTCTATACCGAGGAGCAACGGGCCAACATAGGATCGCTACCACAGTGCAGTGGCCCAATTTTTTGATAATATCAAGCGAGCGTCGACCGCCGGAACGGCCAGTGCCGTGCCGCAGAGGCGTGCGGCCATACGGGAGAGATTAAAGGAGCTGTGCAACGATTTCAGGGCTTTGCTTAAATAATTTGGAAGTTGGTGTCTCGACCTTTCTAAAGTAAACAGCAAAAAAAAAAAAAAAAAAGAAAAAAAGAAAAAAAAAACGCTTTTGTCTGCATGTTCTAGTTTTTTTTTTGAAAAAATGGACAAAGATTGAGGTTTTCGGCACCTCTCAACGCTTTACCATCTTCCGAGTCACGTGCGCTGTGACGTCAATGGGGGTCGCGCGAGGGGTTCCGGTGAAGCTCTTTCTCTAGAGCCATCAGTGAGCAGCCAGAACTCAACCGCCCGCAACTGCGTGACCACGTGCTGGCGCAGCGCGAACAACATGATGAAAGGAGGAAAGCTTCATCCGGGTCCGGCCGGGACGGCCGGACCCGGATGAAACTTTCCTCCTTTCCTCCCTTCGGGCTCTGCCCCCGTCCCCCTCCGGCTTCTGGCGGCTGTTCGCGGTGGCAGATAGAGCTCACGGTTTTGTGGACCTAGGATAGTTGGCGCCACTAAAACTCCATATAATAAAAGTTGGTCGATGATACCAGGCTTTTGACGCATTTATATTTATGTTAGAATGAGAAGAGTTATAGAAAAATTACCTTTTATCGAGCAGGTATTCGCACAACTTGCTATCTTTCTATAAGACCCCCATGGACGTCACGCCGCGTGGTTCTCATGGCCGCCGCTTGCGGCTGCAGATCGAGAAATATTCTAACCTTTGCCTCGCGATTACGCGGCAGAATTGCAACATTTCGAAAAAAGGAGATATGCTTTCTGTCCTTTGTGACAAGATAAACAATGTCAAAAGTAGCAGATGCCAATTCTTTCAATGTTAAAATCGTTAGACAGCTCCTTTAAGCCCGTGCGCACAAAGCCCTTTCTGGTGGGAACGTCGTCTGCTAGGCTATTCCGTTGTTCGAACTTTGCACCCATCCCCTGATCCGTAGCAAAGGGGGACAGGGCGCTTGCAATGTCGAAGTGCATCGCCGATACGCCCCTCTTGGAATGCGTTCACAATCCTATTGACGGCAGCCTGTGTAACCCCGACTGTTGTTGCTATATCCCTTTGCGTCATGCCGCCCATCGAGATTCTCACAACACGTTCCCGTGTTTCTGTGGGCACTCGAAAAGGCATAAAAATATGCGCGCGACCGCTGTTCAAAGGAAAGTGTGACTACCCGGCTACATAGGCTAGATGACGACAGGAACAGCGCAGTTGATAATACAAAACACCAAGCGGAAATTCTGCCTATACTCCGTTTCACTTTGTGTTGTACCGCAGCCGACGCTACGAGTTATGTTGGACAGTTAATCGCTAAAAGTGTGTCACGTGGCCTTCCCGTTGGGTACAGCTGCGCGTGGAAGCACGGTGTCACGTGGCAAAGTGAAAGCACTGGATTGGTTTGGATGCCCTCGTAGCATTAGCTGCGGTATATAGTTTAATGCAACGTACGTTGCATTCAGTTTGTCGCGTCACCGTATTTTTCTTTCTTGTTGGTGCTCACAAAGTAAATGCAAACATGAAATGAAAAAAAAAAGTCAAAGCCGTTTACAACTCCCTGTAACGCCGAATTGGAGCGCAGCTTTTAAGGAGGAGGAGAGAAGGGTACTGAGGGGGGGAGGAGGAGGGAAGGGTATTGAGAAGAGGGTAGGCCCCTCCTCCCTCTCCTTCTCCTCCTCCTCCCTTCATTCTTCAATATCCTCCGAGGGGGGTCACGTGACCCTGGGTGAAGGGGTCACGTGACCCTTGGGCGAGGGGTCGCGTTAACCTGGGGGGTCACGTGACCTGAAGGGTCACACGACCTGAAGGGTCACGCGACCTGGGGGGTCACGCGACCTTGGGGGTACGGGATCTGGGGTCACGTGACCTCGGGGAGGTGTCACGTGGCGTGGGGGTCATGTGACCTCGGGGGTTAAGTGGTCTGGGGGTCACGTGACCTTGGGGGTTGACGTGACCTCAGAGGGACACGTGACATCGGGGGGTCACGTGATCTGGGGCGGTCACGTGACCTCGGGCGGTCACGTCACCTTGGAAGGGCCACGTGACCTTGCGGTTACGCCGACGCCGACGGCGACGCCGCTCAAGCCGGAAACGGGCCCCTAAGAGCTGCGCTCTAAAAATATAAAACTAAATTAAACTCGAGATCACGCGCGGTTTATGCCACGCCTGAGCAGTATCACGCAAGCAAGCGCTCTTCAGATCTTTGCTTAAAGGCGGTTAGCTATGCCAGCAGATAACGAACAGGGGCTGAGTGCCGGCAACGGAATAGCCTAGCAGACGACGCTCGCACGGGAAAGAGCTTTGTACGCACGCGCCTAATCTCTCCCATGTCGCCGCATTCCTGGGCGGCACAGTGCTGGCCGTCCCGGCGGTCAACGCTCGCCTGATATTATTAAAAGCTTGGGCCTCTGTACATTGCCCATCTTAGCCTTCCATTTTCATATAGGCGTGCTCTACGACACAGCTGGACGATCCGCCCATCGAGGAGCCATACGCCATATTCGGGACGCAATCCAAGCAGCAACGTGGATGTCCTATGTCGCTGGGGTGCGTGTTCACACGGATTGTGCCTCTGCCATCTGACATCTCAAGTGAACGCGATTCCTGCTACAAATCTGCCACGAGATTCATTACTTACATCGTACATCTGGTAAAGACGTCCGGAATCTCTGGACCCCTGGCCACCAGCACAGGTGTTCCGCTTAATAAAGTAACCGAGTATAAGTACTTAGGAGTCCACCTCAAATCAGACTTAAGCTTGAACTACCATGTTGAGCAGGTATCAAAGAAAGCATTTCAGAAACTCTGGGTACTTAGAAAAAAGTTGGAACATATGAGTACAAAAGTTACATTAACGGTTTATAAGTCTTTGATCTTGCCTACCACTGAATATGGGAGCCCTGTCTGGGAACCATTCACCGTTCAAAACATCTATAGTCTAGAGAGAATTCAATACAAAACCGTTTGATTCGTTTATGGTAGTGTAAGATCAACAGATTTTGTGTCCGAACTCATGGTCCGAACAAATTTAACCAGCATAAAATTCAGAATGGAAATGAGTAGAATGAACCTGTTCTTTCAAATATTCAATGGGCACTGCAGGATAAACGCTGCAAAATATATTTTTTTTTTCTATTTGAAACTACGCCGAAGAGAACACAATCACCATGTCAAAACATTTGGTACACAACAAATCATTTCAAACACTTTTTTTTGTCAGCTATGAAGGTCTCTGGAATAACCTCCCCAAATGCATAGTCAACTGTACTGATGTGATTTCGTTTAGAAAAGAGTTTGTAAACTTTCAGTGTGTATAAATCACTAGCCTATGTGTGTCTAATATGGACCACTCCTGCACTGGCCTCACGGCTGGCAGTATGTATAAAAATAATAAATTAAATCTGCAAAGACCCGACCCTCGGTGACCCAGAAGGAAGTTCACCCCAAGCCGTCCCTTTCTGATTTGGAGCTTTTGGAAGGGGGGGGGGGGGAAGAGGGGGGGGGGGGCTGTGCTGGCAACCTGGTGGCCCTAAGCGTCTGACCATGGTTACGCGCGTGTTAAATTGTCTGCGGCCATTACCACAGCGAGGTGCAATGGGTGCAAGTGCAATGCGTCATTTCCACCGCGAGGTACAAGTGCAATGGCACACGTGAGCGGCGCTCCGCCGCTGACAGAAGGCCGACGCAGCGTATGCTCAGGGACATTTTTCAGTTGCGGCGCGTGGCGATAGGAGTCAATAAACGACAACGTGTTGTTGGACCAGTGCGTTGTGTCATTCTCCGAGGCAGGTAGCAGCGAGTGAAATCCTCCAAAGTTAACGTTTCAGTTGCGTCATAGCTAATCGTACCAATACATTTTTTTTTTCAATACAGGTAGGCCGAATCGCAGCTTGCTGGGTAGAAAGACTAAAGAACTTAAACCAGTAAAACACCCATGACAACTAAGGACGTAAAAAGCGAAGATGTTAACTCCTTTCGCAACGAGTATGACGTAGCGTGCAACCTTCCTTGTCTGTGGAGATTGCATTCACTTCGTCCCGATGTGCAAGAGCATTACACCGCCCCGCCGCAGATCTCTCCATTAGGGCGGACATAATGCTTTCGATACAAAATTATCCTATCAAGGTTTTTGTCACTCGTCTAAAAATAAGAATACGACGGGAGATAAAGGACGCAGATTGACAATACGGGCTGTTTTAGGACTGAAGCAGTTCGTATGTCACACTCGAATTTATCAGATTGCAACGGGCAACGTGGTAATTTCTTCCCAACCGGCAATCTATGTACTCTCGTTAAACTGTAGAGTTGTATGTAGTTGGGCGAGATCGTGTTAAACTTTTTAGAAAGCTTATAAGTTAAAATTGGGAAGGTCTGGAGATTCAGATTCCACGTAAATCCGGCCAGATATTCCTGTGCGCGGTGCATGCTTAGAATAAACCACGTTGGAACCATCCTGGCTCTGGTCTGATCTCCGGGAACATTCGAGATTGAATTCTATCTTGTTTTTATTTTGAAAGGGGGCGTGGTTTGTGAAATAGTCGCCGCAAATAGTTTGACGTTAAAAACTATAAAAATGGCCAAAAACAAGACAAATTGCTTGAAAGAATGTATTGCATTTGAAATAATCTAAGCAGAGGATGATATATTAACTGTAAAAAGACTCCAAGATTAAACCAAGCTATTGTTTTCTTGTTTGCTTAAAAAAAAAAAAAAAAAAAAAAAAAACGTTAAGGAGTTACATTTAACAAAATGCGCCAGTCTACTCGGGGCTCCGACGGTGTGCCCACACCGTATTTTTCGGACTATAAGTTCTCAAGGGTAAACTTTGGTTGAAAGAAAAGTCTTTCCTTCAATGGTCCGCTCCTTATGCACAGTCCGTACCCAGCGCATGCGCTGTAAGTTAAATTCTTGTTATTCCGCCACGTATAACCAAGATCGATGCTCAACTTTCTCCCAGCAGGCCGCATACAGTTGGGAAAAATTTTACCACTTCCTGCATAATTCATGTGGCCTGTACTTCTGTCCGCTTCCCAATAAGATCCGAAACTTCTTTCTTCTCCTTTTCTCTCGAAAGTATTAAACACCAGTTGTCAGTTAGTGCTCTTTCCTGTTTTCCTCGTGTTTTCCTTCCTCGTCGTTTTGGACTTAAATATCTCAATAAGGCGCTTCGCACACGCACCAAGTTACAGCCGTCGTTGCTGGCCTTCTCTTGTCATACAGAGATGCTGAGGCACCGAAGCGGGCGATGGCGAGCCTCCACAAAGGCCAGTGCTGGGGAGAAGGACACAGTAGAATGTAAATTGACAATAACCTGTCCTTCTGTGGTAGCTATGAAGTGAATTAAACATAATAAGAGGAAACGTGTTTCTTAGATGTTTTCTGCGAATGCTATTTCATGGAGAAAAATACTAAAACGTACTTCGAAGGGTATGAATATCAAAGAATTATTTTAAAGGGACCATGAAAAGATTTTCTTATTAGCTTTCCTCCTCAACTCAGATGATTGCCGCCTGCGTAGCCAAGTAGGCGGGCTGAGTCCGCAGCGTGCTTGGCTACAACGCAGGTAGAAGGGGTTCGATCCCTGCCATCGCCTGTTGTTTTAATGTGACAGCATTAACTATCCCATGGAGCGGAGCCAATAACTTCTGTAACCGCAAAAAAAAAAAAAAAAAACGCGAAAAAACTGCTTATTTTTCCAGTGCCTCGATAGCCATTGGCGGCCGCTTCACGAGAGCGCGCGCTCGGTAACCTCTGCAGTAGTGAAACGTGGCCGTCCACGCCACTACGCCACAGACGAGCTAAGAGAGCGAAAGAACGACATTCATGCTTTCGCATCCACAACTCATACGAAGTGCTGAGGTGTCCTCGGAATTTTTTCTTCAACACCGTTTTACATGCAATTTATAACTACATCGACTTTATAAACAGCCGAGAACCACTTTTTCATATTTCCCTAAGTTAATAGAAGACTCTAAAATGTTTGAGAATCATGCAGTTTGTTCATGCTCATCATGTTCCAGAACAATTCAGGTCGAATGTCCGAGGCCTCAAGGGATGCCTCAAGGGAAGCTTTAGGGGAATCTGTGCCGCGCAGTGTAGAGTCAATCTCGCCCCAGCGCTCGATTCTGCTACTACGCCGCCATCGACGCCTGCGACGCTGTCCCTTCTCTTTCCTTTTGCTTTGGCACAAGTTCGCCGCATTGAACTTTTAGCTTCTGTCTGACCATTGGTCTCCTTATCAATTGCCATTCGTGACAATATATCGTCTCTTCAAACGCACGGCTTTATATGTCTGATCCATATATCGCATCTGATTCGCATTCAATATTTCTAAACCGCGCCAAAAACTAACAAAACAAAACGGCATTTTTACGAAGGTAACCTTTCAATTTTTAATTTTAGAGAGTCTATTCGAAGTTGTTTTTCGCTCAAATAGCTTTAATTGACAATGAAAATATTGTGCTTGTTGAATATGTGTATGTTTATGTTTTTATTTGCGGTACGATTTGTGCCATAACGTTGAACGCAACAAAAGTTATAATTATTCGAACTAGGTAAAATAATGTCAGAGCTCTAAATTTTTCACAAATTTAGTTAGAAAGAAAAACACTATATGGCAATTTGACTTTTTTTATTGTAAGTTCGAATACCAAGTAAAGGTTTCTTGTGGGAAATGCATATTAGTCTGGCAACACACACAAATGCGCGGCTTCATGTGCACTCAAATCTTAAAAGCAGACATAGATCTTTTCGTAACCGATAACTCGAGGACTAAACATTTTCCGCAAAAATGGTTTTCAGCTTCGTATTATTTACCAGTTCTACCAATCCACATATTTCTTTCAGTAGTTGTTTTAAACATGACCCTCTTTTCTTGCAGCTGAAGCTGAAATCGCTCAGTTTGAGATATATAGTCTTTAAGAACGGACGGGTTTGTATGTTCAAATCATATGCCATTTTACTTTTATTGAGTATGTTAGACCTTACCAACGCCTCATCATAAAAAAAAAACATGGCTTTTTTGGCGTTGAAATTTGTCCGTTTAGAATTTCCTTTCATATTAAAAGTAGTGCTTCGCTAAGATACCTTTAACTGATAGTAAGGATATTCTATTCGTTGAATATGTATGTGTTTAACGTTTCATTTTATATATGGTTTATGCCATAATGTTGAATGTAAGAAAAGTCATCATCATTCGAATTAGGTAAATATAGTCAGAAGAGGTAGGCTCTAGATTTTTTACAAAAATATTTGAGAACAGGAACACATTTTTATGGCCAGCTGGCTTTACCATAGTAAAAAGAATAAACTATGCACAAAATGTCCATGTTGTGCAAAACGCATTTGAGAATGGCGAAACTCCCAATTGTGTGGACTGTACATTCGCCCACATCTAAAAATCCGTCTTCAATCTTAAAAAAAAAGAAAACTGGAGAGTTAAATATTTACCGCGAAAGCGGTTTTCAGTTTTGTTTTAGTCAAAAATTTAATCCCAAAAAACATAGTATTTTTATAACTTTTTGGAATCATTACCATTTTTTCAAGCGCGATTTCAATTGAAGTCGCCCAATAACTTTTACATCGTATAATGGCTCCTGAAATTCGGCACCTGGTGCGAACCGGTAGCGCTACATTTCGGCGGATACGAAGAAAAGCACTATAATAAATAAAGAAAAGTACTATAATATTTTTTGTTCGGGAGGGGAGGGGGGGGGGGGGGGGGGCGAAGACTGCTCTCTCCTGCGAACCTCGAAAAACTTTCGAAACGTATAACGCTGGAATGACCCTCGATGGGGAAAAATATTCCGTTCAAAGATCGAAGCGTATCGCCTATCTCCGTGGCATAATTGTTATCACAGTGACTCTATTAAGCAAACGATCGGAAGATAGAGAACTCCCGTGAGCCGTGTAATCCAGCATGTGGCAGCTGCACTTCCTTTCTTCCGTCCTGGGACGATAAGAGTGATAAGAGAACAGCTTGTCGCCTTTTATATGTAGACGCCGTCGAGCGAACTTATTAATCGTTCTGTGCGAGCCATATGTTCCGTTTCACATTAATTTGGACCACAGCCAACGCCACGATCTGATGGTGCCTTCGCCTTCTTTGTGCGTTTGCTGTACCACCAGCGAAACTAATCGTGTGCATCCCAAAGTGCAGGATCACGCCGCACTCAGTGTGCGCCATTGGTCGCATTTGTGCACTAACGCACAAAGACGACGAGTGCCACGATGAGACACCTCGGCGCTGCATCGATTATACTTCGTTTCTCCTAAGATCAACAGATGCAGCCGACGCCACGATCTTGCGGGACCGATGAAACAGTGTCAAAAGTGCGAGTCACGGGGCCTTTCCTGTGCACGATTGGTTCAGCGATAGTAGAAACACGTACAGAAACACGATGAACTCATTATCGGCTCGCTTTGTGAAACGTAGAGTTACGTTAGGGCGGAAAGGTGGGGCTAGTTGGCTAAGAACATCGGGCTATCCCACTGATCTCCACTTGGGGGCTGGATGGCACATTCAGCAAACAGGCATGAAGCCACCGGAAGTAAGCGGCTGGTCCCGGAAGTGAGCGCTTGGCAGGCTTTGTAACCCTTTAGAGTGCTGGTTCGTAAAGCGTCGAGGGCGCTGGATTTTCGCTTTTCACCTCAAGAGAGCCTGCTCGTTGGGCAGTAAGAGCGCATGCGAACCCGAGAAGTATCATGGGGAGCCATTCAATGCAAACATTTTGAGATTCTAGTTGATCAAGTGTGCTTATATCCCAAGTTCAAATGCATCATTCTCAGGATTTAATTCGGAACATGATTATTGGAACCCACTCAAAGACACAGGAAAGCATGGACCAAAACAACGACTGAGTGCACTATAGTCGGTTACAAGTCAAGAAGGTAGGAGTAGCTCCTCCCACAAGCGTCATGCGCCCGTTTCAAATCTCTCCGCAGTCGAAAGAAGAGTTCACTGGAAACGCTCCTTGTTCCGCTTCAATGGATTCCCACTTGTCTCCGATCCCACTTTTTAAGAAAGCGGCCTTTGTATTCATCGGAGGGAGAACCGAGCCCCTGAAAGCACCCTTTGTATCCATCGGAGGGTGAAGGTAACCCCCGAAAGTCGCATTTGTTTCCATCGAAATCAAATTTGGGGGTTTTACGTGCCAAACCAATGACGGGCATCTGGCACGTCCCAGCGGAAGACTGAGGATTAATTTGGAGCACCTGGGGATCTTTTGACGTGCGACCGAAAGCTCGGTTACACGGCGCCTCCTCCGCAATAAGCCTCCGGGATTCGAACCCGCCACATAGGGATCCGTAGGCCAGCGCTCTCGCCTCGGAGCCACCGAGGCGGCTAGTGTTTCCATCGGTGGGGGAAAACTGTAATCTCCCTCTCGTGGCTTCCACAATGCTAAGTCAAAGTCGAAAGATAAAGCAAATATAGTACAGAAAGGCAAGGCCCTCCTCGCGCGTTGGCCGCGTCGTCACGGAAACGGTGGCACGCTATTGGATGCGGAGGTGGCGGAGGGATATATGATTCCCTATGAGGGGAATTCGCCGCTACCTTTTTAACCTGCAACCGATTATAGGAAGCCCAGCAGACGATCGACTTCCGGGACAAGCATCGAACTTCCGGTGGCTTCACTTGGGACCTGCTCGGAGAGCCGCTGTGCGCCATCCAGCCCCCTATAATAGAGATCAGTGGGCTATCCAGATCAGAGTTGACATTTTGGACGTGCAATGGGCCACAGCTGGGCTTCTGCCCTCGACGAGCTGCCGCAAGGCGGCGTGTTTGTTTGTTCGTTTTGCTTGTTTGTATATTCAGACTTTACAGTCTTCAGTACGAGGGCAAAAGGCAGATCTCTGCCTGACGTGGTCCCGTTACCGGTTGACAATGCTGCAGCACAACACGAAACAACACTAATCGCAAACAATAAACAGTGAAAACGAAAAAAAAATATACGCGATTTTTATACAATAGGTACAACATACTTGAGGTAGTTGAATATATGGCATCGAGAAAACACTTATAAACGATAGAATTATAACAGGTATACAAAAAGTGGTTAAATTTATTCGAAACATATGTTTAATTTTTTATTTCGTTGCTCATAATAGAAGATACTTTTTTTTATTAAATTTTATACCTGTGGTTAGACCAAGAATCTTGAATAATTGATTGAATGTTTGGATGTTTGTTTAGTATATCTGGTAATACATATGCTAATTGTTTTGTGCCGTAATTGGTCCTCAGCAAAGCTATTCTATATGTTTCATGTCGGAGATTGTATTGAGTGTTTGTGGAAAGGTATAAATAAAAAAAGATACAGATTCGTCTCTTCCTATCTTATTAAAGATATAGACTGAGAGTTTTAGCTAAAAACGCTGCAATATGTCAAGCCCATTTCGTCTAAAAAATAAGGGGCTGTATGAGCCATGCGCTGAAGGTTTTCGAAGCAACGTATTGCCCTTTTTGCAAAAGGAATAACCTTTCTAAGTTTGTTTTAGTCGTTGTACCCCAACCAGTAGACAGTACTAAAGATGAGAATTCACTAAAGCATAGTATAACTGGAACCGTAACCATTTGGAAACTAGCAATCTGAGTTTATATAAAATTCCCATAGATCCAGAGATGCTTGCATGAATTTTATTTATATGGGGTGTTCAGCTTAAATTTTATTAAAAATAAATCCTCAAATTTATAGATATGAACACGCTCAATCGCAGAGTTCTGGAATTTTAAATGAATATCATGGTTGTCGGGCTTTCCTTGTGCAGGGTTGGGCAGATATACTAAAAAATGTATTTGGATATACAAATACTAAGATACATTAATATAGTAGCTAAAATACGAATACTCAAATAAGTATCCGTCGTCGCTCCTGTTCTACAAGGTAAATCATTTACCTGCACTGAGCTAAAAACGAGACTCCCATATTACGCATTTTTTCACGTTCTTGTTGATAAAGATGCATTTGAGGCCGTAAACAGCGTGTCTGTCTGGCCAGAGGGCAGTATTTTCAGGCAGTTCTTTGGTCCACTCCCTTCGTCACGCCGTTTCGGAAGCGAAGATAGAAACGTTGTTTCGGGCGCTGTCGGGGGCACGCAAACGAACTTAACCACATGACAGATTACCAAGAAAATTTGTTGCCCGATGAAGTAAAGCAGCACGCAGAAATAGATGGCATGACCTCTATCTTGCATTTAAATATACGTTCTGTGAAATGCAAAACGGATAGTTTTATTACACTTTTACACCAGTTTTGTTTTATGTTTAAAATAATAATGCTTTCCGAAACATGGTACCAAAGCGAAGACGATGTTCTTATCTTATCTGGCTACAATCATTTTTTCTTAAACCGGAGTGGCAAACGAGGGGGGCGGGGTTTGCATTTATGTCAAAGAAGATATTCAGTGTGAAATACTTGACCCATTTAATGAAATCACAGATGACTATGAGATTCTAAGTCTGAAACATGGGCGCCAGCTACTATCTGTATTGTATCGCCCTCCAGCTGGCAATCTAAATAATTGCTTGCATTTTCTTGAAAAGTATTTGGATTTTGTTAGTGCTAATAACTATTTGCTTGTTCTTGGTGGTGATTTAAATGTGAATATTTTGGAGAACTCGCCTGTTTCGTCGCGACTTAAGGACACTCTCAGTAATAGCGAGTTTTACAATGTCATTTCGTCTCCTACTAGAATTATCGATTCTACATCAACTGCTATTGATGTTTTCATTACAAAAATAAACACTGTTGTTGCCAGCGCAGGTACGATAAGAAGTGATCTAAGCGATCATTTACCTATATTTTTATGTTTTAAAACTCACCAATTATCCAGCGGCGCTAGTAAACATTTTACCTTTCAACCTGTTACAGACCGCCAACTGCGGTGTTTTTGAAGCACAGTCATTGAAACTAACTGGAGCCCTGTATTCTTGAGAAAGTGCGTGAACAGCGCTTATGATGAGTTCATAAGTACATTCACGTCAATTTACGTCGCATCTTTTCCATACAAGACTGTCACGACTAAAAAGCGAATAACAAAACCATGGGTTACCCCGTTTATTTTAGCAATGATACGGAAAAAAAATCGATTGTATCAGACCTACCTCTCGTCAAGAGATAACGATGATAATACTGCGTTCAAGAAATATCGCAACCAACTTACATCTACACTAAAAAAGGCAAAGTCAGATTATCACAAACGTCTCTTTAATGCCGCGCACAAAAAGAGCCCCGCCATTGTATGGCAGTCCATAAACACAGTACTTCAACGTAACAATAAAAAAATATCAATAGATACGCTTTCGATATCTGGTGAAAATGTATCGGGAATACCACTCTGATTATTTTAATCGCCATTTTACAAACTTACCTACCCGCACTCACAATGCGTGTGCTTCCTCGTCTATCTCGAGTCGAGTAGACGAATCTGTTTTCCTGGCCCCTACTGACGAGTCAGAAGTGTTTAATGTATTTATAAAACTTAATAATAGCAGAAGTCACGACATTGATGACATACAAATAAAGCCCGTCAAATTTGTGATTGATATAATTGCCCCAATGTTAGTATATATATTTAACTTGGCCTTGTCAACTGGCAAGTTCCCAGATAACATGAAACTGGCGAAAGTTTCCGTTTTGCATAAGGGAGGCGATAAAAATGTAATTACAAATTATAGGCCAATATCTGTTTTACCCATATTTTCCAAAGGTCTAGAAAAAATTATTTTGCGTCGTTTAGATAACTTTTTTGATAAACATTCAGTGCTGACTGACTTCCAGTTTGGCTTCCGTAAGGGAAAGTCTACGGAATGCGCCTTGTTAACGCAGAAGGAACTAATATTAAAAAATATAGAGCAACGACAGATGACACTGGGACTTTTTATTGACTTTAGCAAAGCTTTCGACTCTCTTAACCATGCAACGCTTCTTGATAAACTTTCCTGTTATGGTGTACGGGGCACGTCTTTGGCACTCATTCAGTCATATCTACAACATCGCAAACAGTGTGCCTCAATAAATCGTTATACCTCATCTTTGCAACTATTGAAGTCTGGTGTTCCGCAGGGCAGCATACTTGGCCCACTCCTGTTCAATGTGTACATAAATGACATCGTCAACATTTGTCAGCACTCACGTTTTATAATGTATGCAGATGATTCTAGTATTTTTATTTCTGCGACGAATATCGATGAACTGATTATTAAAGGTAATGTTATCTTAGAAAAGTTTATATTATGGTCAGAAAAAAATGGCCTCGAAATAAATACTACCAAAACAAAAGCGATTGTTTTTAGACCTGTAAATAAACATATTGATGCTAGTTATGCTCTTAAGATTGGAAACAAGGAAAATGAAATATTAAGTCATCATAAAACGCTAGGCTTAATTTTTTCAGAGTTTATGCAATGGGATCATCATATAGAATTTCTAACTCACGCACTGGCAAAGGTAGCTGGCATCATCGGTCACTGTCGCTCTCTTTTGCCTACAAAAGTTAAGATTCAAATTTATCATGCTCTTTTCGGCTCACAAATCAACTACTGCCATTTACTTTGGGGCACAACGACCAAAAGTAACGTCAACAAACTAATAACTCTTCAGAAAAAAAATTATTCGTTTCATTGCTAATGTTCCGTACGACACACATGCTCAACCATTATATTTGAGCTACAATATCATGAAAGTTTCTTGTATTTATGACTATCGTTTGCTATTTTCTTACGCCTTTTCAACTTTGGAGTTTATTGCTTTTTTGTCACAGCTAGCAAACCTGACTGAGCGTGAATCAGTCTTCGATGTTCGTCGTAGAGAATTCTGGGAGGTTCCTCATTTCCGTACAAATTATACACTGCAGTCTCTTGCTCATAATCTACCTACATTGCTTAACAACATTGTAATGAACCGCATCGATATTCATTGTATAACTAAGAAAACATTGCGTACTTTTTGTGTTGTTAAATTAAGAAAAAAAATGTTCTCTAATGTCGGTGATTTTAAAATTTTTATTGGAACATTTTAAATTGTTTGATTTGAATATTGTAAGAAATATTTAGGATTGTTTAAATATGGTTGTGTTCCCTGTACATGCAAGGGCACCGGACCCAGTCAAGCTAGCTTCTGTTACTTTTTGTCCGGTGTCCTCGGCATAATGTTGCTGAAATAAAGTTCAAAGTTCAAAGTATACATGCAAAAATAAATCGCGATACGTATCGGAAATACATTGTACATAAAGGCAAACAATTCTTTGGAAATACAAATACAGAAATACATATTAGGGAAGGCAGACATACAAATACAGAAATACTGATACTGCAATACATTTTTCAAATTTGTTTGAGACGCCAATGGATATGAAGCTTGAAGTTTAAAGTGGAAGTTTTGATCACGAAATTACTTTCCCGTAGGCTTGGCACTTTGCCTTGAAGGTAGGAGTTTCGGACGACAAGGAGTCTTCAATGGGCTCAAAAAAAACGTTCCATTAAGGACTGACCGCGGTCCCTTCCCTGACGTCCTGTCTGTCTGACGAGGGATGCGAAAAAACTTCGACCTCTAAATAACTTCTATGTCAACCTAAATCCCATCAAAACGTCACCACGCCCCTGTCCAATAAGAACGCCCCTGTAAACATTGATCACATGACGTCACAGTGGAATGAACTGGTATTCTTTATTTTTAGGCGTGGCATTGAACATGAAACTTTACCATGCTGCTGTATGAAAGGACAATACGTACTTTCGTTGTAGGTTTCCTCGTTGAAGATCGTGCAGGCATTATCATTTAGAGTTTTTAAGAATAGTGGACCACCTGAAGCATCCTGGGACATATGTCTTGTCTTCCGTTACGGTTGAAAAAACGATATGGTGGCATCCCTGTTGTGAAAGTCCTTCCTGCCGACCCTCCGCCACCGACGCATGAATTCCAGTCCTAAAGTTTCGCCTAGCATCATCCAAACAGGGACCTCATGGATTGCGACTTGATATTGCAGGCGGAGGTGCGAACTCTTTAAAAATAGCGCGCTCGATACGAGTCGCAGGTATACGAAGTCTGGGTCGGCACAGCGAGGTCACGTCTGGCCTCCTTCCTGTGGTTTGGATCATCATAGCAGCGGGTCACGTTCACGTCGACTGATGACGTACCCTTGAACTGTACGATATTACGGGCGCAGCCGCAGACGCATTCGAATATGTGTTGAACTTAGCTGAATCATGCGACTATTTCAAGTCAACCACCACCAGGCTCGTGCTGCAACGAACTGGGACTCAGCTTTGCTGGCTGGGTGTGCTGTGTACGCTAAGACAAAAAAGACGGTTAGCAACGGACGTTGGATGCCAGCAAACAATGACTCGAGAAGTTCCTACCTAAGGAATTGCGGCAGAAGATGCTCTCACTCCACTCCTGGCACGCCGCCTGGTTCGAACCCCCGACTGCGCAACACTTCTCAGAAGAGAGAAGAGGACGCAGGGAAAAATAGTCTGAAAAATCGGAAGGAGCCTTGGTCCGCATAGTAACAATGTCCCAGCATCTTCTTGACCCTGGTGCCCCCAGAAGTAAAAAAAGAAGCGTTTGGACTTGTATTTTTTTTTTTTTTGGGGGGGGGGGGGGGGGGGGGGGCGGGTGGAGGGGGGAGTATTTCTTAAGAAATATAACGAAATATATTTCATCCTAATTGTATCGCGATACAAAGAAACATTCCAAATGCATTTCAATAGAGGAATACAGATACTGGTGAAAATAATGTATCGCGGCACAGACATACAGATACGAATTGTATTTCTAAAATACAATCGCGATACTGCCAAACCCTGGCCTTGCGGATTAAAAATTACGAATTTTGTTTTATGAACATTTTAGTCCAAGTTGCTTTCGATTCAGCCACGATGATAACTCAATCAACCACGTGGTTGTTATTGTTTCAAGATCACGCAAATATCTTTCTGTAAAAAACACACTTGTATGATCAGCGTAGAGAACTATATGGCGTGTTTGAGGTATATCTACAATATCGTTAATATATAAAATAAAAACAGCGGGCCCAAAATAGACAGATCTAGAACGTTATATGCGATTCGCTCCAGACTGGACCGGTAACCATTAAAGCGAGTGTACTATAACCGACCAAATAGACAGCTTTGGACCAAATTCCATAAAACTGTAATTTATAAAATAAGATATCGTGCTTTATCGAATCGAATGCCTTTCTGAAATAGAGGAATAGTCCTACTGTGTATTTGATTACTTTCAAATATATTTATTAATTTGTTCTTAATACTATTCAGAGCTAATTTTGTACATTTGTTTTCTTGAAAGCCGTATTGTTCCTTAGCAAAAACGTGCCTTTCTTTAAAAAAGAACTTTGCCACCTTTCATGAGATTCTCTAGTACTTTTGAAACTAAATTGTGAGACATTCCACTCTAAGAAGGTGGTTGACCAGCAAGCTGTACAGCAACACCACAAATAATTCACCAAGAGACACACAAAAGCACTTCACCAAATGTTTATTTACAGTATATATACATCATTTTGGAACGGTGGTAATAATTGCTTTGTGATCACTATGATACACACTAATGGGTTCCAATAAAACTTTGGTGAGATTCTTTGCTGAGGTTAAACCTATACATATAATGTTTTACATATATAAAAGCTGCTGCTTTCTTATATGTAAAGCAGTGACGTCACCCGACTCGAGCGGAAGAAGACCCATTGTTCTCGGATGTACCTCCATTATCATACGTTTCGACATCTTTCCCTTTCAAAATGCATATTGAGGTAACGGGGCATATATGCATATTCATACAATGGAGCGCTTTTACATGCATTTCGTTTTCTGCACAAGGATAACAAAAATGCATGGAATTCTAGCCATATAGAGCTTCACTGTGAAAGGGAGAACAGATATAGGTCTATAATTGTTGATGTTGTCGAAAGAGCCTCCCTAATGTAAACAAACACTCTCGCAATTTTCATTCATGAGGAAAAATGCCTCTAGTTTATGCATTATTGCAAATATGCTTCAACGGAGAGCACAATATGTCGGCAAAAGCTAGAATTGGTTTTGCTTTGGTATCGTCTACTACGACGGAAGTTTTTAAGGCTTACTTACTTGTCCTATTGAGCGAAAATGGAGAGAAAATTGCCATAAAAATGCGATTGAGCGGCACGCGCTGTTTAATAGGCGACCCTACACGTCCCATTACCGCGGTCGTTCCAGAAGTTGTCCTAGACCTGTAGGACGATCTCACTTGTCACATTACGTGGAAAACTAGCGCCGTCCACGTTGTGACTGAAATATGGCCATAAAAATACGTCATCAAGCGTCATCAGACTGATATCATCAAGGGTCATCAAGCGTCATCAGCGTGATGTCACCGCCGGAGCGCCGTGTGCAAAAGGTGCGCTTCGGACTTGATCTGTGCACGTTGTGTACTTCGTGTGATAAACTCTGAGGCGATCGCGTCTACATCTACAGCCTCGACATCGGCAGCAGCGTCTAAATCTATGACGGCTTCCGCAGGCAAGCGTGGCCCACGCAAATACGCCACAGCCTCCTTAAGTGTCCTCCCCTAGGCGCCGTTCTCGACGTCGTCCTTCACATCGTCCTAAACATTAATACATGTAGGAACATTACGTAAAAACATATCTGCCGCGGGACTATAATGCTTTCGCCTTTCTACACGTAAGCAGTCATAAGTTTATTCGTGTAAATGTTTTGCAAATCATTTAAGTAAGGAATATATTTCTTGCTTATAGTGCTTGGAATTAGAAAAATGGAATTTACAACTGTACAGAAAATATGTTTGTCTATGTCTTTTTCCTGACTATGTGGTTCCAGCAATGCACCAGCGCTCCAAAAATGAGATTTAAATTGACTGGCTGGAGAAGCACCGCTATATTTGAGGCCATCAAAATTACGCGTACCAAGGATTTTACAGTTGGGAGTTCCAAGAATAATTCTCACTGGACTCCAAATTTTTAGGGGTTCAATTTATATCTCTGCAAACTTATTTTTGTAGTATTCTACTCTTGCTTTCTTAAGATCCGTGTTCAATTTATTAATTTTTGTTTGTATTCAATTAATATTGTCCGATTTCTTAGTCGGAAAAATGTATAGTGTAGTTTTTTACGTTCGCTAATTATTTTATAGAGCTCGCGAGTACCGTATTTTCCGGCATAGTCCGCAGGGCAAATTTGGGGTAAAAAATAAAAGTATTTCCTTAGATGTTCGCATTTGGTACACAGTCCGCACCCCGTGCATAGTCCGCACCCCGTGCATAGTCCGCAGCCCGCGCATAGTCCGCACTTAGTGCTTAGTCCGAACGTAAAAAAAGTATCATACACAGCACACCTTGACAAATGCCTATTGTATTAGCTCACAAAGAAGCTTTATCGTACATAAATCAACATGAATATAGTCCGTTACTAATAAAATGCTTCGCGTCTTGTCACAGTGAACGATCTAGAAAAACACAACAACAAATCATTGTATTGTCCGCACCTGTAGATAGTCCGCATCGGGTGAATTTTCAACTTTTTAAGCTTGTATAGTCCGTGGACTGTAGTGGGGAAAATACGGTAACCCACGCTTTTCTTGACTTGATGTTTTCTTACAGATTGGAGAGGAAATGCAATACCGTAAATGTGCTTTATTTGACGCAGGAATATGTCAGGATAAATTTGGGTGTACTTCATTGTAAACGTCGTTCCAATTGGTACCCTCTATTATGGCACAGAAATCAGCTAAGGCTTCTACACTGAAATGTCGATGCAACAGAGGGGGTCGCAAGTGCGTTCTTTTTTTGCTTCTTACAAACTTGAGGGGGAAGAAACAATATATCGGTAGGTCATCGCTTAGATCATATGTAAGAATGCATGAAATAACATCACTTGGATCATGACTTGTAATGCACAGGTCAATTAGAGTTTTACTTTCTGACGCTAATCTTGTTGGTTCGGAATGACATTTGAGTAGCCAAAAGATTCTATGACGTCACGGAAACTTTGGCAAGATGAGCCTGATGATAGCAAGTCCATAATAAGGTCATCAATTAAAACAACTGGCAGATTTAAACAGGACACATAATCTAAGCGTTCACTTACATAATTAAAAAGTTCATTTATTTCGCCCGTGGAGGTTCGGTAAACAGAAGCGACAGTGACCCAAAAGAATTTTACAACAATCGAATGAAAATAGTCGTTAACATAAAAAACGGGATAAACCATATATTTAAAGTTATCTTTAAATTAAAGTGAATTTCCGCCACCCCTTCAATCACTTATGTAAACCCCTTCAGATCTATATCTTGGGAAATGCACTACATCATCTTGGCTGGAAAACCACGTTTCAGTAAATACCAACAGATAAAATCTGTGATCCAACGAAGTCCAGAGCCGTCTCGATTTCAAACCATTTGTTTTTTTTAAACTTCGAATGTCTACGTGAAATATCGACATTTCGGTACTTTCATTAGGAAATGGATCCTGCACAATCGAGTTAAATGATAGACTGTCGTGATAAAGATATTCCTTTGGTTCTACCAACATAAAAAAGTAATAATCAAAGCAGAGACAACCACTGCTGACTCAGCGTATCTTATCTCAATCAGCTTCACATTCGATGTTAATTGCTCGCTCTCCCTTGGCCTTGCGCACATACAGCTTTTATATATTTCTGCCAGGCACGCTGATAGGGTTTTTATGCTGACTTCCCTTTCATAATCCAGCGCAACGTTTTTTTTATTTTCGGGTGTCAGATTGTCAAGGATCTATGAACTGAGTTTTACATCTTTTAGATCTACTTTCTAGCCATTCATTTATCACGTGTAACGCGTGACTCTAGTTGAATGAGCACGGCTGTCGCTTTGCCTAGCTTTGGGGGAAGCCTGCGTAGGCCTTCTTTTTCGTCTTGTGACAATTAATCAAGATGCAGCTTTCTTGCCAGATCATTTATGTTACTAAGCAAGTCTTCGTTATCACTGTGTGGCACTCCGTGCACTTCAAGGTTCTGCCGCCTGCTATACTGTTCTAGGCTGTTGACTTGCTTTTTGAGTTCTCTAATATCCCGGGCTAGGATTATCAGAGTCCACTTTTTTCACTTTTTACTTGAGGATAGCAATCTTAGAGGATTACAACTTCATTTCTTTTAACACGTCACCATACTGCATGGTTTTACATATGCTGTACTGATTCTTCCATCTTGTCGATGGTTTCCTTAGCCTAGGTAAAGGCTTGAACTTTATTTCGAACTGCAGGTATTTACGCAATTTTCCTTTTAATCTCAGTTAGAACATTCTAAAAAAAAACAAAAAAACGCTTGCTTCTGTTCCTGCCTTCCGCCACCTCCGCTTCCACGTGCTCTTGGGGCAATGCATGTCCGACATTTCAGTTTTTTTTCCTTTTCAAGTCCCCTTTTGCCTTGTTAGATGTTTTGAAAACGCCCGAACATGATCCTAGAGAATAGCAGTAGACAAATTTTGAGAAGACTCCTTACTGGTATGCTTCGTAAAATGTAAAATAGTTCGTACTATTTGAACCAGAACCACGCCGTTTTATTACGTATAGGCCTCTTGCACCTGACATCACCTCCGGTTAGCCTCGAAATCGAAACCAACATTGTTGCCTGCAATATTTGCCTTGGCGCCATGTTGGAGGCATTCGGCGTCTTCTTGGGGCAGCAGCAGTGCCGCAGAGCCCTCGTTTGCCATGCTCGCGTTTGATGATAAACTGGTGGCAAGCAGCCGATGGAACACAGGTCAGAATAAGCCTGACTTATGTTTAACATGTTCAAACTTCACATGAATGCGCGCCTATAGTGCCGTCCCTCGGCACTTGAACGCCTCGCAAGAGTACCTTAGGACGGCAAGAAATGCGTTGTCTGCTAATCATTTGCGGTGACGGACACGAAAATATCGTTCCACTACCTATATGTGAAATCATTGGAAGATATTTCAGAAAAATTGTTATCGCTGTAGCCAAACCTCCAACTTTTTGACTGGCTACACTTATGAAGACTGGACAAGTAATTTGGTCTGCTTTACTTGTCCTAGTCAATCGCAAAGAGGCTCTTCATCTGACTCGAAGTGCAGTCTAAAAACCCTTAGTTGGTACGAAAATTTTCTGTCGAGATTGTGCCGACGTTTTCGTCGGAGCCATTCCTGACACCGGCGAACCGATTGCTTGAGCGTCGCCTTGTCCCGATTCCTATTAAATAACAAAATAAAAAAAAAATAAAAAAATAAAACGTTAGTTGTAGTTTTGTCGCCGACTTTTACAACTGGAACAGTTATTTTCGGCGAAAATGACCATTTATACCACTATTGAGTGGACAAAATACAGCGCGAACACGGCCCAAAAGCACACAAAACATATCGTAACAGCGATCAATGCCTCCAGCATGGATTCTGGCGGGTTACAGCGAGATTTCCGAACCGGAAATGGCGTTGCATCATGGTCTCCCGTAAGATCACTATTAGTGAATCCATCACGCGGCAAAAGGGAACACTAAAACTTGCATTTATCATTCATTTTATTACAAAGACGACAATAAATCAGCATCAGCGTTTTAGTGAATATTTGCCGAGTCATCCACACCCTATCGATGTCACGAGTGCTCTTTGCAGGCTTATTTTTTGCTCTGGTGAGGATGACATGGATGACATTTGCCGTGGATGACACGTGTCGCACTGCAGCGCCCAGTACTACTTTTAGATCAAACTTGGACATCATGTCTAGGCCATAATGAGGTCGAGCTTCAATTCTCGAACTACATTATGCGTCAGAGAAAAAAAAAAAATTGAAAAGTTGCTTGATACGTTTTAGTTATGAGCTAACTAATTAACTAATTTCGCTTCTTTTGCCCCCAACGCAGTAGGGTCAAAGAAAACCTAACTGAAGTCCCCCCTTGAAAAATCGCTGGTCCCACAAAAACGAAAAAAAGGAGCACCCGCCGGTATACTCGGCGGATGAAAGAGCTGAGAGTTGAAGGACTCTAACCTGCACACTTGAGGAAAAAAGTCAGCGAGGAATATGACCGCTGTGATTGGCCGGCGTCAAGGTCAAGCGCGGCGCCGGCCAATCCCGACAGCCGAATCCTAGCCAACTTTCGTGCTAAATGTGTCGATTGGGGCCCAGATGTGATCATGTGACTCATTTGTTCTCGTCAAGAATTCAGATAAAGCGTATCTAGAAGTTCAGGGTATGTATCTTCAGGTCAAAATTCCGAGGACACCTAAGTACTTTTTATCAGTTCCGAATGCGAAAGAACGCATGTGGTTCTTCCACTCCCTTAGTTCGTCTGCGGTGTAGTGGCGTGCACGACCACGTTTCGCTGCTGTCGAGGTTGCGGCCGCCGACGATAGAGATGCCTCAGGCGCCGCCATGTTCCTCCAAGCCAAGCGGACCAGAAGCGGCCGTAGCCTTCTACCCCCTACCAGCAACGCCTGACACGCGAGCGGCGGCCGAGCGCGCGCCCTCGTGAAGCGGCCGCCTAATGGTTATCTAGGAGCCGTTTCGCTCAGCCGATGGGAGAATGGGCATTTCTTTCGCGTTCTTTCGCGGTGCCAGACGCCGCCGGCTCCGCGCCATGGGATAGCTAATGCTTTCACATTAAAAAGCATTGGCGATGTGAGCGATTGGAAGCGTCGCTGTGATCGGCCTTCCACAATTGGCCGAATAGACACTATGACCTCAGCAAAGGATTTCACATAGACGTAAATAAGAGTAATGTAAGAACTCCAATTTGGACGGTGTTGGCAGTGTTGCTTTCAGAACTCAATGATTTCAAGCTTCCACAATGCTCATTACAAACACCGCCGAATTTGTTGTTCGCGAGGTCATGACGTCACGAGAGGGAACCGTATACGAGGGCGCCACCAAAACATCTCGCCGCCAATAAACGGTTGCAAACAGGGCATCTCGCCGCCGCCATGTTCCTGCTCGTGTGTATGGAAGCACGTGAAAATGCAAGCCTGCAAAAGCCACCTCACGCACATGCTGCACGCGCTTGAACGCATGGGGCACCGTCGAAACGCCATGCTTGCAAACGTGTATTGGCGACGTGCGCGATCAAAAGCGTTGCTGTGGTTGGCCTTCTGCGATTGGCCGAATGCTGACTATGACGTCAGCAAGGGATTTCGCATCGGCGCAAATAAGAGGAATGTAAGAACTTCAATTTTGACGGTGTTGGCCGTGTTGGTTTCAGAGCGCTATGATTTCAAGCTTCTACCATACCCATTACAAACACCATCCAACGTGTTGTTCTCAAAGTAATGACGTCACGAGAGGTAAACATTATGGGGGTGCCACCATAACATCTCGCCGCTAATACGCATTTCATCGGGCCGCTAAAACAACCACCACTAAATATGTCTGAAGCGGGTATTTGAAGGCTGTATACAAAAACACCGAAGCACCTTTTCTCATACTCTTAGTCCAAACGTCAACATGGAATGAGTTGCACGGAACAGCTCCCTATTTTAGGATTTATAAGTGCATATTATTCGAAAACAGGCGATGGAAAATCAGTAATGAGTGAATTTGTGGAGTAACCTTTTTGCATCCTTAAAATATTTTATCTCTACGCATAGTTTAATGTGCAAATATTAGGCATGTGCGAATCGTAAATTTTGAGTTTGAAGCGAATTAAATATGAGTAGTGTTTTTGACCTTATGTTGTTAATTGAATCGAATAGTTTCTCCAAGTCTTTGACTACCGTGAACAATTCTTAAACAAAAATTAAGTTGAAGGTTGTTTCCAACTTGAATGATTGATTGAGTAGACGTTTATTGACCCTTCCGGTAAAATACAGGGGCCAAAAGTTCACAAGTTTAGATATTGATGACTAGGCGGGACATTAGCGATTAGCATTGTATGCTAGCTGTGGTCCCGCTGTGCGGGAAAACGACCGCCTCATATGTGTAGGTCCAGCCCGATCTCGCTCACGTATCCAAGCAGGCCGGACAGGACTGCGACGCGCTTGTTCATGTTCCTCTTGGGGCGGCATCAGGCTTTGAAGCACAAAGGGCGGTGTTGTTGCCTTAGAGAGTTCAGGGCTTAGGTCCTCTCTCGACGCTCGGGCAGTCCCATACGATGTGCCGTTCATCGCACTCACATCGTAATTCCTGCAGAAGATGCAGCCCCTGGAACAGTCTTCTGTTTCTCGTCGTTGTTTCCGAATTAGCAATCTGTAACCGTGCTCTTTTACAGCCGCAGCAGCCCCAGCGACGGTAGCCCTCCTCTCGCGGATCGCCCTCCCCCATGGCTGAGTGCGGACGGGCGTGATGCCGGCTTGAGCCCTGAGTTTTCACAACTTTACCATCTCGCGCCTTCGAAAGACCCTTAAAGGAATGCTCGCTTTTGGGGGCTGTCCTCTAGCTTCGAGCTTAGTTTTGACAGTTTTCCTGAACGCCAACTTGATGTTTAGGACGGTTTCCTCGTGGTCGTACGGGTTGAAGGCGGACGGTGGTGGTGGCACAGAGGGGGAAGGGGCGGGTGGGCGGACTCGTCCTGGCGTCGAAGGTCAATACGATTAAGCTCATGGCGTAATACGCCAAAACAACAGGGACAAAAAGAAGAGAAGATTTGATTCGCCGGACTGTGTCACCTTTCTGGGAGTTGCTTCTGCACCGCCGGATGTCACCCGTATCTTGGAAAAAGGCCTCAAGTACAGCATGGCGCCCAGGATGAAGCCTGTGGACAAGCTTGGATTGGTGCGAACTCTGGCGGATAAGGCGGCACAGCAGGACAGGGACAGGTGCATATCTGAAGGTGTAGATGTTATTATGCGCACGTCAGGATATGATCAAGCAGGCTTCAATTTGAGGCATGTTGTTTCACACTTCAAGGAAAATAACCTCCGTCTACTAATAGCTGACAAGGAGGGCGGCTTTGTTGTAGCGGAAGAAAAGCTGTTCAAAGACAAGTCACGTGAGGCCATAGAAAAACACTTCAAACCTGTTAAGGATGTTTCACTGAACAGGGTAAAATCGGAAACCAGAGCCTTATGCCAGAAGTTGGATCTATCCAGCTTAGGAAAGAAAGTGCTTTCGTCAAAGAATGTTAACCTGGAAGTTTTTTTCACAGCTAAAACCCACAAGAGTGGGTGTCCTTTCAGGGTTATAGTCACGGAGAGGGATTCGTGGCAGGTGGAAGTGGGGGTTTTCCACGTAAACACTTGTCTGCGTTGGAGCTGGGGGATTCTTTCCTGGTCAGGAATTCTGAAGAAATTTTAGAGTTCCTACAGGAAAGAGTCCTTAAGGGGACAACAGGTTTCTCAATTGACGTGGAAGACCTTTTTTATTCGGTCCCCCATGAACACCTTTTGGGCCTGTCAGACTTTGTATTCAGGAAAATGGAGAGGTCCTATTTCGCAATGCGTTGTAAGGAGTGTCTGGCGAAGGACTATGCCGGGCGCATGTGCCGCGCACGTGCCGCGAGAGGACGAACACGGGATGCGAAAGACGACGACGACGGACCGGGGGGAACGTGCAGTTAGGTTCTGGGATTAGAAACGGATAGTAAAGGTTCCATCCTAACAAGTGGGGGCTCGTCCGGGATCGAAGATGGACAACCTGGAGGTGCCAGATGAACTGATAGCCCGCTTTTTAAGACAAACCGACGGATCCGCGATGCAGCGGGAGCGAGTTTCTGTTCAAGTGCGCCAACTGCTACTGACTGCTGCAATGCCCCCAGCCAACGAACCCGAGGTGACCGCGGCTGCAGTCCACCCGTCTGGCGGCCCTCTGCCAAGAATTGCGGCGCAGTTGCCGAAGTTTACAAGCTTCAGTGATCGACAGTCGCCCGAAGAATTTATCGAGAGGCTAGACAACTTTTGCTTGATTACGGGAGTCACCACTGAAAACCGTCTCAGCCAGGTCGTTCCGGCTGCACTGAATGGGAGCGCCAAATTATGGTGGCGTTTTATCGGTGACTTCAGCAGTTGGGATGATTTCAAGACGGCGTTTCGTGCCGAGTTTGCCTCAACCGACGCCAAGCGACGTCTAAAGGTCGAGTTGAGACACCGCACTCAACACCCCGAGGAGAACCTCAAGGAATTCATTTACACCATCGCCGAATTTTACGAAAGAATCGGGGAAGAGGTGCCCGACTCAGAAAAGGTCGACCGCGTGCTACGCCAAATGCATCCCCATCTCCAAGATTTGGCGGAAGGGACGCAGTACGCGAATTTGAGCGAGCTTGCCAAGGCAGCGGACTGCCTCATGGAGCGTGCCTGGTGGCGCCTTCAGTACAAACCGGGAGTATACACTCCCGGTGTCTTTGCAGAGTCTCCATCGCCTTCGGTAGCACTATGGCTGGATGTGGTGGCGCAAGTTGACTCCTCTTTGAAGGGGTTCTCCAGGGAGTACGAATATTCTTCCGCCACGAGCTCGCTGCTTGCTCTACGGCCTTCACAAATGGAACAATGCGCTGGGGCTCTGTTTTAATTGTCCATCCCCCAAGCGCCACATGCAAGGAGATATCTGTCACTGTAAGGAAATCCCTTCCTAAAACAATGTCTCTGCAGAGGTCGGGCATACACAGAAAACTTTTTCTCCGGGAACCGGCCGCCCACCGGATCTTGCACCGAAGAGATGCAGTGGACTGGGACCACCCTGTTGCCAGTCGCAGCGTGCGCACTTCCCTTTTTTGAGTGGCACCTGTGGCTTGAGCAGCTGCGATGGCCGGCCGACCCAAGAGACTGACGCTGGAGTCTGTGTCGAGCAGCGCCTTGAACGTTGATGCCCCAATGGTAACGTCAAGGAGAGGCTCCTTTCCCCCCACAGTAGTCGCCACTTGCAGCGGTCTGTCGTAGATGCTCACCGGGACAGCATCTACCAGTGTCCGTTTCCCGGACACTGTGCTTGAAAATGGCCAGGCTGTTGGCACCTGAAGCAGAGACCTGTCCTGTTTACTTCTTGTCCTTGTTTCTGTTGCGCTATTTTATATGTTTTACAGAGACCTGGACCCAAACGCCGACCCGTGGCACAGGTGCGAGCGGAGTGACCTATTCCTCCACATCTCTGGCAACGGTCGACTCCTTGTTGGCGCTGATGCCACTGAGACATCGGCTGAACTGAATCTGCAACTCCCCCTGACGTTCTGGGTGGTCCTGAAAGCTGGTCCCTGTAGTAGGCTGGTTCGATTGCCGCAGGGTGGAGTGGCCAGCGACATGTCGACGGCATAACGACTGTTGCAGATGACACAGCTGCTGCTAGAGCCGGTGCGAAAGTAGCGGGAATTGTAGTGTCCGTCCCGCAAAAGTCGCTGTTACCTTGTGCCCGGAAAGGTAGGTCACGGGCCAGCTGGTTGCTTCTTGTGGGGGGCGGGTGAGGAGTGTCTGGCGAAGGACTATGGTCTCACAGTCGAAGGTTTTTTTGGAGCTGCTGAACCACTACCTCAACTCCACTGTCGTTTCCTTCGAGGGAGAGCTGTTTGTGCAGAAACGTGGCATCTGCATCGGTTCCGCTGTAGCAGCGGTACTGTGTGACATTTTTCTTGCAAATTGCGACAAGCGTATATCTGAAAAAATTCAACAAAAGGAACATGCTAAAATTTTTCGTTACGTATACGATTATTTGGTGTGTGTTTCCCGCCCTGTAATTGCGGATAATCAAGCGATCGCCGGTTTTTTAAAACTGTTCGCAAGCTGCGCTTTCGGCTTAAAATTCACCCACGAGACATCGGTCTGTGGTCGGCTGCAATTTTTGGATCTTGGGTTATATTTCGGTGCGGAGCATACCTGCTGGGCGTATGAGCCCCGTTCCAAGAAAGGAATGTTGCCATTCAGCTCGGCGCATTCCAAGTTAGTGAAGAGGGGCATTGCTTCATCTTGCCTAAGGGCCGCGCTAAAGAAATCGTGCCCCCACCGGATGAAAAACAGTTTTCATTCTCAACTCAGCATACTCGGGGTACCCCCGTCATGTTCTTCGAGATGTTTCAGAGACATTAGCAAAAAAGATGAAAAAAGACAACAGCGCAGTGTGCGAAAGGGCTCCCAAGAGGGTAGGTAGGCCTGTTGTCTTGCCTTACATTCACACGATGTCCCACAATCTGAAGAAGGTGGCCCATCGCTTTGACATACCAGTCGTTTTTTCAGCACCGAATAAACTATCGTCACTATGTAAAAGGATAAGCAAATTAGGAGAGGAATCGGATGTGCCACAAGAGTCGTGCAGAAAACGACATGTCACTAAGTTCTGCGAGTGCGCCACTAGCGTCACGTACAAAATCCCCCTGTCATCTGGTAAGGTGTACGTTGGCCAGATGAGGAGGTGCATTAATGATAGGGTCAGAGAGCATGCGTTGGCGATCAGGCAGTCCACGTCTGGCCACTTAGCGGTCCACTGTGACCGTTGCGATTGCGGGCCCAACTCTGAAAAGTGCAGCCCCATCTTTGGTGACACCTGTGTCATGGGCCATTACAAAACAAAAACGGCAAGAGAAATTCACGAAGCCTTCCTGATTAGGTCCCACCACGACAATACTTGTATAAGCGCTCCCTATTTGTCCTTGAATGATAAAGAATTCTACTATTTGATGAACCAATGACGCTGGAATTTGAGGGGGGGGGGGGTGTTTTTAGACCACATCTTTGGTGTTCTGCCAAGTGTGCCTGCTTTTATATTTTTTTTTTTTAGTTCTGTCTTCCAAATAAACAATTCAGTTGAAAGTTACGCCGCGTCCTGTCTAGTTCTCCCTTCGTTTTTTGTCCCTGTTGTTTTGACGTATTACCCCATGACGCAAAACCAACTAGCCCAACTAGCCATCCTTATACGATTAAGCTCTTCAATCGCCGCCTGGTACGCCTTCTCATTGCCGTCGATGCCCGCGTGACCCGGAATTCACTGCACGCTGACGAAGAGTGGGTTCGGGTCGCGTCGTTCTAGTTCATGCGCCAGCCGGAATATCTCTCCAACTGCGGCCTGTGCCTCGACTTGCCTCCTGAGCGCGCTCGCGGTTGCCTGGAAGTCCGCGAAGACGCGTATTTTCCCAAATTCTTCGCTCGATGACGCAGTCAGGTCCTTGATGGCTTCGAGTACTGCCCTGACTTTAGCTTCCTGCGCAGATCCGCGTTGCTGCATTGCCTTGCTCTTGGTTTTGCTCCCGTTATGCCACGCCACCGTGGCCGCCACACCAACCTTGAACGCGGCGTCGACGTACACTCGAAGCTCGCCGTCACCAATGTTACTCTGTTCGTGCCGCCTGGCAAACGTGCGCGTTCTGCCGGCGTTGGTCTTCGAGTTCATCCTCTTCGAGATTGGCGTAGCCGGGATGACCGTCGTCTTTTGCCATAGTGGGAAGGAGTCCGGAATCGGTGACATCATTGTCTGCGCGTGCAGAAAGCTCCACGGGACCATGAGTTCTGCCAGGGCCCTGCCCTGTCGGGTGGGCGCCAGATTGGCACCGCACATTCCCTCTTGGTTCCTTTCAATATCTTCGTGCAGTAGGTTCACACGGCTGTGTGCTGTAGGTTCAGACGTGCACCTTGGCAGACCCTAGATGCAGCGTCGCGCGTCGTTCATCAGTGTTCCCAGTTTGGTCCGCTGAGCGGCGTTGGGTGTATAAAAGCGTTGGCCGTACGAGATCTTGGATACCTGAATGGCTTAGACCACGGTCCTCGCCAACCCCTCTTCGGGACCCCCAGCCCACGTTGCCAGGCGCCAGACGATTAAAAGCCCCTTCTTTCAGGTGCCAAACATCCGCTCGATCCAGCCGGTCGCGTCGCCGCGTGAGCGGCCGCTCACCCTAAGATAGAGTGCTCGGCCACCTTGTCGACCTTCTGGCCGTCGAAGCGCGGGTCCGCATCGACTTTCTACCATTCCTTCCCAAAAGCTGTGTACTTTGTCTTTTCAAGCGACGTGCGCAGGCCGGCTTCCTTCAGAATGTCGCTCACTACGTCAAGTGCGCGTTGTATCGTCTTCTCGGAAAAGGGTGCATTGTCGCTTCTCATGGCACACGCGGTGATGTCGTGCGCGTAGACTAGTGAATGCCAGGTCCGGAACGACTGCGGGCCGCCATAGGAGTGGCGCCATTGCCAGGTTAAAGCGCACCGGCGACAATACTGCCCCCTGCGGCACTCCAATCTCGTTCGCCTTTTCCGCACTGCCGCCGTGCCTGCCGGTCTTGACCAGATATTTGCGTCCGTTCAGGAGAGCCTTGACGAAGTTCAGGGGCCTGCCTTGAACGCCCAGCTTGCGGGCCGTGTCGATAACCGTGGCGTGAGGCAGGGTATCGAATGCATTCCTGAAGTCCACTGCCACCAAGATTTGGCGGTGGCACTGCGTCGGTCGGTTCGCCAAGTACCCGCGAATAAGGTCAAGGCTGTCCTGCGTGCCCAGGTTCTTGCGAAATTCCGTCTGAGCGGGGTGAAACACCTCGCCTTTGCTTAATGATCCGGTCGATGCGCGCGAGCACCATGCGATCCATCAGTTTGCATACGATGGTAGTGAGCGAAATGGGGCGTACGTTACTCGCGCAATCCGGCTTGTTCCCTGACTTAGGAACGGGGCACACCCAGGACAGTTTTCAACATCTTGGATGTTGCCCTCGTGTCAGGCGTCATTGATCAGTTTCAGCACGCTTGGCTTGGCCGCCTCCCGGAGGTTTTTGAGCATGGAGTTAGTGATCCCGTCAAGACCCGCCGAGCTCCGTTCATTGCCCAGCTCAATGGCTGCTTGCATGTCCCGCGGTGTGAAGTCAACTTCGTACTCTTCGCTTTTAGATTCTTCTGGTTCGTAGGTTTTCGAGTCCGGGCTAGCGACCGGCTACGGAAAAAAAAAATGTCTCCGATCTCCACCAGTATTTTTTTGGCGTCCCTTGCTCTTGCTCAGCATCGCGTGGCAGACGGTCCACATATACGTCTTAGCGACGTCCGTTCATTGAATCAATCGCACAGCTTAGCCCAGTCGTCCCTGCACAGCCTGGTGACGTACCGCTGCGCCTCTTCGCGAACTTGTTGACCTTACGGATGTCCCTTTACTTGCGGGTGCGGCGGCAGCGCCGCAGGTCCTCTTGCGCCACAGGGACAATACTCTGTTGTGAAAATAAAAAGCGCGAAAGACAAGGACAAGAGGAAGACTACACAGGAAAAGCGCTTACTCACAATTGACGTTTTAATTTGGAGGAACGAAAACATAAAAAACCCTTACGTTAAAAGCTACGAATATTTTTGAAAAAGGAGCGAAAGGATCCGAAAAGACTTAAAATTAAAGAAAGGTAAAACATAAATTTAGTAGACACAAAAGGAAATGGTAGGCATGATTAAGTAACAGAGAGAAAAATTTAAAAAGTAAGAGAAAGAGAAAGGTAAACCAAATTTAAGAAAAATTAAGGAAAATAATTCATGTACTCGAATTATTTTGATTTCAAAGTCACCGATGAGCACTGCAGGCGTCCCCTTGGGTCGCAATAACTTCTGCCTCAAAAATCACGCGAGTTAATTTATCAGTACACATCCTCAGAATCTTTTCCCTGGGCAGCAGCGGGGTGCGTCCACAGTCCCTTACATGTAGAGCAAGATGCCCCGACAGAAAGAATTTTAGAGATAGCGCATGTTCTCTGAGACTTGCGCTGATACATCTTCCCGATTGTCCTATATAAACCTTCTCACAGCTCAATGCGATCAAATACACTACTCTGCTGCAACAGTTGGCGTATCTGTGGCAATGCCTAACGCCGCATTCTTTAGGGTTTGTGCGCGGGGTGTTGACTCTGGGGCAGAGCTTTTTTGGCTTGTCGGGGGCTGAAAACACAACCGGCACATCGTATTTGGAGGCACTTCTCTTGAAGTTATGAGAGCTACGATGGATATGAGGGCCGGCCTCCGGTCGACTTCTTTTTTCTCTATTTCTCTTGCTTGTTCCGTTTCGTTTTATCATACATTTAACAACGTCAGACAGGATGAAAGTGAGGTGGCATGGCGCCTTGAGCCGTGGTGTTTACGCGTCAAAGCTCTCCCTTGTTGACTGAATACAAGACTTTTTCAGGGCAGCGCTAAAACAATTATAAACAATGCCTCTTTTGACAAGTTTTGTGTGCGCGGATTCATACTGAAGTATTCGGTTCTAAGATCTAGGTGAATACATCCAACAGACCTGGTCATTTCGAAAGATAAGTTGAATATCAAGACATTGGAGGTTGTCGTTACTCGGAGTTTTGTGGGTGAAGTTCAGTCCTTGGGCCTGATTTATAAATATGTTTTTGATAGTGTTGATATCGTTGGCGTCAGGTACTTTTGTCATGAGCATAAGATAGTCGTCAACGTATCTGAATACGCGCACAATTGGGTAGGAGGTCAAACCCTGGAATATGCCCATGGCACACTTTGAAAAAAAAACGTCACACAAGAATTGAGCTACGCTTGACCCAATGCAGATTCCTTTCTTCTGTATGTCTTTTTTGTAAACGTGACAAATGTTGAGGATAAATAAAACTTCAAAAGCTCTAGGAAAGACGCAACCAGTATTGCACAGGTGTTCTGAAAACATAGGGCTTAATTAGAGTCAATGAATTCACTGACGGTGTCAAGCAATTCTCTGTGCGGTATTGAATAAAATAAATCTTCAACATCTAGGGAAAACCAATAGCGTGTTTGGGTTGAATTATCTTTCGGGTACTGAATTACTACTTCTGAGTTGAACAGCAAGAAGGGGCCATCAAGTTGGAAGACGGACGCATGACGCAGAAGGTAACCCAACATGTCACCCTACCAAGATCCCTTTCAGTCACAAATACGCGAAAAGGGTATCCTTCCATAAAGGTTTGACTGGGAAAAAAAAATTCCGATCAGTTCGCTTGGGCAAGTTCCGTAGCCAGTCTGTTGCTGGAGTCACTGGGCGTGCCAGAATGATTCATGGATTTCTGAGCCAATACTTGGCTGGGTATAATCTGTTGATTGGCCAACGGTTGTTAATGCTGCTGTTGCGCTGCTTTTGCGTTGTAAAGGGAGGGAGGTGGGGAGGAATCGTCCTGGTTGAATACCGCCCGGGCGGAGGGTCGGTCCGCACTTCGCAGTGGTTGCTGCCGTGCCGTTGCCATGGTTGCGTCGACCGGCAGCCGCTCTTTTCTGGAGTTTGTCGTCCGCCCGGTTCCTCGCACGACACGCTTCGGTATCGAAAACCATGTGACCCGTTCTCTTGCAGTTGGGGCAGTATTTGCCCTGGCAAGGTTGGTTGTCCAAGTATCCGAGTGGACCTAGCCGCACGTTTTGCACCGTCGTCTGTGGACACTGTGGCGTTGTGCCCCAGTCCATGGCACTGGACGCAGATGACCACGGTTGGCTTGTAAGCAAAAACGTTATGGTATCTTCGGAAAAGTCTTAAGCTCCTCGGGAGTCCCTGCTGTTCGAATGTGATCAAATACGTCACATTTTTACTTATAAGCCGTGAGTGGACTAGGCCATGGTAGTCCGCTACGGCGTTCTTCACGATACCGCGTACTTCGTCGCCGGGAGAAACGCCATGTATCACTCCTTACGGCTGGCTGCCGGTTGTCAACCTGTACACAGTGACTTAAATATTCTTATTAAATTTTTATGTGGGCATCTCCATGAGTGCCATGAGGTCTTGGGCATGTTATTCCGTCCGCATGGTAACTGCGGTGAAGTTTTTCTGGTTGCTGACAGCGTAGCCGATCTAGTCGTTCTCGCACGGCGAACTTAGAAACTCTCAAAACGTGCTGCACAGGAGCCACGAGTCGACGCTGGCGATTTTTACAGCAGTGGTAGGCTGAACGATGACCGTGTACCTTGGTCCGTCCTGCCGTTCTTTCGGCCGAACGGGCCGGCGCCCGCGCTCAGTCTTTTTCTAGTGATATAACTGGGAATTTCCCACTCGTCGCTGGTGTTGCCATCACCGCCGTTGCAGCCGTTTTCTTCCATTTGCACGTATTGTTTCGCACGAACGACGTCTTCCTTGGTCAGGACTCCTCCTTTGCGCTTGTTTGGCACAGAGATTCCCTCATTCCACGGGCTTCACTGCCGTTACCCTAGCGGCGTTGCGATTTTTGTTTCTACTCTCGGAGTTTCCTCCTGGCCGTTCGGTAAACCGCCGTTGACGGCAGCTGCAAATGTTCCGTTGCCTCGGCGCGATGTCATGATGCCGTTGCTTGCCGGCCTCGTGGACAATGCCTCGCCTCCGCCGGTTAGGCCTATCAGGCGGTCACACAAACGGCCTTCCACCGTCACCGCTGTCCGTAATTCGTGGTCGACAAATCGAAGGTCGCTCACCCGATTTTCAAAAATCGCGCGACGTCTTGGAACCTTCCGATTCTTAGCAGAAACTCTATACTACAGAAGAGGTGCCGGAAAAGGGTTGAGAAAAATGTTCTTAGTCGAGCTTGTTGGGACGCGTTCTCTTGCATGCCAACGCTTCTTTTCTTGTTTCCAACCTTCCACTCGTCGTTTTCTAAGCTCGGTTATTTTAGAGCGCAGCTCTTAGGGGCCCGTTCCCGGCTTGAGCGGCGTCGCCGTCGGCGTTGGCGTCGCCGTCGCCGTCGGCGTCGGCGTCGGCGTAACCAAGGTCATCCCAAGGTCACGTGACCCCTCCCAAGGTCATCTCAAGGTCACGTGACCCCCTGAAGGTCACGTGACCCCTCGAGGTCACGTGACCCCTTCCAAGGTCATCTCAAGGTCACGTGACCCCAAGATGACCCCACGTGACCCTTTGAAGGTCACGTGACCCCCAAGTCACGTGACCCCTCTGAGGTCACGTGACCGTGACCCCCAAGGTCACGTGACCCCTTCCAAGGTCATCTCAAGGTCACGTGACCCCACGTGACCCCCAGGTCACGTGACCCCTCTGAGGTCACGTGACCCCCGAGGTCACGTGACCCCTCCAGGTCACGTGACCCCAACGTCACGTGGGGGTCACCTTTGGGGTCACGTGGCCTTGAGGTCACCCCCAGGTCACGCCTCCCCGAGGTCACGTGACCCCCTCCCCGAAGTCACGTGACACCCCCCCCCGGAGCATATTAAAGAATGAGGGGAGGAGGAGGAGAAGGGGGAGGGGTCTACCCTCCCCTCAGTACCCTTCACTCCTCCTCCTCAAGAGCTGCGCTCCCATTCGGCGTTACAGGGATTTGTAAACGGCTTTCACTTTTTTTAATATACATGGTAACGATATTTATTACCTGCAACATATAAGCAACTTCACAGCTATCTTAATCTTAATCGCGGAAATTATGAATATGCTTGCTATGTGCAACTATTTTTTTCTCTTTCAAATCTGACAAAAAAAGAAAGAAGCACGATTGATAAAAGCTACTTTCTGAACGAAAAAAAAAAAGTCGTCTTACATCTTTTTGTTTCATTTAATGTACCCCAAAACTTCAGTTTGACGTACAGCCCACTGGCGTCGAACTGGCGGTCCCAGCTTTTACGAGGGGCTTGATAATGGTGCGATATAATTTTTCAAACAGCGAAAGTACGTATCGAAGACTGCAGAAAAAAAGAAAAAAAAAAAACATAAAGAAGAAACTTCAATATTTTTTTGTAGTCAGTAACACGTACATTGGCCATTTTAATAAGTTGTACCACTCGGCTACAAGCCTCACGTGAAAGTTGGTACTGTCGGTTCGACGTCAGCACGCTGTACGCCGAACTGATATTTGGAGTGTTTTATACGGGACAAGGCGTGTAAAAATACACCTTTTTCTTCTAAAAGTGGAATGTCACTGGATCCTGGGAAAGTAGCGCCCTCTCCTTCGCTGCCTGCTAGCCGGCCCACAAACAGATACTAATATACAGAGGGCCAAACCTAGCGAGGTGATTAGTTGATCGGTCTCAGCTGCCACGGCAATCGTCATTTCGGTAAATTCAAATCTTTGAAGTTTCGAAAGGGTCGTCCTGGACCCTTTTTTTACATTGCCACTAAGCATTCGTGCCGCTTGTGGCGACTGTGCGAAGATGTGCGCTTGTTTCGCCCGTGTGTGGATAACAATATTTCGGTATTCAAGAAACGTTTCTGTAAAGCTAATCGTAACCAGCAAATTTAGATCAGCTCGACAAGAATGGAGAAGTAGAGGAGAAAGTGATCATTCCATGGACCGAAATGGTGACCATATGGAGAGCTTGGCGCTACTTTTCGAGCATCCAGTGAAAAAAGTGAAAGCCGTTTACAAATCCCTGTAACGCCGAATCGGAGCGCAGCTCTTGAGGACGAGGAGTGAAGGGTACTGAGGGGAGGGTAGACCCCTCCTCCTTCTCCTCCTCCTCCCCTCATTCTTTAATATGCTCCGGGGGGGGGGGTCACGTGACCTCGGGGGGGGGGTGTCACGTGACTTCGGGGAGGGGGTCACGTGACCTCGGGGAGGCGTGACCTGGGGGTCACGTGACCTTGGGTGTCACGTGGGGGTCACCTCAAGGTCACGTGACCCCCAAGGTGACCCCCACGTGACCTTGGGGGTCCCGTGACCTGGAGGGGTCACGTGACCTCGGGGGGGGGGGGTCACGTGACCCTGGGGAAGAGACCACGTGACCTCGGGGGTCACGGTCACGTGACCTGGGGGTCACGTGGGGGTCACGGTCACGTGACCTGGGGGTCACGTGGGGGTGACCTTGGGGTCACGTGACCTTGAGATGACCTTGGGAGGGTCCGGTGTCCTCAGGGGGTCACGTGACCTTGGGGGTCACGTGACATTGGGGGTCACGTGACCTGGAGGGGTCACGTGACCTCGGGGGTCACGTGCCCTGGGGGTCACGTGACCTTCAAAGGGTCACGTGGGGTCTTGGGGTCACGTGACCTTGAGATGACCTTGGGAGGGGTCACGTGACCTGGAGGGGTCACGTGACCCCAAGATGACCCCGCGTGACCCTCAAGGTCACGTGACCTTAAGGGTCACGTGACCTTCAGGGGGTTACGTGACCTTGAGATGACCTTGGGAGGGGTCACGTGACCTGGAGGGGTCACGTAACCTTGGGATGACCTTGGTTACGCCGACGCCGACGCCGACGCCGCTCAAGCCGGGAACGGGCCCCTAAGAGCTGCGCTCTAATAAATGAGAGCGAGCTTTCAAGACATCGCTGATACAGACCATTCCAAAAACGAGTTTCTGGAAGGTGCCGTTTTCAGGTTTCGTGCTGTGGCCCGTGTTTCGTTCCCTTTCCGAAGTGCGTATGGCCCACGCGCGTACTCGGCTCTGATCTTCCCGCGCTAGACTGTGGATTTGTAAGCATTGAAACGGTGTGTACACCATTCTAATCCTCAGCCCAGCGTGCGGTCCCCTCAGCCCAGTACGCGCATGTTCGTAGCTTCGGAAAGCGAGTAAATCACGCGCCATAGGCTGTTCGTGGCAATGGAGCAATGTTAGCATTGGTGCGGGCTCCACGGTGGCAAAGCGTAGGAGTGCCCAACTTGGCCCACCCGTGCCACGCCCTCGTGAGTCGCATGTCAATTTTGCGAGGCAGAGATAGCACAAACGTAGGCTCCACGGTGGCACCGAGTGGGCATGCCTAACTTGGGTTGCCCATGCAATGCCCCCTCGGCTGTAAGGGGGCAACTTAAGCATGAATGTGGGCTCCATGGGGTGGGCAGAGCGTGGGCATGCCCAACTTGGCCCACCCGTGCAACGCCCTCGTGGGTCGCACGTCAATTATGCGGGGCTGAGTTAGCACAAGCGTAGGCTCCATGGTGGCACCGCGTAGGCATGCCTAACTTGGATCGCCCATGCAATGCCCCCTCGGCTATAAGGGGGCAAGTTATGCATAAATGTGGGCTCCATGGGGTGGGCAGAGCGTGGGCGTGCCCAACTTGGCCCACCCGTGCAACACCCTCGTGGGTCGCACGTCAATTATGCGGGGCTGAGTTAGCACAAGCGTAGGCTCCATGGTGGCACCGCGTAGGCATGCCTAACTTGGGTTGCCCATGCAATGCCCCCTCGGCTATAAGGGGGCAACTTAAGCATAAATGTGGGCTCCATGGGGTGGGCAGAGCGTGGGCGTGCCCAACTTGGCCCACCCGTGCAACGCCCTCGTGGGTCGCACGTCAATTATGCGGGGCTGAGTTAGCACAAGCGTAGGCTCCGTGGTGGCACCGCGTAGGCATGCCTAACTTGGGTTGCCCATGCAATGCCCCCTCGGCTATAAGGAGGCAACTTAAGCATAAATGTGGGCTCCATGGGGTGAGCAGAGCGTGGGCGTGCCCAACTTGGCCCACCCGTGCAACGCCCTCGTGGGTCGCACGTCAATTCTGCGGGGCTGAGTTAGCACAAGCGTAGGCTCCATGGTGGCACCGCGTAGGCATGCCTAACTTGGGTTGCCCATGCAATGCACCCTCGGCTATAAGGGGGCAACTTAAGCATAGATGTGGGCTCTATGGGGTGGGCAGAGCGTGGGCATGCCCACCTTGGCCCACCCGGGCAACGCCCTCCTTGGTCGCACGTCAATTATGCGGGGCTGAGTTAGCACAAGCGTAGGCTCCATGGTGGCACCGAGTGGGCATGCCTAACTTTGGTTGCCCATGCAATGCCCCCTCTGCTATAAGGGGGCAACTTAAGCATAAATGTGGGCTCCATGGGGTGGGCAGAGCGTGGGCATGCCCAACTTGGCCCACCCGTGCAACGCCCTCCTGGGTCACACGTCAATTATGCGGGGCCGAGTTAGCACAAGCGTAGGCTCCACGGTGGCACCGAGTGGGCATGCCTAACTTTGGTTGCCCATGCAATGCCCCCTCGGCTATAAGGGGGCAACTTAAGTATAAATGTGGGCTCCATGGGGTGGGCAGAGCGTGGGCATGCCCAACTTGGCCCACCCGTGCAACGCCCTCGTGGGTCGCACGTCAATTATGCGGGGCTGAGTTAGCAGAAGCGCAAGCTCCATGGTGGCACCGCGTAGGCATGCCTAACTTGGGTTGCCCATGCAATGCCCCCTCGGCTATACGGGGGGAACTTAAGCATAAATGTGGGCTCCATGGGGTGAGCAGAGCGTGGGCATGCCCAACTTGGCCCACCCGTGCAACGCCCTCTTGGGTCGCACGTCAATTATGCGGGGCTGAGTTAGCAGAAGCGCAAGCTCCATGGTGGCACCGAGTAGGCATGCCTAACTTGGGTTGCCCATGCAATGCCCCCTCGGCTATAAGGGGGCAACTTAAGCATAGATGTGGGCTCTATGGGGTGGGCAGAGCGTGGGCATGCCCAACTTGGCCCACCCGTGCAACGCCCTCCTGGGTCACACGTCAATTATGCGGGGCCGAGTTAGCACAAGCGTAGGCTCCATGGTGGCACCGAGTAGGCATGCCTAACTTTGGTTGCCCATGCAATGCCCCCTCGGCTATAAGGGGGCAACTTAAGTATAAATGTGGGCTCCATGGGGTGGGCAGAGCGTGGGCATGCCCAACTTGGCCCACCCGTGCAACGCCCTCGTGGGTCGCACGTCAATTATGCGGGGCTGAATTAGCAGAAGCGCAAGCTCCATGGTGGCACCGCGTAGGCATGCCTAACTTGGGTTGCCCATGCAATGCCCCCTCGGCTATACGGGGGGAACTTAAGCATAAATGTGGGCTCCATGGGGTGAGCAGAGCGTGGGCATGCCCAACTTGGCCCACCCGTGCAACGCCGTCGTGGGTCGCACGTCAATTATGCGGGGCTGAATTGGCACAAGCGTAGGCTCCACGGTGGCACCGCGTAGGCATGCCTAACTTGGGTTGCCCATGCAATGCCCCCTCGGCTATAAGGGGGCAACTTAAGCATAGATGTGGGCTCCATGGGGTGGGCAGAGCGTGGGCATGCCCAACTTGGCCCACCCGCGCAACGCCCTCCTGGGTCACACGTCAATTATGCGGGGCCGAGTTAGCACAAGCGTAGGCTCCACGGTGGCACCGAGTGGGCATGCCTAACTTTGGTTGCCCATGCAATGCCCCCTCGGCTATAAGGGGGCAACTTAAGTATAAATGTGGGCTCCATGGGGTGGGCAGAGCGTGGGCATGCCCAACTTGGCCCACCCGTGCAACGCCCACTTTGGTCGCACGTCAATTATGCGGGGCTGAGTTAGCACAAGCGTAGGCTCCATGGTGGCACCGCGTAGGTATGCCTAACTTTGGTTGCCCATGCAATGCCCCCTCGGCTATACGGGGGAAACTTAAGCATAAATGTGGGCTCCATGGGGTGAGCAGAGCGTGGGCATGCCCAACTTGGCCCACCCGTGCAACGCCCTCGTGGGTCGCACGTCAATTATGCGGGGCTGAATTAGCAGAAGCGCAAGCTCCATGGTGGCACCGCGTAGGCATGCCTAACTTGGGTTGCCCATGCAATGCCCCCTCGGCTATACGGGGGGAACTTAAGCATAAATGTGGGCTCCATGGGGTGAGCAGAGCGTGGGCATGCCCAACTTGGCCCACCCGTGCAACGCCGTCGTGGGTCGCACGTCAATTATGCGGGGCTGAATTGGCACAATTCGTAGGCTCCACGGTGGCACCGCGTAGGCATGCCTAACTTGGGTTGCCCATGCAATGCCCCCTCGGCTATAAGGGGGCAACTTAAGCATAGATGTGGGCTCCATGGGGTGGGCAGAGCGTGGGCATGCCCAACTTGGCCCACCCGCGCAACGCCCTCCTGGGTCACACGTCAATTATGCGGGGCCGAGTTAGCACAAGCGTAGGCTCCACGGTGGCACCGAGTGGGCATGCCTAACTTTGGTTGCCCATGCAATGCCCCCTCGGCTATAAGGGGGCAACTTAAGTATAAATGTGGGCTCCATGGGGTGGGCAGAGCGTGGGCATGCCCAACTTGGCCCACCCGTGCAACGCCCACTTTGGTCGCACGTCAATTATGCGGGGCTGAGTTAGCACAAGCGTAGGCTCCATGGTGGCACCGCGTAGGTATGCCTAACTTTGGTTGCCCATGCAATGCCCCCTCGGCTATACGGGGGAAACTTAAGCATAAATGTGGGCTCCATGGGGTGAGCAGAGCGTGGGCATGCCCAACTTGGCCCACCCGTGCAACGCCCTCGTGGGTCGCACGTCAATTATGCGGGGCTGAGTTAGCAGAAGCGCAAGCTCCATGGTGGCACCGCGTAGGCATGCCTAACTTGGGTTGCCCATGCAATGCCCCCTCGGCTATACGGGGGGAACTTAAGCATAAATGTGGGCTCCATGGGGTGAGCAGAGCGTGGGCATGCCCAACTTGGACCACCCGTGCAACGCCCTCGTGGGTCGCACGTCAATTATGCGGGGCTGAGTTAGCAGAAGCGCAAGCTCCATGGTGGCACCGCGTAGGCATGCCTAACTTGGGTTGCCCATGCAATGCCCCCTCGGCTATAAGGGGGCAACTTAAGCATAGATGTGGGCTCTATGGGGTGGGCAGAGCGTGGGCATGCCCAACTTGGCCCACCCGTGCAACGCCCTCCTTGGTCGCACGTCAATTATGCGGGGCTGAGTTAGCACAAGCGTAGGCTCCACGGTGGCACCGCGTAGGCATGCCTAACTTGGGTTGCCCATGCAATGCCCCATCGGCTATAAGGGGGCAACGTAAGCATAAATGTGGGCTCCATGGGGTGAGCAGAGCATGGGCATGCCCAACTTGGCCCACCCGTGCAACGCCGTCGTGGGTCGCACGTCAATTATGCGGGGCTGAATTGGCACAAGCGTAGGCTCCACGGTGGCACCGCGTAGGCATGCCTAACTTGGGTTGCCCATGCAATGCCCCCTCGGCTATAAGGGGGCAACTTAAGCATAGATGTGGGCTCCATGGGGTGGGCAGAGCGTGGCATGCCCAACTTGGCCCACCCGTGCAACGCCCTCCTGGGTCACACGTCAATTATGCGGGGCCGAGTTAGCACAAGCGTAGGCTCCACGGTGGCACCCAGTGGGCATGCCTAACTTGGGTTGCCCATGCAATGCCCCCTCGGCTATAAGGGGGCAACTTAAGCATAAATGTGGGCTCCATGGGGTGGGCAGAGCGTGGGCATGCCCAACTTGGCCCACCCGTGCAACGCCCTCTTGGGTCGCACGTCAATTATGCGGGGCTGAGTTAGCACAAGCGTAGGCTCCATGGTGGCACCGCGTAGGCATGCCTAACTTTGGTTGCCCATGCAATGCCCCCTCGGCTATACGGGGGAAACTTAAGCAGAAATGTGGGCTCCATGGGGTGAGCAGAGCGTGGGCATGCCCAACTTGGCCCACCCGTGCAACGCCCTCGTGGGTCGCACGTCAATTATGCGGGCTGAGTTAGCAGAAGCGCAAGCTCCATGGTGGCACCGCGTAGGCATGCCTAACTTGGGGTGCCCATGCAATGCCCCCTCGGCTATAAGGGGGCAACTTAAGCATAGATGTGGGCTCTATGGGGTGGGCAAAGCGTGGACATGCCCAACTTGGCCCACCCGTGCAACGCCCTCGTGGGTCGCACGTCAACTATGCGGGGCTGAGTTAGCACAAGCGTAGGCTCCACGGTGGCACCGAGTGGGCATGCCTAACTTGGGTTGCCCATGCAATGCCCCCTCGGCTATACGGGGGCAACCTAAGCATAAATGTGGGCTCCATGGGGTGGGCGCGTGGGCATGCCCAACTTGGCCCACCCGTGCTACGCCCTCGTGGGTCGCACGTTAATTATGCGGGGCAGAGTTAGCACAAGCGTAGGCTCCACGGTGGCACCGAGTGGACATGCCTAACTTGGGTCGCCCATGCAATGCCCTCTCGGCTATAAGAGGGAAAGTTAAGCAGAAATTAAAAAGAAATGGGAACGGATTCTGAGATGAATCTGTGTTGTTTTAGTTCACTCCTTTCTTCAGCTTGTTTGATATTAACGGTCTTTTCCATTTTATTCAGCTCTAAATGGCCTTCTTCTCCCCTCCCTATTTTTGCATTGAACTCATCTGTTGATCGGTATCTCCCTCTCTTGTCAGCTGAGAAAGGAGAACAAGAGAGATCTTAAGAGAAAGACGAAGGTAATAAATATTGCCGCGCGCCAAGTACACAGCGCGGCCGTAGCCTAACGGTTGTCGCGCTTGCCTCCCACGCGAAGGGCCAGGGTTCGATTCAACAAATATGCGTAGCGACGGCCAGGAATCGAACCCTGGCCCTTCGCGTGGGAGGCAAGCGCGATAACCGTTAGGCTACGGCCGCTTTTTTTTCATCTTATTTAAAACACACATTATTTACAGGGTTAAAAGCATCACGGCACTGTCCGCTTGTTTGACCGTTTGCCTCACATTGAAGGGCAGCGTAGGAACTTTGCAGCATTCAATCCAACACAGTACAGCTCCTTACGAATATTAGTGCACCCTTAAAGGCCACTGTGACATTTTCTACTGTACTCGCAATAAAGGGGCAACCTTCTAGCGCCTTTGCAAACGCGCTTTCCATGTTGTCCAGCATTCCAAGCCTGATTGTTGCGTTGCCTCTATAATCGAGTCGACATACATAAAACCCTCGACAAAGTGGCGCCAAGCTGGCTTTGCTCCTTCCACTACAAACAAGTGATCATTCCGCGAGTTCCATAAGGCATGCAATCCAAGAAGAGCGAGAACTTCCCAGGCTCTGCTTTTCAGACCTGAGCCGAATTCCAAGTATTTGACCTTTTTCCAGTCCATATAGCGATCTGTCCGCAACACCGCTCGAAGCTCGGCCCAAAACAGCTCGGCATTCGTACAGTACAAGAATACGTGCTCCGGTGTTTCTGAAACCGGACAAAGTGCACAATTTGTGGACCAAGGTTCAAAAAACCCTTTTTTTTACTAACAAAGTCTTCACAGGGAGTACCTCTCAATGCAGGCGGAGGAAAAAATTCTTTGACCCCATTTCACCTGGATAGCGTCGATGACGCTGGAAAACATCAGACTTCCACACACCTTCTGCACTAATGCGATACAATGGAGTCGGCGACATTGATTCTAGCGTATCCCAGTACAATCTTTTCCTTTTATCTTTATCGATATACTCCCTTGAAAACCTCGCTTCGAAAAACTGTATAGCATCCGCTATTTCTTTGTAAAATTTAAGCACGCGTGAACGGGCGACTCCTGTTGCACCTTCAAGCCAGGGACTCAAACATGATCCTCCAAGTTCTCTGAATGCCGACAAAATGAAAGCACTTTTATGATCCCTAAAGAACAAGAAGCGGTGCACTCGAAGCTTCAGCTCAAGATTTACTAATCCGAGCCCGCCCTTCTTCTGACTTAAGAACAGGTTATTTCGTCGCATGCGCTCAAAATTCGACTCCCAGACAAAGGTTGCAAACAATCGATGCACTTTTGCAACGTCAAGAGATGCGCACGGCACCACTTGTGCCGTATACCATGCAGTCGAAAAAAAAAACAGAGTTACAATTGTGTGCCCGATGCATTAACGATATATCTGCCATGACAATCTGCCGCTTTGAAGCTTAGGCGATTTAAGTCCACTCCGCTTCGGCCCGTACTCAGCTGTTCTACATCTAAACAAACTCCCAAATAACTTGACACCTTGGACGTCCACGGGATGCCAAGAAAGCGCTCTGGCTTCGTGTCCCAGTCATCTAGCCAGCCACCAGCCGACGTTTCCGGGTTCATTTGCGCGCCGGAGACGGTACAGAAGTTCCTAATATGCTGCACCACAGCCTTCACCTGAGTTGCCGACGAACACATTACTTCCACATCGTCGGCGTACGCCAGGAGTTTAAGTGAGCCTGAGGACAGCACCAAACCACTGATGCTCGCATCGCGAACAGTTGCTCTGCAGAGTGGCTCCAGGTATACAGTGCGAACAAGATTGGCGAGAGTGGGCAGCCCTGCCTCACTGATCTGCTCACAGAAATGGGAGCGGTCTTGTTCCCGTTCACAATTAGACGCGTAGAGATTCCGCGGTAGCACAATTGCACATATCGCAGCAAGCGCGCACCAATCCCGCACGACTCCAGAAGAGAAAAAAGAAAAGAATGACACACACTGTCAAAGGCTTTGCTCAGGTCAACCTGCAGCACTGCCAGCGGACACTAGCACCTCTGCCGTTTCGCACACTATACGCACTGCATGCAGGTTCGTTGCAATCGTTCTTCCTTTGATGCCGTAGGTCTGGTGGTCTCCAATGACGCTGCTAAGTCCTGACTCCAGCCGCTTCGCGAGAATCTTGGCCAGGATCTTGTAATCGCAGGTTAACAGACTGATCGGTCGAAAGTGGCCAACTCCAAGGGGTCCTGCGACGTTCTTCTTTGGGATTAGCACGGTAAACGCTTGACGCATCGAAGGCGGGAGCAGTCCCCGGCGCAGGATGTCGGCGAACACGTCCCGAAGAATCGGGGCCAGTTGCTCAGCGAAGGTTTTGTAAAAGAAGCTCCCAAGGCCGTCGACACCGGGTGATTTGCGAGGGGCCAACTCCTTGATGGCCCTCTCCACTTCGGCTGCCGTGATCTCTTGGTTGATTTTCTTTCTTATAGACTCTGAGACCTTTGGCAACGATCCTTTGAATATTGCAGATATTTGCTCGTTTCCGTCCGCTGTAAACAGAGTGGTGTAAGCATTCACAAAGGCAGCCTCGATATCCTCTTGCCGCGTAACGGTGTTCTGGCCGACTTGTAGCTTGGTGATCTGGTTACGACTTGCGCGCTGTCTTTCTCGCGTCTTGAATATCTTACGGGGCTCTTCGTCCCTTTCCAAGGTGAGGGTTCTACTTCGAATCATGGCAACTTTATAGTCGTATTCGAGGAGCTCAAGAATTCGGCCTTTGCACTCTCTAATGTCGTTCGTGAACACTCCAGGCGTTTTGTTTTCCTCAGCTATAAGAGTGCGTAAACTGTGTGTCAAGGAACACTTCACCGCCTTTTTTCGGGCGGCTTTCTCTTGGCTGAACCTAAAGGATGCCAGTTTGATATCTTGTTTCAACTCCTCCCAGATCACTGCGTCCACAACCTTCCCGTCGCTTTTCTCCCCGATTATGTTCTTAATTTCTGCGGGCAGCAGCTCATCTTCTAAAAGGCTTTCATTCAACTTCCATCCACTCCACCATGACGTCTTCTTTGTCTGGGGAGCCACCTTCCCAACAGCAACCGTTACGAGAGCGTGGTCAGAGAAAGCCAGCGGGTGAACCTCGTATGCCGAGCTGGTTGCGCAAGTTCGCTTGAAACGTAAATTCTGTCCAGCCTTGCATGGCATGTACCCTGCCAGTGGGTGTACTCTAAGCATGGGCCCGCAGCAAATTCATTTGCGTCTTGCAAATCGAAGTCCCGTAATATCTTGCGAAGTTCCACGCGGCTGCTATCCGACCGCAAAGCCTTCAAGCTGTCTGCGACATGCAATACGCAATTAAAATCGCCAGCCAACACAATTTTGCACGATGTGTCAACGTATTGCCGGAGAGTAGAGAAAAACTGCTTTCTCTTCGCTATCTCGTTTGGGGCATAGACCGAAACAAGCTTGTGTAGCTCTCCCTGATACAGAACTTCTACCGCACACACCCGACCGTTAAGGTCATTTTCCCATTCAGGGCAAATCGTGATGCCTCTGGATATTTTATCAATATGGCCGCCCCGCCACTCTGTGCGTTCGCCTTGGAGGTAAAGCAGTCATAGTGCTTTCTCACAAAATGAGCCATGTCTTTCACCTGCTTATCAGTACTAAGTTTGGTTTCTTGCAGAAAAGCAACGTCTATTTTCTTTTGCAAAAGTAAGTTAAGGACCCACTGTCTCCGCTGTTGTGCGATCAGGCTTACACTGTTAAGGGTGGCAAGCTTTAGACGCCCCAGCGCGTGTGTTTTGGGAAGTTAAGCACCCTCTGCCGGCAATCGCGGACAATGGCTGCAAGTTGCGCGTCTGCCAGAAAAGGACCGGTACCGAAGAGCGAAAGCCGAGGGGACCTACCTACGGGGGTGCAGCCCGTCGGCGCTCTTCCGTAGGTATTCGCGGCTTGGGGTTGAATCGCTCTCTCCGTGCTATCGCCGTGCGCCACTTCAGCTCTGCTCGCACTGCGGCGGAAGCCTCTGCAGAGCGGACCTCCGGTGGTTGCTTGAAAACGGCATCCTCAGATTCACTCATCTCCGACTCGCCGTCGGTTAGAGTGCCTGCGTCGCCCGGGTCCGTGTCTCCTTGAGGCTCGCTGTTGGGTGGTCTGGTCTGCTGGATGCTGCACGGTACCATGAGCGGGGGCGCCTCCATCGTGCGGCTTGGGTCACCCTTCTCCGGTGCATTTTTCTCTGTTACTTCTTCGGACGGCGTCGAAACCACCGCAGCGGACCCTCCCGGCGTGGTGCTCGCCGCGGTTGCCTCAGCCTCTTCTTCGTCCATGGCGTGCTCGTCGAAGTCCCCTGCTACGGCAACTTCTGTCACCGCTGCGTAAGTGCGGGCGCAGTTCTCTTTCTCGTGTCCGACGCGGTTGCACTCATCGCAGCGAAGAACGCGACAGTCTCTGCGGATGTGACCCGTCCTCTTGCAACGAAGACTTAGGGGGGCCCTACCGGGAACCAACACGAGCGCATTACCTCCCTGCACACGCAGCTGGTGCGGAAGAGTATCCTTGGTAATGCCATTCTTGAGTGTCATCTTCACGAACCGCGTTGTGGATTGGACACCCGCAAAGCCTTCCGTTCTCCACGTGTCGCGGGTAACCTCGCTCACCTTGCCGTACGGCTCGAGCGCTCGTCGAACCAAGTCGTCGCTCACGTGAAACGGTAGCCAGTGAAGCTTTAGGCGTACCTCACCGTCGTTGGGATCTACGACGAGGCACTTCTTGCCCTTCACTTGCAGCTCCCGGGCTTCGAGCAGCTTCCGCGGGACGTCCGGCGACTGGAACGTGAAGAGCCAGACATGATTCATTTGGTACGCCCCTCCCGCTTTTAGGGCAGGAAGGGCGCCCAAGCGTTGCAGTTCGCCCTTGAAATCTTCAATTTTGTACGGCCGTCCTGTAATGTCGGCGTGAAGAATCACCGAGTTCAAAAACATATCTCCTGATGGCAGGGGGGGGGGGGGGGGGCAGTACTACTCGATAAGGATCCGGGGATGATTTAGCCGAGATACCACGGCCGGCGACGGCCGCTATCGCCGCTCCTTGGGAGCTCATGACCCTGCGTCCGCTCGATACGAGTGCCGGAAACAGAATGGTTAGGCTAAGGCCGCGCTGCATACTTGGCGCGCGGCATTACTCCCCCCTTAAAAAGTGCATCGCCCCGATGCAACACAAAACAAAACAGAGCACAAAAAAAGAACGGTAAACTAAAGAGTCATTTGAAACACATAAGATCCACAGTCCTATCGAGCGTAGTACGGCTTCAGGCGCACGACGTGGACGACTTCAGGTCGTGGTGGGCGGCGTGATGATGTTCTTGTTCCGTCGGGCATCACCTCGTAGTTCAGCTCGCCGAGGCAACGAAGCACCTTGTATGGTCCAAAGTACCGTTTGAGCAGTTTCTCACTGAGGCCGCGGCGACGGATGGGCGTCCACACCCACACCCTGTCTCCGGGCTGGAAGTGAACGTCCCTGCGACGAAGGTTGTAGCGGCCCGCGTCGACGCGTTGCTGGTCTTGAATCATGAGTCGGGCGAGCTGGCGGACTTCTTCGGCGCGTTGAGCAACCGCCTGGGCGTCGTCGCTCTCATTGTCAGATGCCTCATGGGGCAGCATTGCGTCCAGCGTGGTCGTTACCTTCCGACCATGTACCAGCTGGAAAGGGATGAATCCAGTGGTCTCCTGAACCGCCGTATTGTAGGCGAACGTGACGTAGGGCAACACCTCGTCCCACGTCTTGTGCTCTACGTCGACGTACATAAAGATCATATCGGCGATTGTCTTGTTGAGGCGCTCGGTCAGCCCGTTGGTCTGCGGGCGGTATGCAGTGGTTCGACGATGGCCGGTGCCACTGAGACGAAGGATCTCTTGCGTCAGCTGGGCCATGAACGAAGATCCACGGTCTGTGATGAGGACTTCAGGGGCGCCGTGCCGGAGGACAATGGACTCGATGAAGAACTTGGCGACTTCAACAGCTGTGCCTGCTGGAAGGGCTTTCTTCTCGGCGTACCGTGTGAGATAACCGGTGGCGACGATAATCCAGCGGTTTCCCGACGTTGACGGCGGGAAAGGGCCAAGTAAATCCATTCCGATCTGCTGGAACGGCATAGACGGGGGAGAAATCGGATGCAGAAGTCCTGACGGCTTCGTCGGCGGTTTCTTGCGTCGCTGACACACGTGGCATGATCTAATGTATAGGTGAACGGTCTTCGGTAGCCTCGGCCAGTAGTACTTTTCTCGAATCCTGGCGAGCGTCCTGCTGTAGCCAAGGTGTCCAGCCGTTGGGTCGTCATGGCATCCTTGGAATATTTCGTCTCGAAGGCTGGCAGGAACAACCAACAGCCATGCTGTGTTGTTGTTGACGAAGTTCTCCTTGTACAGCACCCCTTTCCGCATGGAGAATGTATGCACGGGGAACCGAACTCACTTGTCCCTCTAAGTGTTCGATGAGCGCTCGCAGTTCAGGGTCGTCTCGTTGGAGTGCTGTCATGTCGCTGACGTCCAAAGCGCCGAGGAAACAGTCATCGTTGTCGTCTTCGATACAGGCCGGACCGGCCTCGACAGGAGCTCTTGACAGGCAGTCGGCGTCATTGTGGTTCCGGCCGGACTTGTACACAACGGTCATGTCGAACTCCTGCAGTCGTAGGCTCCACCGGGCGAGGCGTCCGGAGGGGTCTTTCAGATTCGCGAGCCAGCAGAGCGAGTGGTGGTCCGTGACCACGCGAAAAGCACTTCCATACAGATATGGGCGAAACTTTGTTATTGCCCAGACGACAGCAAGGCACTAATTTTCAGTTGTAGAGTATAGTTCCCCGCACCTCCACCAAAATGTCACGGGTGGTGACCAGAGAAACAGGAAATAAAATAAACAGGAAGAAATAAACGTTTAATGGTGGCGAACTTGTGCGAAAAATAAAAGGGTGCTAAGATAATAACAGCGTCGCGGGAGTCGAAGTCGGCGTAGCAGCACCGTCGAACGCTGGGGCGAAACTGACTCCGGCTTGCCCGCGGAGCCGCTTTTGTACACACGTTGGCTTCTGGAGCATTCGACGTAGAAGGTTCGACGTGCAGAACATTCTAACCTCGAATCAGCTAGACGGTTCTGGAACTCACCAGAACATCATATTACAGTGTAAACAAAAATGCGCAGCCGCGGCCAGGAATCGAACCCTGGCCCTTCGCGTGGGAGGCAAGCGCGATAACCGATAGGCTGCGGCCGCGCTGCACACTTGGCGCGGGGCAATATAAACCATGGTGATTGTGTTTTGTCTTCAATGCCTTAGTAGTTAAAATTTAAAAAAAAGCAAATAAAAACAAAAGTATTTTGAAAGTAACGAAGTATAAGACGAAATATAACTGTACATGTAACACCTTACTTTTATTTCTAAGCAACTAAATGTAACTAAAATGCATTTTTGAGAAACTATCTGTAACTGCAACTAATTAATTTTTAAATGTAAGTTACCTAAGACTGATGTTGAGAAGGCCATTTTACGTACGGTGGAATTTTTTACGCGGAGTATTAAATTTGAGAGTGAATTCAAAATACGCTCGTCGGAATGTCGTACAAAATTCGGTGTCTGTAGACGGCTGAAGCTGGCTATCTATCCCGACTACCTGTCAAACTAAATTTTATATAAAAATGTGCGGAAGTTTTTCTTATTTTGTACACTTCAAATGCCTAATTGTTTTGGGCTTGTTCAAGACGCCTTATTAATATATAAAAATGGTAAGATTTCCAGTAAGCACACGGGGAAAGTGAGGCATGCTCAGTTCGGTTTGCATTGTAATACCCCACACAGAAAGGAAATGATAAAATGTAAGCGAACAAAATGATGCTCCCGGGGCGACCTCATGTGGGTTGCACACGTAGGCCCACTCTAAATCCCACCAGGGGGCCCATGTTGAATTTTTTTCCAGGCCCTCTGTGGACTTCTTGAAGATAGCCATTGTGGGCTGCTCAAGTAGGCCTACTGTGGGTCCCACGAGGGAAGCCCGGTGGGCAGCCCAAGTTTGGACGCCTTGGGCCCGAGTTGCAAAACCGACTTGGGACACAAGTGGGCTGCCCACGTGGGACCTCCGTGGGTCCCCCTTTGGGAGTCCACCTTGTGCCAGCCACTTGGGGCAGGCAATTTGAAATGAAATGTTCAAGCACAAACTTTAGTATTATGACGATGTCAGACGGAGGGAGATACAATTTATTATTTTAATTACTGTGGCATCAAGCATTTATTGTGGGTGGCTAAATTGAGAAAAAAAACGTTGTGTTTAAAATAAAATTAGAATACCAAAAGAATTATTCACATGAAGGAGTTTTAACTGTTTTTCCACTGATATATCTATAAATACCTTGAGAACAATTGTAGATCAAATTGTGTATGAACAAGTAACATCAGTTTACGAAAGCTTGGGTTTGAGCTGGTTGGTATTTTCATTATCTTTTGTTCCGTGCCTTTCGTATGTGAGTGTCGTTCTTCTTCGTCCTAGATTGTAAACTTTAGCAGTGCAAAACAAAAAATAATCAGTTTACTGATTAATTCAATCGTTTCGAATGAAAAGGATAAGAATAGGGTTTATTCCGGAATATAGATAAAAATATAAAGCCGCATGAAAATACGTTATCAAAAAAGCTTATTAGTGTTTCGTTAATATAATGGAATGCAGTTTTTTCCATGTTTGCAAAACGCCCTTGTTACAGGTTTGGGTCGGTTTTAATCCCCGAAGCCGCTATGCTGGCGTCAAACTCCATTCTGACATTGTTTAAGAGATCCGGAGAGCTGAGGACTTCTAGAGCGGTGAGTGCGAGCGCTTTTGCCACCTTTAAAGTTGCATCGAAAGATTTTGGTGTGACTGCTGCGTTCGCGAATTCGGGGGTGTGGTTCGATGTTGTCGCGTCTTCCAGCTTGTATCCGGGATGGAGCACAGGGATCACGTTAGACACATTTCCGGCGTCTGTCGATGCCGCGATCTTGGTTTCATTGCCTGGTTCGGAGAAATCGATGCCTGGAACGAATAAATTGGTTTCATACATATTAATTATGAACGGAAAATATGTTCCAGGGCTGACATCCGCAAAGAAATTGTGACGGAACGCTGGCAAAGACCCCAACGAAGTGTTCCACACGGATTACGGGAAAAATGAAGATAGTGAAACACAGAGAAGAAAAAATGTAATTCTACACGTCCGCCCAAAGAGAATCAAACCCACGACGGTCCAAGATTCTGATTTTGATGCTCTACCACTGTGCCAAGATTTATGGTCCACTGCTTATGTGCATGGTGCATGCTGAACATGAAGGAATGTTACAGAGAGAAACAGAAAAGGCAAACACACCACTGGACTAGCAACTGTTAAATTTTTTCTGTCTCTCTTTTCTGTTTCTCTTTTTCTGTTTTTCTGTCCCTTTCTCTATGTAACCTGGCTTCATGTTCAGATAGCACCATACAATGAACCAACTCAGCTAGTCTAGCTTCAAGCCGTCAGAACATATGATCCAATAGTTTCCTTGCTACTGAATGTGTTTTTGTATATAAATATAACAATGGCACGGTGATTTCCCATCATAAAATATTTAAAAAAAAGCAGTAGGAGAGTCGGTAAGCGAGCGAAACCAAAATATTCCGCATGTACCGACTCTATTCGTATATCAGGGTAAACCAAGCGTACCAGATCATATAAATTCATAAGCACGCATATAAATTTGTTCGCCTATTCTACTGCAATTCTTACTCTCCTTCGGTTTGATATTTAATCGAAAATATCTAGGCACTGTTTATAACTGACTTCCAAAGTAATTTACAACTTAAAAATGTTGACGTAGAAAGTTACAACAAGCATTTCTATCAAGAAAAAAAAAATTAAGCAACACATGTTTTAGGAGGTAAAGTACTTCTGGAAGGCTCAGAGAACCCGCCGACGTTTGGCAAGGTAAGCTATACTGACTGGCAGGTGAAAAAAAGCCTGCTATGTTTTCATTGCTTCGGGATTAGTTCGGTTTTCTTATCAGCCAATGCTGGAATCTCATTGGCTGGAAAGCGATACTAAAAAAGCCACTGACAACAACAACATCGACACTTTTTTCCCGCCGAGATTCGATCGCGTGAGGAGCGAAATCAAAGTGCCGTGCAGGAAGGCCACTGACACGGCCACTTCGCCGACGTTGCACGCGCACCGGCGTATGTTCCCCTGCTTTTAACCCCCCCCCCCCCCCTCCCCCCTCGTCGTTTCCTGTTTTCCAGGAAAGGAGGAGAAGGAGCGTGGCGCCGCTAGTCGCGGAATTCAGTCACGTGACGAGCAGAATCCCGTACCCTGCGGGAAAGCCGGCGCTACGGGGATGAACCCGCAACTTTGGCTCCCGTAGGGAGCCTATGCAGGAACCGCAGGGAGCCTATGCAGTTTTCCCGCTAATCTTAATCCCTATGGTGGACAATTTAATCCAAGTGCCATTCAGTTTAATTCAAGCGCAACTCAATTTAATCACAGCGCTCCCGATTGAATCCCGGGGCCGGTCAATTTAATCCGCAATATATACATGCACGTTTTTTTATCTTCAGTGGTCCTGTTTCGCTTGCGTTTTTGATAAATTCGAGTAATTATTTATACAATTAGAGTTTGTTGTGGACTGCTAATGATTTGACCACTATTCCGATCACTTGGAGTTACAAGTCACGCGATCGACATGTGTATTACTTTTTTTGGTAACCTCGAGTTATCAGTGGTGCACTCAACTTTACTTTAGCTGATGTGACGTTTTGTTTACTCTTCATAATTACTTCAACTTATTATTGATACAGTTCAGATGATATAAGTACAATTTGAAATTTGTAATTACTCTTTCTATTACTTCGTGTTATTATAAGCACCGCTGACTTAAAACCGCTTCCCTTTCTAATTACTTCGACTTATTAATAACACGATTTACATATTTAAAGTTTAACACACATTTCTATTACTTTCTCGATTATTTCGGGGAATTATTGACAAAAAAGTAACCTCGTAGAACCTCATTTGACAGTCTGGTGACTTTTTTGTTAGATAGCTATTATTGACACCAGTGTTGCGTGGTCGCCACTTCGGAGTTGGAATGATTCCGGATATCACTCTGTACTTTCGCGACCCCGGAATGGAGTGGGAATGGAATGGGAATGGAATGGGAATGGAATGGGAATGGAATGGGAATGGAATGGGAATGGAGTGGGAATAGAATTCGACGCCTTTTGCCGGAATGGAGTAGGAATGGAATGGAGAATGGGCTCGGTTTTTATGACAGCTGTGTCGGTTTTCATCTAGACCACGGGCTCATCGCGTCATTCATTAGCGCATGGTAGGTGCGCTCTCGAAACTGCATTATTGCACTGGAGATGACTGACGGCTTAATTGTCTCACTAGCTTATGCTCCTTCAAGGATGAAATTGGCGCGTCCTCAGTGAAGCAACCAAAATTGAATAGTTGTAGACGAACAAGGTGTCGTTCCTGGCGCCGCAAGACGCTACAACGCGGCTGTTGTAATCTGGTTCGATTAGCATGTAGTTGTTAACCAGGGTGTCGAACCAAACCGAAAACCAGAGCAAAGCCGTTATTTTTAACGGAACCAGAACAAGACTGTAACCGTCATCAGACATTTAATATTGAACCGTAACGGAACCGTAATCTCATCTGGCGGTTACCGATTCATGGGAACCGTTTCGACGTAATGAAATGTTAGCCATGCCTTCTTGCGGGTGGCGGCGCCAGGTCAAGTAAATATTCTCGACGGTGGCGTCAGAAGCTCAGTTTTGACTAAACAAAGGAGAGCGACGACATGGAGACAGCTCATTTATAATGCAACAAGAAAGTATTAGCATTTCAAGTAGGTACAGCACGAATGGGCGTCGGCTAGTTGATGTGGAGGCGTACACTTGTATATTAAAAGAAAATATGCTGAGAATCTAAAAAAAGCTATTCTTAATGCGCGCGCGTTTGTTTGTGTGTGTTTTTTTGCTGCTTAGAAATATACCTCATGGAAGGAGAAAGCAAACATAAACGTGAAAATTGAAACACAAAAGGCTCGAGGTACACTTAAGCCCTTCTTATGAGTTGTGAATCCGAAAGCGTGAACGTCGTTCTTCGCGCCGCGGCTGCTTCTGATCCTCTCGGTGCCCTCGGCGCATCGGCCGTTTCTGCTCCTTCGCGGGCACTTAGCGCCATGGGGTGGCGCTAAGTGAAACTTATGCGCCTCGGCTTCATATTAATGCCGTTTTGCGCGGTTTTTTGCGTCGTTTCAAAACTCGGATACTTCAGATCGCGGCTTCGGGAATTTATCTGCCGTTTTGCGCGGCTGATGACGTCGGTCGGGTCGCTCCATGGGACAGTTAATGCTTTCACATTAAAAGTTGACGGTCGTTGGTTGGCGCGTTTGTTCCGCTGTGGAAAAATCTGTAGGCACCAATGGCCACAGCCGCGACTAGCGCAGCACTGGGGCGCCAGTCGCCCAAAGCCCTTTACGCTGCTAGAAGTGATTTTGTGTGTGTGTGTGAGGTGCGTTTTCCAGAAACAGCAAGTCGCCCATTGCATGTTTTGTCCTTTTTGCTTTGTTTTAATCGTCTTTCGATGGGCCCTTCCCTGTCTTTCTACTCTTCAACTCAGTCGTTCAAGCAACTCGTTCAAGCGCGTCGTGTGGGTACACTCTAAAAAAAAAGTATCACCTCACATCCTTTTGTCCCAGATAATACACCCCAAAACTTTAGTTCGTCGAACAACGCACTGTGGTCGAACAAACGGTCCCAAATTCTACGAGGGATTTGATAGCGGTGCGATATAGCTTATTAGATAGCTAAAGTACGTATCAAAGACCACAAAAAGGAAACACTGAGGTTTTGCACTAGGGACAAGAAAACCCCCGATTTTTTATTTTGTAGTCATTAACACGTACATTAGCTATTTTAATAAGTTGTACCACATGGCTGTCAAGCCCCTCATGAAAGTTAGTACCGTCAGATTGACGTCAGTGCGCTGTACGTTCAACTGAAGTTTTGGGGTGTCTTATAGGAAACAAAGGGTGTAAGAATACGCCCTTTTTTTTTAGAGTGTAGTTTTCCGTTTCGATCTGGATGAGCATCGCACCGGCGTGCGGTCGTGTATCACTACTGCGTGATATCCGTTAAAAACACCACGCTAGCACTCATACTACACTGGATAAAATTTATCACCTACAGTGGGTAGCAATGTCGCCATACTCTTGCAGCTAGACTACTCCTACTGTCTAAACAACGACTAATTTGTTTTGTTTTTTGTAGGTGGTTTGCGAGTATGGTGCGTGCTACAGGTATGGTGTCACTGAGCGTGTTGGCTGATTGACTCCACACGTGATTACTATACTTTTCTATACTTTGAAGCTGTTTGCAAGCGCATGTATAACCAAGTAATTTTCATTGAACGGTGTTTTCTCTAAAAATTTAAAATCACAAGACAAAATTAGGCATGCATTTGTCTTACTGTCCTCGTTTCCGCAGCACAGCTTGTCTTAATGTTCTAGAGCGCAGCTCTTAGGGGCTCGTTTCCAGCCTGAGCGGCGTCGGCGTCGGCGTCGGCGTAACCGGGGGGGGGGGGGGGGGTCACGTGACCCCCCTTCTCCCGAGGTCACGTGACCCCCCCCCCCCCGAGATCACGTGCCCCCCCTCCGAGGTCACGTGACTCCCCCTCCAGGTCACGTGACACCCCCCCCCCCCCCCCGAGATCACGTGACCCCCCTGAGGTCACGTGACCCCCCTCCCCCGGGATCACGTGACCCCCCCGGGGTCACGTGACTACCCGCAGGTGACGTGACCCCCCTCAGTACCCTTCACTCCTCCTCCTCAAGAGCTGCGCTCCAATTCGGCGTTACAGGGATTTGTAAACGGCTTTCACTTTTTTTAATGCGGACGACGTTGTGTTGAAGTAACCGTTTCTCAACAAAAAATGACAGCATAAAATTTGTAAAAAAAAAAAAAACTATTTAAACTGGTATGCGTTTGGTAGAACCGGTAGCCGAACCAGTATTTCAAAAGCATCACTGGACCAGAACCGAACCGGAACAATACTCAATGCTACTGAACCCGAACCCGAGCCGGAATAATCACAAGTTCGACTCGCTGCTTTAGCAGGTTCCATTATACGCTGCTACATTCCTTTATGTTGGCGCCTTATACCGATTGCACTTTGTCAGCGGTTCTTTGTTATTTCCGCAGTGCGTGGAGATTTGGGGCAGGTATACGCAGCGTCGCTTCTAACAGCGCACTAGCAGTGCTGTTGTGCAAGTATTCCAAGCAGAGAGCAAGGTAGCTGCTTGTGCCACAGAGTTTAGTCACATAAGCAGTTTAGCAGGAGTTTAGTCACATAACTGAGTTTATATCAGCATTATTGACATATTGATAACTTTGAGTAATGATGAAAATAATCCCTGGAGAAGGGGAATAAGAGGGACAAAGGACAAACATAAATCTCCAAACACAGCTAGGTGACTGGTGAGCGTCTGAAAAAATCCGCCTGGTCCGGGTATCGAACGCGGGACCTCTCCATTACAGGTGGAGCGCTCTACCAACTGAGCCAATCAGGGGTTAGACGTCAGTAGAGCAAACGGGTTTTATCAGCTGCCACCAGTCTAACACCAACAAGGGTGAAGTTTGCAAATTTAAGCTTATAATTATACTGCAATTAAATGCAAAGGTGCAAGCGAGCTGGACAAGAATGATGAAAATCATCCCTGGAGAAGGGGAATAAGAGGGACAAAGGACAAACATAAATCTCCAAACACAGCTAGGTGACTGGTGAGCGTCTGAAAAGCTCAGTTGGTAGAGCGCTCAGTTGGTAGAGCGCTCCACCTGTAATGGACAGGTCCCGGGTTCGATACCCGGACCAGGCGGATTTTTTCAGACGTTCACCAGTCACCTAGCTGTGTTTGGAGATTTATGTTTGTCCTTTGTCCCTCTTATTCCCCTTCTCCAGGGATTATTTTCATCATTCTCGTCCAGCTCGCTTGCACCTTTGCATTTAATTGCATTATAATTATAACTTTGAGTAACTTGTGAACTATTTCACTTTATATTGGTTAAATATTGGAATCCTCGCTCTCATGATTACTCTGACCTTTTATACAATCGAGTGATTTATTCACAGCTCAGTTACCATTTTGATCACTATTTTGATTACTTGGACTTACTATTGACCCGATAGAGTTTAATACGGTCGAGTTTAAATCGGTCGAGTTTAAATCATGATTACTCTTGACTTTACTTTGAACAAATTATAAACTAACCGACTTATTACGAGCACGAGTCACATTATGATTATACTTTTGATTACATTGAGTTACGATTGACTTGATAGACTTTATTTCGCCTAAATTGAAATCTTGATGACTTGATTACTTTAAGCTGATATTAATATAATTGATTTGTTATAAAGTTAATTGATGCTATGATAAGTAGTTTGATTACTTCGAGTTACTATTTACTCAATAGAATTTATTTCAGCTAATTGACGCTGTGGTGCCTCTCTTGATTACTTCGAGTTATTATGCACCCAGTTGATATATCATTAGCTCAATTCACATTATTACGCTTTTCACTACTTAAGTTACTTTCGACCCATTGAATTTACTTTTGTCTAATTGGCATTATTAGGATTTTTTTATTGCTTTGAGGTAATATTCTAACAAATTATTCAATATAAGCTCAATTTATGTTATGATTACTCTTTTGATTACTTTGAGTTACTATTAGCTTTATTAGTTTTAGTTTTTGCAAAGGGTACACTAGAGATACCGTGTTTTTTTTTCGCAAAAGCCTTATTATTCACTGACGTCAATATTATGTTAAATGCCAAGCCAACGGGGTCGTAACTTCATAATAACTATGGTGGCTGGAGTTAAAAGCTGTAGGAATTGCTTAGCAGGTTCCCAGTGCCCTATAAATTTCAGCAAAAGTGGAATTACATATACAGGTTATAAATACTTAGAAGTAAATATGTTACGCAGAAGTAGTCTGGTGAACTCTAAAAAAAGCCCGCGCGTCCACTTTCCCGGACAACACTCGGAGAGCCGATCACGGCGCTCAGCGAATGACGATGCCGAAACATATGCTTAGACCAAAAAACGCAGTCTGAATTGTTTCATTAAGCAATGCAAGCGTGACGTTTTGCATTGCTTAAAGTCACAACTCAGACTGCGTTTTTTAGTCTAAACATATGTGTCGGCATCGTCATTCGCTGAGCTACCTTCGTAACTCGCCGTGATTGGCTCTCCGAGTGTTGTCCGGGAAAGCGGATGCACGGGCTTTTTTTTAGAGTGTGGGGATCAAGTTATGAGAAATGAAGAATATTCACCTACCAATCCCTAAATGTGAAGGGGCTCAACGTTTCGGAAACAACTCGGTTCCTGCATCAGGGGCGACGTGCCGTTTGACGAGTAGCTTCTTCTAAAAGCGGGTATGACTGTTGACCCGCAGCAGTTTCTTCCTCTTTTAAGAGGTTGAGTTTTTATTTCTCTTTCATCAGTGCCGACCGTGGTAGGACCCCTTCACATTTAGTGATTGGTGAATTGATGAGTATTTTCCCTTTTCAGGTTACAAATAGCAGAGGTGTTGGGTGAACGCAACAAATTATACCACAGTAGCAAGTATCAAAAGTAAATACAACGGTAAAAGCTCTAATGTAATTATCATTCGTTTGACAAGTAACAAAAAATTTGAACTCTTTTGATTGACAGGCTGTTGTATCGATGGTGGATAAATCTATGCTATAAGTAATTTTAGTAGGAGGCCATAACTAAAATGAGAGCTATGCCACCTAACCAGGGTTCAGAGTGGCGGATTGCACAAGGGCAACATGATACCGATAAGATAAGGCAATCTCTATTAAAGCATGAAGTGCTTTTTAACGCTACCCCCAATCCCAAAATCTCGTCCGTCCGCCCGTCCGTGCGTTTCGCGCTAAATTTATCAAGCAAATCGATAAAACGAGACCTATACTCGAAATCAGTTCTTCAGTTCAATTTAGGCGGAAAATTAATTTCACGTGACCTGTCGTCATGGGACATAGAGACCAATTCACTTTCCCCGCTAAATTTAGAAGAAAAATTGATGTCGCGTGACCAATACACCTTTTTCATTTCCCCGCTATATTTGGCGGGAAAGTGGTGTTACGCAAAGTGGCTTATGTACATAGAATAAATTGACAGCACGTGACCTATACGTCAGATCAGCTTGCGCACTAAATTTAGCGGGAAAATTCACGTCTTGTGGCCAAAAGATCAATTCAGCTTCCCCGAAAAATTTACCGGGACATTGTCGTCACCTGTACCATACATCAAAACAGTTACCCGCTAAATTTAGCGGGAAATTCGAGTCATGTGAGCTAGAATTATATCCAGTTTCCCCGCTATATTTAGCAGGGAAAATCGTGACCTGTACAACCGTTCAGTTTCCCCCCCTAAATTTAGCGGGAAAATATACGTCACGTGACATACCAATTCCCTATGATGCATTTTATGCATTATAGCACTTTAAAGGTAGAGGTCGCCGCCAACTTTCCTTTTTATATTCTGTCTTAGTACGTAACGTAAAGCTATCAGACAGCAAATATCTTGGCTGATAAACTTAGGCAGTTTATCACTGAAACGAATGCTTTCGTATCTGTCAAGTAGAATGTTCCTCACGTTGTGTGACACCGGATTTACCACACGAATATTCACTCGCTTTAAAAAGGAAGTGAACTTCAGTACCAGAGAGTTATTATAATGAACACTAGAGGTTCAACTGGCGCTAGTGTGCCGTGGCCAATTGAAGCAGACAACAACCAGTCCGAAATTGACTTCCAGGAATGCATTTCTATGGGAAAAAGCGAGTGCATTTTCTTCCTACGCTCGATTATAACAGCAAATATCACGAATAATTCGTACGTAATAGGTAAATTGGAACATTTCTCAGTCACGCAGACCAAATATTAGGTAAGTTACGAAGTTTTTATTTAAAATTATGGCATTAAAACGGTGCTAAAACGGCTTCGTACATGTATTTATGTGTACTGTCTGACACTGTTCCACGAACACGGCGTCGGCGCTTTCCAGCAGGGTGGAACGTACGTTCCAAACGAACGAAGGACATGGGGAAAATCAAGAGAGACGGCAAGACCTACGCAGTAACAGTGGATCAGTAAGTTCTTGTGCATGCAGGTGATCCCAAGAAATTGAAGGCTACATAATATAGTCCGTTTTGCAATTAGTAGTTCTTTATTTTTTTCTGCTCATGAATATGTGCGAAGATGCTTGTTCTGCGTTCAAAACATCACCCGCACCCTCGGTACCTTTAAAACAAAAAAAAAAAAAACAAAAAAAAAACAGTTCCCCAATAAAATTTGGGCGACATAGAAAGTAATAAAAAAGCAGACCTTTCATAGCCCACATTATTTATTCTTTACGTTTATAATTTTTCAACCGCTCGTGAAGATGCACGATGGTATAATTTTGATATAGAGTTACGGGACGTGCATATTAGGAGTCTATAAGCGCCACCGGAATGCTGGCGAACCTTGAACACACTCTACATTCCTTCCGATCGTGATTTTACTTAGAATCGTCGCTCGTTTCTACATACCCGCTTTGGAACAGAGGTTTAAGCATGAAATATAGCGAAGTTTAACATCATTCAGGGGTAAACAAAGACCATAAAGCAATTACACTTTTACTATGTTAATAAAGGTACACATTAGTCGGTCCAACCAAAATAACAAAAGTGTTCCACGTTATTTTCCGGCGAAGAGACAAAATGCACGCGCCTTTTCCCATAGGAATGCACAAGAGCTGTGCAAAAGTAGACTGGTTGCTGACTGCTTCAATTTTTGCCTCCCGGAAGTCGCATAGACAGTAGCGCCAGTTGCACCTCTAGCGTCCGTTATAACAACTCTATGATCAGTACCACCTAGAGCACAAGTCCCGCGCATGACGTCATCATTAGTAGATCTCTGACCCGCCCCCAAGCGGCAAACCCTCTTAAGCTCGACGAGAGAAGGCGGCAGACGCGTCCGTCTTGGTGTCGCCGATTTGCTGGCGTCGCGCTCGTTGTGAGACACTGCAAGACGCGCTGGCGGTGACACTGACACGAGCTAGAGAGTTTAAACTTGTACTATTTGAGCGTCTTGGTGCGTTTTAAACATGTAGAAAGTGGAGACACATAAGGGACGATACAAGCGGGACAATCTTTCAAGATTGTCCTGTCTGCATCGTCCCTTATGTGTCTCCTCTTTCTACATGTTAAAAAGAGCTGGGGGGGGGGGGGGGGGGTGCCTGGGTCCACTCTTGTCGATGACAGGTTAAGAGTAAAGTGTAAGCTCCTCCCACCTCTTTCCCCTTTAGCACAGCGAAGGCTGGAGAAGAGGTCGCCTGTTCTCCAGCCTTCGCTCTGCTGAAGTGGAAAGGAGGGGTAGGAGGAGTTTCCCCTGAATTCTTATCCTGTCACTGACTATGCAGAGAGCAAGTCGTCTGCTTCGTACACTGGAGTTGCGGTGACGTCAGAACGACATCGAGTTCTGATTGGTGTTGAATGAAAGTATAGTGGGTAGACCTCAATGCTAAATGCCTTGTGGTCTACCCACTATTTTTTTTTTTTTTTTTGCTTTTAAATAAGCCAATAAGAGTTCGGCGTTCTGAACATTATCGAAAACTCCTGTGCGAGAAGCAGACGACTTGGTCTCCGCATAGTGACCACGTTTGGAAATGGAAGAGGTGGGAGAAAGGAGGGAAAGGCGCTGGCCTATATTTTCTTTCACTTTAAGTCCAGTCGCAGCCGACGCTACGAATTGATGGGGCCAATCAGGCAGCCTCAAAAGTCATAGTGTTCGTTTTATCATCGCTGGGCCAATGATGTGCGAAGAAGGCCTAGTGACTTGTGCTTTTGACGCTGCTTGAGTGGTCCTATTACCTCGTATCGGCGGTTGCGTCTGAACTTAAGGTGAAACGAAGTACGGGTGGCGTCGATGAATGAGTACGATCAACTTACCAAACTTTTGCGCGTACTCTTGGTAGATCTTCCCCATTGTTCTGTTTTGATTGAGAGCCTCGATCAAAGGCGACTGGTCTCGAATGGCAATGGAACAGCCAGTAGCTTCCGCAGACGATCGGAGGCAACGCTCCAGCTTTGTCCTCAACGACTTAAGCTCGTGATTTTCTGGGGCTCTGATAACGAATTCCATTTTTGACTCCGCTGGTAAGATATTGGCCAACTTTCCGCCGTCTGTTATGATACCTGGACGGAAAGAAGGGATAGCATTGAAAGGCACCAGACTGACATCACGGGGATGTTACATGTAGTCAGGAAGCCCAATGTCACGAGTGTATGTTGGACAAAAAATCCCGATTTCGGTTCTTTCCAACTTAATCCCCCCCCCCCCCAAAAAAAAAAAAAAAACTAAAAATAAAATAAGAACTTTTTAGCGTTATAAAACAAAGCACTCAGGAATGGAACTGTTTATATTGGCAAAGGTTGATTCGAGCATTTCGTTTTCGTTCACGAAGTATCGGTTCTAGATAATGATAGAGAGTGATACTGTATTGAAAGCAGAAAACGTACGCAGCCTCTCAGAGTCCTATTTATTTTATAAAGATTGCATTTCATTTACCTCTTTTAATTTCTCAACTTTTATTATAATATATTTCATCTCCAGCCATTCTATTCTTTATAGTGACATTTCGACTTGCGATTTCATCTAGGTGCAAACCATAATTGAGCAAACATCTGACTCTTGAAAGCCTGCACTTCTGACTGGTAACTGAAGAATCTGGAAAGTTTAATGCGGCGAACTTGTGCCCAAAAAAAAAAAAGGAAACAGAAGATAAGAACAGAGCGCCGTTGGCGTCGAGGTCGGCGTAACAGCAGAGTCGAACGCTGGGGCGAGACTGACTCCGGCTCGCGTATTTCTCTGGAAAATTCGGCCTAGAACGCTCGGCTCGTAAAACATTCGTAACTGGATAGGACGAGAAGGTTCTCGAACTTACGAGAACGCCAAGTAGAAATAATAAATAAAAAAAAAAAAGATTGGAATCGAACCCGGATCCTTCGCGCGACAGCCAAGGACGCTAACCACTCGGCCACGCACGCGCTCACTTGGCATCGCGCGTGGCAATATGCTAAATGGTGGGTTTATACAAGTAACCTGACTAAAAACAAGAAAATATACAAGCATGTTTTATCTCGTTCATTCTGAAATTTTATATCCGTTTTGTATAGAGGCAAACATATAATATGCCTTTTTAAAGATGCTGAAATTATATTTTATTTATTCGTTCGTTTGTACCCGTATCCTGACGGTACAGCATAATCAACGTTTAAAACCATCTGGGTTGTACTAGTTAGGGTTTTTGAACCGCTCTGCGGTAAAGAATCTAACGATATCATACATAATGAGTTTCGGACACGTGATTATGTATCTTTGATGCGAGGAGGCCCTTGCGATGCAGGTTGAAATCTACTTCCTGCCGAATGTTTTGGATATGTGAATTGCAGTTAATCGTATAGTCTCCAAACGAGATATTGTCATCTAAGTTCCGCAGCAGATTTAGTTCTTTGAAAGGTGATGTCGTCGTTATAGCATATATATATAGGTGATTAAAATGATCCGCACTTAGGTTGTAGAATTTATTTTCCTCAAAACGATGTCTTAACACAAACCTGTAATTGATTATTGCGTAGACAAAGCCTTGGTTGATTTGCGCAATTTTTTTATAATTTATCCCATCATCCACTCTCACTTGTGTATCTGACAGAATCAATTCACATGGACGCCCATTGTCGTCGTCAACGACGCAAACTGGCGTCCGGCTCCTTCTTTACGGCTGACATTTGTGCCTGCTTCCTCGAATATCTCTATTCATTCGAACATCCTTCTTTGGGACAAAACAGTTCCTTTATATTGTGCACAAAGTGTTTGATAAATATCGGCCCCAGTTACACCCTCAGACCACAAAGACAACGGCTCCCCCCCCCCCCCCCCCCCCCACACACACACACAGAAACACTTGTGAAAATTACAAGTCGGTCAGCCAGTGTTTTGTGCACTGCGCAGCTATAACCGGAAAGACAGCGACTTCGTACTAAAAGCGCTGTTAAACCAGTGCGGCCAACACAACTCTTAAGATAACCATAGGGGCGAATAATTGTTTTGGTACACTGGTATATCTTTTTTAGACTTTGACGCCGCCATTCTCACCTGAAATTCTCATGTCTGGCTTCATCTGCTGCCTGAGCAAACCAACGTTCACGTAAGCACCAACCGCGGCGTCCAGGGCATTAACTCCATCCCATGGCTTTATACCGGCATGAGACGGTCGCCCTTCGTATTCAACACCAATCTTAAAAGAGAAGATTGTATTTCCGTCACATAATTTGTGAGTCTATTGTATGGCTTATTTTTTTTTTTCAGAGAGAGTGAGCACTTTTTTTTTTATAAGAACCATATCTACGCCTTTTCTAAAACTGTATTCGTAAGGGACATTCAGCCTGTGCGCCCTCTTGGACAGTTCTTGGCGAAACGCTGCAAAAATTTGTTTGAAGCGAACTGCAGAACTTATTATATTTTCCGAAAAAATTATAGCCGACAATATTACAATATCATTTAACACAAATAAAAACCTATACTGTAAACGACTTCATTTTCGGGAGGACCTAATTTTCGCGAATCGCCTACTATTCGGGAAAAATAGGTCCCGCGCACAATTCCGCTAAAATGTAAACACATTGGAATCTATATTAAGATCCCACCGCGTCGTGTTTCAAAACTTCAGCTTTACTGAAATTGCGAAATATTGAGCCCGCAAAAAAAAAGTCGTTTACAGTATATATTTTTAGTGCATATTTCGACCAATTTTTGCAAGATGTTCTACGGGTCACCTTTGCAATATATTACATTTGTGCGCATCATAATAAAAAAAAAAGAACGTAATATTTCCGAGGATTTTTAATAACCTCTGGCGTATAGCACGCATCTAAATTACTTTGTCATGGTTTGCATACATATTTTTTCTTCAAAAGATAAAATGTCCAGTGGTGACATTCATGAGCCCACAAAATATTTCCCAGAAAGTTTTGTGGCCATAACAATAATCTAATGTTTCAAAAGGACCTATATATTGCCGCGCGCAGGGCTGAGAAAGCAACGCTCGATCACGGACCTCTAGAAAGTTCTCGTTTATTCTTGTACCAGATGTAACTTCTATCGTTTATCCCTGCTTTTGTTGTTCTAGAAAGTGCGTGTTCATTCTCGCTCCGAGTGCGCTACGCTCGAACTTTCTCCGCCGAATCTTCCAGATATTAGCGAGTTTTAGTAGACCGTGTTTCCCGCTCCGCTAAGCCCCTCCGCTACCCGGAACTCTACAGCCAAGGCCATCGGCGCGCAGGCGCAGTGGCGGATTCCTCGTAGCGGAGGGCTAGCGGAGCGGGAAACACGGTCTACTAAAACTCCCTAGTGACTCGCCTTAGATAAGAGGCCGCCCGCGACCTTGTCGAGTCAGTCTCGCCCCAGCGGTCGACTCTGGTGTTACGCCGACTTCGACGCCCGCGACGCTCTGTTATTATCTTTTGTACCATTTTATTTTTGGCACAAGTTCGCCACATTAAACGTTTATTTCTACCTGTTTATTTCTTGTTTTTGGTCACCACCCGGTGACAATATTGTCATTGCGTAGCATCTCACAGACAGCTTCTTGTATTTCCGAGACGCGAGTGTTGGAGATGAGGTTCATTGTAGTCTCGTATTACAAAGTAGCGCCAAATAAGTCTCCGTTCATCCTCCCCAAAAGCGTGTGTTATAAACAAATAATTCTTACTTCGAAAGAAGATACAAAGATAAAAGGTTTTGAAGGACGTCGGTATGTGACCGGCCTTGTAAGCATTCCTAAAAAAAAACAAAAAAAAAACAATTTACATAGGTAACCTGAGTTGTCTTTTTTATATTTCAAGCTTTCCTTATTAAACATAAAATGTGGCGTTCATCGCCCACGACAATGAATGAACACCATTAGCGATGTCGGTCGAATGTGTTAGCCATTATCAATATATTATCAACGATATGAGTTTTTTTTTGTTTGTTTCTTAACATGAGTGTCATCTGTTTCAAACGAAAACAGTTCAATCGGTCCAGATTTCAACTCTTTCTTGAAAACAAAAGTAAGCCAGGCTGGAGAGTTTATCTTTTCAGCACTATAGATGTTTGTGTGATGAATCATATAGGGAAGGCCTGTGAACTACCCCCTTTTCATCGATTGAATGTCATTATTCTAGTATTACGACCACTCAAAAATTTTCTCCGAGCCCGACTACGCATTGACTGGGCACGAGGGCCGGTCGAACACTGACGCAGCGGTCGTATCCAATCAGCGTCTGTGCTCGATCTCACTTTGATGACGTCGAAACGCTAGTGCACAGGCTTTGACTATTCTAGGTGGTGTTGGTCACGTGCGAACCCGTCTTAAGAAGAATTCTCTTGGTGGATCTGGAGTGATACAAAAGCACTCCATGCTCGCGCCTTCAGTGCAGTCAAGATGCGAGCGCGCGCTTGTGCGCCCGATAAGATACCGCTCCCAATCCACCGATGGGATCTCCAATTAGTGTAACCGTATATTACCTGCAAAAGGGCATATGTTGAGGCATACGCAGAGTTGGTCCGTGACGGGTGTGCCATCAATGCGATGTCCGCATCATCGAAGGCTCCTCCTCGCAGGAGGTCCACTTTTCCCTGTTGCGCCTCTTCAGCTGGCGTACCGAGGACAACAACCTGAATAGTAGAGAGAGAGTAAATAACATTTGACAGCGAGCTCTATTCCAATAGTCCTATATTGCATAGAACGTAGTTTAAACAGTCATCCATATTTCACAAAATGCACTATATTGGCGCGGAGTGGCGATCCGCTCATAGGAATCTCTTTTTTTAGGCTGAAAGGATAGCGTGGTTCGATGACTGATGTGTCAGCGGCCCCTTCGTGTTTCTGTCTGGCAAGATATAGATTATTAGGCGAAATGGCCGATAGGATGTGCGCAAATTTCAGGGATATTTTTTTTTCGGTATAACGTTGTTACTTTAGCCAAAGGAGAGAAAGAAGAAACATAAGTTTTAAGTCAGCATGGTCAGCACCACTGATCTCTATACACTGGTCAGCCCCCTTGTCCGTCCGTCTGTGTGTCTCCTCCTTTTTTGTCGTTGTCTTTTATGCGCTATTGCTGCTATTATTTTAGGGAGTCGTTCGGGGGTTTGAAGAACAACCTGTTTTAAATGCGAGAGCATTTATTTGCAGAGGAACTTTGGCTTGGGCTTGGTGGCTGCACCATCATGCGGTTCGCTCACAGCCCGCTCGTCTTTGCTCTGCAGGTATTACTCGCTTCTGTCTCCTGCTCGGAGGCACAGTTAACAAACGCCCTTGTCTTTCAGCATCAAGCAAGGGCCAGATGCTGCGACAATCTTTGGAACGACAACGCACATGCCAAGTTTCCTGCTGAAGCACCGGCCACCTACCAGTCATCGTTCAAAAGAGCGTCATTTTTTACGTCACACCAGGAACACGTATTAGCCGCAGCGCAGCACGGACCGCTGCTTGGGCTTGGTGGCTGCGCTACGATACGGTTCGCTCACAGCCCGCTCGTCTTTGCTCTGCACGTGCGTACTTCTATCACTTTGTTTGCAAAAAATAAATTAAAATGTTTGTTTAGTACAGCTGCCGAGCCCAGGGTGCTGTGTTGAAATTGTTTTCGAATGCTCTGAAGTAATTAACTAACCTGATCATCTTGAAAAAAAAAAAAAAAATCTCGGACTCTACAGCGAAACTCGTACGACCCGCAGTACTAGTTCCCAGTGTACCGCGCTTTTTTTTTTCAAAGTCCTTGCGGCTTCAGCTAAAATTGACGCTGGACAAGACGCTCTGATTATAAAACTTCAATCAATTGAAACTGGCATATTGGTGACGAACGGAAAGAAACTGTGACCTCTCAAATACGATGGCTCCAGCAAAATCAGAGCCTTGCACCCTTCCTGCTTTCCGTGATGATGTTCGCAGTATCAATTCGATGACTGTCAAGACTGCACACAAACTTGCAGATTTGACGGCGCGTGTTGCTGATGCTGAAAATCGATCTTGTCGAAACAATATCATTCTTTGAACCTTGGAAGGAATGGGAGCACCTTATTGCTAAACACTGCTCTCGGCCTCTTGATATACAGATTGATCCAAACTCTATCGAGCGCTCTCATTGCATTGGCAAACTTTGTCAAGGAAATAATAGACCTGTAATCATCTTATTTGCATCCTTCAAAATAAGAAAACATATTCCGTCAAAGGGATTCAGATATAAGAGCACTCATTAGAGCGTGAGTGAAAACTTTTCACCTAAAACCCATCTGGCCCGCAGACAAATCATATATTTTGCTTGCTCACACCACCTCTTTTCAACTCCGGTACAATCACCTCGCCATTGGAAACTCGCATTATATTTTTGACTCAAGTTAAAAAGTTCAATCAATAGCAAAAATTATCAGTACCTCAATTCTCAACTACTGTTAAGGCGACTACAAACCAGAGCCCCCTCAACCTATCTTTTCTTATTACTACTATTCGAAGCATTATTCCGAAACCCGAAAAAGTATGTAGTCTAATTTCCTCTACAGACTGTTGCAATGTCGTCCTCACAGGAACATGGCATTTCTCTTGTATTGACGATGCAGAGGAACTTCCGGGTTCTTCCGGAAACAAACTTTTCCGTATAGACAGAACAATCAGTAGGGGTTGTGAGAAGGGGAGGGGGGGGGGTTAATAGTTAAAGAGCATATCGCCTGCACCCTTATCAATATATGCCATCTTCCTTGAAATTTTCTGGTTACGTTGCATCTATGCTACTTCCGCCATCCTCGTTGGGGTATGCTGCCGCCCTCCTAGCAGTGACATATTCTTCCCATCATACGTCAATGAGTGCCTAAACTTTTTACTAACAAATTTCCTTCGTCCAAGTTTTTGCTCTTTGGAGACTTGAACCATTCAGGTATTCAGTGGTCAGATGTATCGATACTATCAGCCGCCTACCCAACCAAAATGTCTTGGATTCATTGACGTTTGTCATAATTTCAATTCTCGCAGGTCGTCAATGGGCCGCTAGAACTACAACGCATTCATCCAACATACTCGATCTGATCTTGACATCTGAGCCTGATAGCTTAACATCTATCACAATTCTTCGCGAAATCACTCTGATCACAAAGTAATTCACTCCATCTATAACTTTCCTCTTTCGCGCCACCTATAACTCTACGAAAATTGTGATTATAGTAACGCGGAATGGGATGGAGGGGGGGGGGGGGGGGGGGGGAGTGTACTTTCCTTGCATTGTTTGAAAAGGATTTTGGGAATTTTTTGTTAACAAAAAAGTAAAATCTTCGCAAATAAAATACGGCAACTTGTCGAGCAACAAATACCATCGATAGGCATACAAAGTAATTCATCTCCAACATGGTTTAACACCAAACTAAAGCGCTTGAATAATAAAAAGATGCGTGCATTAGGAAGGCTACGATGTCGGGATCAGCTCAATCATGGGACTTGTATCACCAAATAGAGAACGTTTACATACATGATACCAAAAATACAACACTATTTTTTTAATGCGCTAGCATTAGAACGCTCATTTTGGCGATATCCCGGCGGTGTCTTTCGTTCACCAGCTACAGAGAGAGAGGGAGGAGGAGGGAGAGAGGGTAACGCGTACAACGCTCCCATTGGTCCGAAGCGCTGACGTCAGCACACGCCAAACTCTCCCCTTCCTTCTCTCTCTCTCCCCGTAGCTGACAAACTGAAAGACACCGCCGGGTTTTCGTCAAAACGAGTCCTTTGGTTTCGTCACAATCACGCGCACAGCTGGCGCGGAGCCGGAGAGGAGGAGGCGCCGCGCAACACCCCCTTGATAACAAAGCCTTAGTACTCAATAAGATCGCGTCATATGAGAAAACGAACGCAGGACACAGATCGGAAAAGAGTGCCGCGTCTACGCTCGGCTTTGAGTCAAAGTTTGAGCCAAACGTAAACGTAATCGTCGTGTCCAATCTGGGAAGCGTTTGCCTTTTCTCATGACGCCATCTCATTCAGCACTACGGCTTTGTTATCAAGGGGCTGTTGTGCCGCGGCGCGGTGGAATGAGAGCACAGTGGCTTCACTAGGGTCATCGGCACGAGGTGGGCGGCAGCCCACCTCGATCCCCCTCCCCTCCCCTCTCGTGGCCCGCCTTTCCCTGCCCAGCTGCACCCCTGAGCGCTGCACCTGGGGCGGTTCACCCTCCACATCCCACCCTTGTGACACCACCGTGCCCACATGCACAATTGCCGCTCTGCCGTCGGCGGTTGTTCTTCGCTCTGGGTTTCCGTAGTAGCGGTGCATGGGCTGTTGTGTGTGTGTGTAGTTAAAGCGATGGATGTGGCTCACTCCACGAGTGGTATGGTTGCAGTTACTTCTCCGACAGGTATAGATGCGGTTCTTTCCACGAGTGATATGGGAGGACCGTATCTAAGGGCGTCGACGCACTCTGACAGGCAGAGAGTACAGAAAAGGTTTTCAAATATTACAGGAGCATCCAGTGGAGGACTCTTGTTGAATCCGTTAGCATAACCCTTAAAAGACGCCACACAAGTAACCCGCTTTGGGAAACGCTAACACTCACCCCATAACAAGGCCATAAAGAGGCAGCAAAAAATAGAGGAAGCAAAAGAGAAAGTCTAAAGAAAAAAGTGAAGAGGTCAGCGTCAGCGTTTCCCATAGGGGAACGTGTATGGCGTTTCTAAAGGTCATGCTAACGCCAAACACACCCCGCTACAGGGCACCTATCGTCTGCGTCGCTGCCCGCCGTAGACAATGGCAAAATTCTTAGCCTTATTTTTTAAAGAAAGAGAGCTAAGTTTTGTAATTTTACAAGAAAACCCGACCTGGGAAATAGACCTTTGACGAAAAGTTTAGATTGCTACGTGCAGGCGTCGATTTTAACGGTCTATTTTAGATCGAGCCTGGTGACCTGGATCACCCTATATTAAAGGAAGCAAGTTGAGAGTCAGCGCGGTGTATGTCTTTTCATCTCAGGGTTTTTCTAATTTGTAATTGTTCAGCTGATCCTATTCAATTATGCACGAACTACCTCAAGTCAAACCTGTAGTACAACTTGCGTATCATCCAAAATTATGGAACATATCATCTACTCCCATCCGGCGCGTTTTTTTTTGGAAACTAGTAATTTTTGTTATTTGTCGCAACATGAATCCAGGAAAGGGTTTTCATGCGAAACGCAACTTACCCATAATTTGCATATCAACCTCGGTAACAATATTCAAACAGACGTCATTTTCCTAGATTTCGCTAAAAGCATTTGACAAGGTTCCCCATCGACATCTAATGTTTAAACATTCGTAACTTAGCTTAAGGCCCGTTCACACTCTTGCGACCTCTTAAACCTTGGTTCCTTAAAACTTCTTAAACCAGAGAACACACTGGCGCCATCTATTGGGAAGCAGTGTAAACTCGGCGGTCCGGCATATATTTTTTTTTTTTATTTCTCGCGCATTATCCTTTCTTTTTTGGCTCGAAAAACTTTTGTCAATGTTATAAACGAGCCTTTCTATGAGTATTACGCACATTTGACCTCGGAAATCCCGCAAAACCTTCGCTCTTGTGAAATGCAGTTCCAGGGTCACCGAATAGATGGCGCCACCATGCCAGTGTGTTCCCTTATTCTAAAAACATTTAAGAAGTTTTAAGAGATCTCGTCTCTCTCTCAGTCGTACTCGGTCGCAAGAGTGTGAACGGGCCAATAACCTGGATTGGCAATTTCTTGCAAGATCGGAAACAGTTTGTACACATTGATAACTGCTCCTCTCATTACGCACCCGTCTCCTCCGGCGTGCTCGAGGGCACGGTCTTAGGCCCGATTCTTTTCCTGATTTATATTAGTGACTTGCCTTCTATTTCCTCCCATATCCGCCTGTTTCCCGACGATTGTGATGTGTATCGTGACATTACTAATAAGACAGATCGGGCATTACTTCAAAATGATCTCAACACCGTTCATACATGGGGCCACCTCTGGCAAATGTCTTTAAAAATTAATCAGTGTACGTTATAGTTTCATTCAATGGCCTTTAAACCCACGGACGTATAGCAATGCTCTCAATGGGACCATCACTCCATCAGCATCGAGTTATGAATAGTCAGGGGTACACTTCTATGGCAACCTATCTTAGGCATTCATGTTAACCACGTCATCTTCGAATGTAGTCGGTAAACGTTACGTAAACATGACGTTTACCGAATGTAATCGGTAAACGCAGTCTGAGTTAAATATTACCTCAGATTCGCACCATCGAACCTATAACGTGCAGCCTACAAAACGTTCATTCGACCAAAGCTAGAGTATGCTGCCGTGATCAATATATGCGACCCATGCCAGAGTTACGTTAGTCATCAACAAGAAGAAGTTGAAAATGGCGCAGTCAGGTTCATGTTCTTTAATTATTTATACGAAAGACGTGTCACGGGTTTACGAGCGTGTAGATTTAGATGATCTATCATTTAGACAAAGGTTTTTTTACACTATCACTGTTTCACAAGTTCTATTATCATTTTCAACCAAACGCATAATATATCAGCCCATCTCCACATAACCGCTATCGGACAAGTCATCAATTTAGTGTAGTGCGCCCAAAGACAAAAAAAAAGGAACCTCGTCCGCTTCATTTTTTCCGCGCGCAGCTAAAAAGTAAAATGACCTTCCCCACAGCGTTGTTTCTTTATCTAACCAAATTCACTTCAAAAAGCAGCTGAGCTAAACCATGCTCCCTGCTGCTTCATAGTCAACAAGTGTTCTTACAGTGTGTACATCGGTTTTGTTCGGTTTTATCTGCCCATGTAGCTATCTTGCGTCACCTTTTCTTTATATTGTTCCCGCTTACTTTTTTTCTCACTAACACGAGTGATTTTACCTTGTGTAATGCACTCCCTGAAAGGGTCTATAAAATCCAAGCCAACTGCGACGTTGGCTGGGATTTTGTGTGTGCGTAAGTGAGAACGAGTTAGACCACATAAGAAAAAAAAACCTCTTGGCTTTAAGGGAACGTGGGAAGTTGTTGAGAAGAGCGAACGCATTATAAGAAATGTAGCGCTAATATTAATAATAATGAAACCTTGAGAGAGACATCATAATATAAACACCGCGACAAGCAGAAATAAAATACCGACGACACCAAAGGTGTCGCCTTGTCCTTTATTTCATTTCTTCTTGTTTCAGGGTTTAGATTATGATGTTTCCCAACCAGCCCGCCTGCACACTTTCGCTTCCTTGAGATGGAGTAGTGTAGAAGTGCGAACACACCGTGGGTGCGACTGAGGCATGTGCCAGGAACCACGAGAACGACGCCGATGGGCGCGCAGACAGCACGTGGAGGACACTTCTAATCAGTTCTACTCTGAGCTAATTTCTTCAGGGACGATACCCAGATATTAACTTCTGCTTGATATTTCAGAACAGACAGCCGAAGAGTAGCTAAGCTGGATAAATCGGTTTTCTATGCAACATTTTTTTTTGTACGTCTATAATTAACTAGGAGACTCAAAAACGTTCAGCCTTTCCACTCTGGCGGCGAAGGAAGACCAGCGGAGTTGTACAATTGAAAGTAATGGCCGGCCGCAAAAAAAAGGCTGCCTCCATCTATAAGCGACGGCGGCAACCAGATACGTGGCTTGCCGCCGTCGCTCACAGATGGCGGTAGGTGTCCAGAGTTTGGTGTCTTCATTTCTTTGCGGGAAACACGATCCTTGGGAAACTAGACCTTAACAGCTCCGCTGTAATAAAACACAAAGTCAGACACGGGGAAGCAAAATTTCATACAGTGCACGCACTTTTCCAGTGAGCGATGAATTTTCTTGAAGCACTTGCATCACACCAATGCCGGCAGCCACCGCACACTCGGCGATCAGGTTGTGGCCGCAGGCATGTCCGATTTCAGGAAGGGCATCATATTCGCACATGAAAACGACCACTGGTCCTTTTCCTGGTCATTGGGAAAAATGCTTGTAAAGTAAATGGAAGTCCCCCGACACTGACTGCACGAAGTACGGTAGAAAAAGTAAAACCCTGTTTTTTTTGTCCCGTGTAAATACAATACGCATCACAAAAATCTAAAACTCCGTATAAATCGGCCGCTAGCGGCCGATTTACAAGGAGTTTTGGGTTTTTATACGTATAGAATACGAAAATGTAAGAACATTACGTTACCTGTATGAAAGGTAAAACAGTGAATCAAAACTTTCATGAGCAGAAGTCCACCTAGACCTCATATTCCCCGTACAAAACGTGGCATGCCATTATGAGCATCTGCTAATTGTTTTCCGTAAAAAAACAAAAAAAAACATAAGCATTAAAGAAAATTCGCTCTGGTAACTTTATTTTTGCAAAACTAAATGCGACAGACACCTACAATGTCATTTCTTGGTTTGACCAATGCTGGGCTTAGGTGGGCGTCGGCTCATATAGAAATGTTGTATTACTGTTTCTTGCAGGTAACGTCATTTTCCAAAACATTCGCGTTCTCTCACTGTATAGTGTTACATTCATACGGAGTTTCAGCTTTCTACGCTTCATAGCTTATTAACGCGGGCGCGAAAATCAAGGTTTGGCTTTGTCGCTGCCGTAGCAACGTGACGCAAAGATAAACTTGTCATTTTAGTTGGACATTTTGGTCAGTGACCGCCTAATAAAAAGGCCCGCCTTATTATGCTTTCGTTCTTCGTATCGACTAATGCCGCAGCGGAGCGATAACAAGACTCGCCCTGCCTTTCTTAAGCTGTCACATGACTGTAGCTACCATAGATCCATTCCAACGGATCCGCATTTCGCTCTCAGAAGGAACACATGCCTAAAGAATTAGAGTGTCGATGCGGGCGAGTTGGTCCATCTTCAAGCAATAAACAGCGCGCAAAACAATAAAGACGGGAGGGAAGAAGTACACAGGACAAGATATTAGAGAGTTTTCGTAGATCGTTCCCATGACTCCGATAACGATACCCGATACTCCGCCACCGCCTCCCTTGTGCATGCATAGTATCGTTATCGGGGCTATCGGAGGTATCGGAACGATCTGCTAAAACTCTCTATTAAAAAACAGCGCAAAAATAACGGGACACAGAGTAGAAGAAGGACACAGGACATACGCTGAGTAGAAGTAGGAGACAAAGTAGAAGGACACATATACGTGTCCTTCTTCTACTTTGTGTCCCGTCCTTTTTGCGCTGTTTTCTAATATGTCGTTCAACCAACCAGCCCAGCAAGCTATTCTGTTCAGTACACAGGACGATCGCTGAACAAACAACTAAATATTTGTTGAAAAAAAAAAACGAAGTAAATTACCAAACTACCACTAACGCGGCCAAAAAGGCTACCTTTTTTTTGTGCAAATAAATGGAAGTTTGGTTAAGTAGGTTTGTTTTCCCCCGCTTATTTATTTCGTACGCCTCTTGCTCCCTGGCCTGCCTCTGCGGAGGACAGCGGGGCGCGCTGTTTGTAGGAATGCGCTGCGTGTACGAATGCTTTCGGATTCCTACACGTAAGCAGTCTTAAGGGTCCGTATTTTTGTTTATAAAAGACCTTCAACGATTTCTCTTTCCCTCCTTTCGTTCGTTCTTTTAACAAACTTCGCAGAATCTAAAAATGGTTCGCAACTGCGACGCTTACAATGCCCCCCCCCCCCCCCCCCCCCCGTTTCCTTCCCGCTATGTTATGTACAGCAAGCCTGTACTCCCCCGTCCCGCCATTAAAACGACGTCCCGTCTGTCCGATAAAAACACGACGCCGACTGAAAGGAATTTCGCAGACCACTTTTTATAAATACGACCACAACTGAAAGGAATTTTGTAGACCACTGTAGCGTACGAAATTCCTTTCAGTTCGGGTCGTGTTTATGTCGGACAGGCGGGACGTCGTTTTAATGATAGAGCGAGGGAGTACAGACTCGCTGTACATAACGATTTGAAGGGAGGGGGGGGGGGGCATCTCTCGGGGCATTGTAAAGGCCCGTTCACACACTTCCGTTTAACTCCGACCGACTAAGACAAGACCGATTTTCAAGCCTCGTAGGACGGCTCACGACCAGATGCGGAGCGGTCATATGCCGTTACAGAAGGCTTAAAAAGGCTCGAGGCCCACCTAAGCACTTCTTATGAGTTGTGAATGCAAAAGCATGAACGTCGCTCTTGCGCGCGTTCCCGTGAAGTCGAAGCGCCGCGCTCCGGGGTATGCTCGAGCCGGCCCTCTCTGGAAGGCCCCGCCAGCCAAACGCTTCCTTTTCCCGACGCGCTCTGGCGCGGGCTCGTAGCGCCACGGGGTGGCTCTCCTTGAAACTGACGCGCCTCGGCCAATGGGAGCCTCGTTCCTTGAAACCGTGACACGCGCGCCAGCCATTGGGAGCCCCATCCATCAGATTTTGGCTTCACTCGGAGAGGGGAATTTACCTGCCGTTTGGCTCGGCTTTTTTTGCGCGGCTTCAAAGCTGAGAGCCGTTAGATCGCGGCTTCAGTCAACACCTCCTAGAAGACAAGGCCATAGCGCTCTGAGAGGTTACGTCACAATGGTGGAGGAAGGAAGTCCATGGCGCAACTACGTGAGAATACGCTATCGACGTGAAAAAAAATGTTCCTTGACGAGCGGCGCGGTGGTGTTCGTTCATGCGCGTTTATTCGCCATTAATATACGTTTTAAAGGCGCAGTCTTGTACAATTTATTATATATATATAATATAAACGTAATATACAACGCGCTACCAAGGTTGAGAGTACCAAATTTATATTTATGAGTATCCCCGTAATCGCGGGACTACGTGCAGTTCCGCAGCACCCCACACTTTTCGAAAGGACCGGCTGCGATGCTGCCAACGTTGCATGCTGCCGATGCCACATGGCTCCGATTCTGGTAAATTTACGTTGTGTGTGTGCTGCTGACTGTCTGAAAAGGAACGCTGAGACATCTCAGAAGGGAAGCAAACCGAAAAGAAATCCAGTCGTTGTCGCAGGAAGCGCACACCAGCAAGAGATGGGTCGACAACGTTAAGCCTTTCGTCGCCGCTGCTGTCATGTGTGGTACTTTTGAGACTTGTTTCCCGTCGTATTTCTGTCATCACCGTAGTCTCGGGTAGGTTTTTTTTTTTTTTTTTTTTTTTTGTGTTCGCTTGGATACTACGGCATTTACGTGGATTCGTGAAACAAGTCCTGGCTACGGTTTGAGTGACGTATGACAACTAGCCAACGAAGACTCTGGTCGATTAATCAATAGACCTCTCTCGACAGAGAGAGGCTTCTTTGGCTTCGTGTTCAAATGTGTTCGTCACGAATATTGTGGGACGTATGGATACGATCGACAGGTGAGAAACAACTTATTTACGGGCTTTCTTGGTCATGTAGGACGCAAGTAAAATGCTGCAATCGTTTTTGTTTTAAATCGCATGATAGATTGCAATTTTGTTCTTTGTCGTTATTCGTATGCAGTTGCGTCGACATTTGTAAATAGACAGTGTCTATTTAATCACACAAGAAGTTTGTGTGATTATTGAAAGTGTGTTGTTTGTGGTTCTGTGTTTATTTATAGTAAGGTTATTGTATTGCCTTTACCGCGTTTATACTAGAATCTTAACTATTAAGGTAATAGTATTATTATATACAAAATAAGTTATGTTTTGTTCTAAGGCAGCTCGAGCCCATAGGGAGAGGTAAATTATAGACTAAGTAGTACGTTTAGTACACCTGCCACACGGAAAAGTTAATATATTTTCATTCAGTCATATAGGATTTAATCAGCTCGCGGTCTTGAGTGATTATACCAGCGCCGCAAGCGGATTTGTCGACCCCATAATGTCATTCGATCGAAATTACATTAATTTTGCCATGTGGCCGGGGTATGATGCAAGAATTCAGTGACTGCACGCAATAACGTCGCTTACATGATCGTGAGAAACACTTGCCTTGTCCGCGTTGACTGTATACGTCTACCTGATTTTTAACTGTTCTGTTTTGCTGTTTCCAAATCACTGCGTGTCTCGCCATTTTGTCGAAGTATTTCTGTATAAAATATGCATTCCTACAACAATAATTGCATGACTCAATCACATTTTTCTATAGACGTCTTATACGCATACCTCGTGCCATTTCGTACCGATTATTTAGCGGCGTAATATTTTGCTCGTGTAATAAAATGTTTTCTAGACCCGTTGCTATGTGCACCTTTCATTTTAGCTAATATGACACGCGTATGTGACTAAAAACGCGTTACGACGGTCGATCCACGCGCGTTGCCTTCGCTTCGACGCGCGTCCCCGATAGCCTTCCCTTGCGACGTCACGAGAAGAGCGCTACCGCCTTGTCTTCTAGGAGGTGTTGCTTCAGTTCGCTCCATTGGGAGAGGGGAGTTTAGCTGCCGTTTGCCTTCAAAGCTGATGACGTCAGCTTGCTCCATGCTTTCGCATGAAAACCGGTCTTATCTCAGTCGGTCGTAGTCGAGCGCAACTTTGTGAACGAGCCGTAAGCGTTGCGGTTGCGAACCGCTTTTAGATTTCACGAAGTTTGTGAACAGAGCGAATGAAAACTGGGAGAGAGAAATCGTTGAAACTTAATTTTTTTATTAAAAAAGCGGGTGAAAAGTGTGCGAGCATGCCGTCTGTTTTTCTGCTGGATAATGAATTGTCTTATTCAGATGGCTTCATATAAGATTGCCGATGTGTTAACGGTTTATGGCCTGTTATCGGTATGGTGAACGACAATCTGGCTGAGTGAATGTTTTTTTTTTCAATAAAGTCATTTGTAAGTGACTCCTGTCCTTGTAGTACGTGTTTCTTGTTTCGTTCGTGGTTCAGTTCGTGCTTTTAACCTTTGAAATGGTATGAACCAACTACAACCAACCAGGGATGCGCAGAGGTACTCCAAAAATTATTCGGGAATACAAATCCTGTGATACATGTGTTTTAAGGCCCAAAATACAGGTTCTGAGATACGTTTGTCTTTTATGCAACGGGATATTCCTGAGATACTTCCGCAAAATAAGCGAGAAAGTATTCTGGAATACGGATACAGATACCTATAGACAGACCTTTATTCCCTGTAGGGTGTTACGTAAGCAGGGTGTAGTTCGTAGCGATTGCGAATGGTAAGTTATGCTTGTGTCCCTCTTTTTGTGCTATTTTATGCACTACCCCTAGCTCGAACTCTTTATTTATGGTTAATGCCTAAGACGTGTCACCCCCGTTGAACCACATAGTTACAGAACGGTAAAGACCACGTACCATGCTTGACAAAAGGCTTCTGCCCGAAATGAACCCAGTTTTGCTGTGAGGGAACATCTCCAACTGTCATCTTATATGCTTCTGAGTCGCCCATAGTGTGAGGAGATTCGACAACAGAGCCGTATATCTTTTCTCCTATCAACTCCTTTACGCTGTTCGCTCTGCTCAATTGGAAAGAGTGGAGGGCTTTGTAAGAGGAGCTGATTTTGTTATTCTTGCAAGTAACCTTCTTTACACTACAGCTTTTTTTTATGTTGGTGACTGAGATTGATTATGTTTAGGGTTCTGCGCTTTCGGTTTTTATTTTTTTTTTTTCAAAATTCGGCGTACTTTTTTCGGTGTTAATTTTAAAATTCAAGTTTTGGTTTCTTTCGGTGTATATATATTTTTGAAAAGTTTACTGTGTTTTTGTTTCGGTGAATATGAAAGAAACATCATCGGAACAGATGATCCTAGTAGCTTTCATATTTTTGATCACTCAAAGAATGGTCTTCGCTGCGATTTCCGTCAGAACACACCTCAAAATCGCGGAATTCGCGGGCATAATCTTCAGCGCGCTTCTTTTTCCTTCCCCTTCTGACGACGTGACCGTCTGAGTTGATGACCGTACAGGAACCAGCGGAATGGCAAAACAAATTCATTGTATTTATGTTCTCAACCACAGAGAAGTTTGAGGGAGGATGCTAAGAAAGGTATTAACGACTTTCCCCGATGTCCCCTTAAGTGCATGAAGCGATAAAACCTTATAGTAGCCCACATCTGAACTGTTTATTTAGGACCGGAAACTTGACACACTAAGCCCGATCACAGATAGGACACAGATGTCCCGCGAAGGCCAATCCAAGACCTTTTTTGTTGCATGTTGAACCTTGGAAGAGGGCAATCACGAAGACGTCACACAATGTCGAACCTTACAAAGCCCCCTCTCCCCCCCCCCCCCCCCCGCCCCCCCTTCGACGAGGCCCTAAAAACATACTTTTGTCGTTTTTTCATCGGTTTAAACCGAAAACGCCGAACCTACAAACTTATTTTTTTTTCGGTTAAAGCCGAATTTCCGAAAATGGATTCGGCGTACTTTTATCGTTTTTTTTTATCGGTTTAAACCGAAAACTCCGAACCCTAAATGTTATAAGGCGGGTTCATATTATAAATTCTGAAGCAACTTACACCAAGTCGATGTTTTTATGTTTTAAATTTATCTTAAAAAGTGCAACAAATGTAACGAGATGCCTAAGTCTGGCAAAGTATCGCAATACAAGCGATACATTGTAAACATATTTCACTACTGAGATACTAATGCATTTTTTTCAAATGTATCTCTATACACACATACAGATATTCGAAAGTCTCTCAAAGTTACTATCGCGATACATTTGCATCACGATACTGCCCAGCCCTGCACCCAACCAAAGTTTCATTGCTTCACCTGCCAACGACCATAGAGGAATATAAGATAAATAAGCAGGGTAAAAACGGATGCGTACGCCCAAATTCTCTTTACTTGCACACACACACACACAAAAAAAAAAAGAGATAGCCTACTTGGGTACGTTTGGACACTATGGTGACTTCGCGGTTTTTTTCCTTGGGTGTTTCTTAATAAATATTTAGTTGTCAGTTACGGACAACCAGCCAGTTTTAATGGAGTGAAGGGCTCGTTATCAGGACACGTTTTCTGCGGACACAGCATTTGCTGTACCCGAAGTGGAGGTTTTCCTCCAATAGGCCGTCTGCTTTGGCACGTCTTTTTCTTCTTTTCTTTTTCGTGGGGAAGGTTTCGCTCTTCTTGCGTCTTTGTACAGAGGCTTTCCAAAGACGCCTGCTCACCACGTGGGTCCGTACGGCCACTCACACGCCCTGCTGGCTTTGGTCGAGGCCTGCGTTATTGTCGTCGGTCCCCAATCTCCAGAAAACAAGAGAGGGGAGCAGACGACATAGAAAAGGCGAGTAGGAAAGCCGTGCCGTTTGCGTGGTTGATGTCCTCACCGAAAATGCGCGCACGCTCTGCAAACAGGACAGAGTAGGTGCCGTGCGCGTCGTCTGCTGTCTCCTGTTTGGACTTCCCCTTTAGTGCACCGGCTTGTCTGTGTTTTTTTACGCTCATCGTTGCATTTTTGAACTGTTAAAATATTTCTTTGTGATACTCTTCCTCTAACTTGGTAACGATTCCTCTATCCACACTGTCAATTATAAGGTAAAAGTTCAAAAATGTATGAACCGATGCAATGCAATATTAACTTCTTTTTTTATATATTTCTGTGATCAATTTATTAAGTACGCAGTCAAGAAGGTTTTATGCATCGGGCCTTCTCAGAAATTTGTTTTCTTAAATATTGTTAATGTGATATACGTCGACATTTTTAAATACAAAGCTAGAGAACTCAGGAATTGTGGTTTTAGTTTTGGTTGAATACCTGGAACGATAAAATAATTTATTTTTTGGAATTGCAATGTTTATTACGTAGATGGTACTATCAATGTTAATGACCCATACTAATTCATGACTATCAAACAGATGAGGTTTAAACTATATAAACATTCACAAAAACGTAAATAAGGCGCACTGAAAACGAGGGATTAAAAAAATAGAACAGTGCTAGTTGAAATTTGTGTGGAAAATAAGCGTAGGAAAGCATATACTTTAGTGTAAACCGCTTTAGTAGTCTTCAGAGCTGACATGTAAATTCGAATAAAAGTGACAGGACGACAAGTTATTTTGCATCTTGTTTCGAACGTCCTTGTGTAGCGGTAACCGCATTTCATTTTTAACACATAATAACAAAAAAAAAACAACAATAATTTAACTATATTCAAATTCAAGTGCCAGCACACATAGTTGTAATATAGCCTATACCTCCTTGCTAATATCTGATACTTGATAATTGATTTGTTAAGGACATAGGTTTTATTGAAAGAAAAAAAAAAAGATTGCAAATTGGCCTGCAATCGTGCTGCAACGTGAAACGTTCTTGGTTTAGCGCTACTAACCTCCAAGCATTTCTTCTCGCGCTCTTCCTCCAGGACTCTCCACTCTTTTCCACCCCATTGAGTCCTCTCCACCCGATAGCCCGCTAAATTTAGGTGGGAAAATTATGACGATGTCTTGTACACACAAATTCAGTTTCCTCTCTAAATGTTTCTGCTAAATTTAGCGGGAAAATTCCCGGTTACGCTTTTTTAGGCTGCACTTAATCTGAAAACCTAGCCTATAAACGTTTCACGTTAAAAGCATATTTTTGTTTTGTAAAATATGTGTTTTATTTGTTGGCCTTCGTGCTTGAGACGATTACGCATCTATCGTCTGAGGCATTCCAGTATACAATATCAGTATAAATAACAAAAGCACCGCCGTCTTTTTTTTTTTTAATTTGATATTGCCTTAAAGCCTTCAGAAAGAAGCTTTGAACATTCCTACATCAGGCTAGCAGCTTTTGGAAACTAAATATATTATTTTTTTAAGCCATACACACATTATCATTGAATTAATCGGAAATAAAAAAGTTGGAACAATAATAAATATATTAAACAACATTATAATAAGAGCAAAATATTTTACCCCCGAACTCCGCTCGAAATGCTGTTGGTAAGATATAATTCTTCTGTACTGTAAAACCTTCACATTCCAAGAAATCGGAAATTCGTTTGTGGGCCTTGAATTCTTTCAAAGCAGTCTCGGGGTTGTTCCACAGGTATCGGCCAAGTTCATTAAGAGAATCCGCTTTGTCATCCACAATATCGCTTACAATTTTCATGTAATGAGCCATCTGAAAAAAAAAAGTATATAAATATATTTATGTTGCAATGTTTTTTTAACATACAATGTGTTTAATGTGTCGTTTTTATGAAAGAAATCGCCATGAACAAGCGTCGTGAACGAGCGTCATGAGCAATCGTCATGAACGAGCGTCATGAACGAGAGACACGCTAGGTGCGGTACACAATCCAGCTCCCCCCTAAATTTAGCGCGTAAATTGACGTCGTGGTGACGTCACGTAACCTAAACCCCAATGCAGTTTCCCCGCTAAGTTTAGCGGAGGAAATCGACGTCATGTCACCTGATGTCACGTGACCGAAAAGATAATCCATTTTCTACGCTAAATTTAGTGGGGCAGTTGACGATATGTGACCGACATACCAATCCAGTGACGTCAATTTCCCCTGCTAAATTTAGCGAAGAAATCGACGTCACGTCGCCTGATGTAAGGTGGTCAACAAAATGATTAAAAGAAATAATACAAAAATCCCATTTCTACGCCAAGTTTAGAGGGAAAAAATAGTAAAAACACAAAACATAAAATAATATGAAAGTAAAAAATAAGCGTGCATGGTGTGTATGAGACACGTTCTGTATTGGAATCCCAACACTTTAAAGGAGTATGATCAGCACAAAAGCATGCCGTGCAAATTGGTTGATTAGTCTCAAGACTGGATCAAAACCAGACAGAGTTATCCAGAGAACATGGAATCTTGTCTCCGGGATGAACGTGTCGTTGTAAATCTGGCCAACATCTCTTTGAGTAACAAAATAAAACAGAGCTAAAAAAAAAATACACGGGGTCAAGCAGATTAGAGACACAAACACAGCGCTGCTTGTGTCTCGGAATTTCTTTGTCCGAGAATCTCGAGAACCTGCGTGCCAACAGGCCAAAGGTATGCCCAAATATTAAGTCCTTTGGGCTCGATCATGTCTCCGCGGCGCAAACTATTGGTAGTAAAATTGGGAAGGAGAACGACAAGTCTGCGTTTCAGGCTGAGGCCTTCAGAATATCTAGATTGGTTGATGGGTCTTTTGAGCTTAATGTGAGGAACGAAATACAAAAAAATAGAGCAGGTAAAATATGGACTGCAGTAAAAGAGCTTGGTTTTGTTGAAAACAGATAAGACTAGTAGGTACGCCCACGGTCGGACTGGATACGCGCTATCGCTTCTTCCCTTGCGGCCTTTTCAGTCGCAGAAGAAAGCAGGAGCAGCATCAACGTGGAGGCGCTGCAAGCCAATTCTAGGTTACTCCACAGCGCATGCTCAGAGCGAGCTGCTACCTATTGCATCCCAAGTGCTCAGCAGCGAGGGGCTCAGTTATGGCCGCCACTGAACAGTTCCACCCTCCTAGTGAACGGTTAGCTCTGCGATGGTCTACTGTTGTGTTCCGAATCGCTATTCAAACTCTGGGAAGACTACTGGCGTGTCTTTTCACCAGTTGCCCAGCAATAAATCCCTAAGCTAAGTTAAAAAAAAAAAAAGATGTTAAGAATGAATATTGTTGTTACAAGCACCCAACTACGGTGTGTGCGTGAAGTCCTCTATTCCCTTAGTGGAGCATTTAGAAGATAATTGCTTTAATGGCGATCAAATGAAATGTTAGTTAGTAAGGTTGGTCAGAAAGAGAAATACATCAATAACGTAGATATGGCTTGTCATCGCACGTAAATTATTTAGGTGTATATTTCTCACCAGGCACGTAGCCAGGAGTTTGTTTCGGAAGGCGGCGCATGACAAAATGCTTTATGAGGGGGAGGGGGGACAGGAGTCCCCAGCAAGATGGAAGATTTCGGGAAGGGGGGGGGGGGGGGGGCGGGCCCGATGGGCCAGCTCCCTGGCTACGTGCCTGTTTCTCACACAATCTCTCCTGAAACCACCATATAAATTACATGGGAGCTAAAGCAAACCGAATGCTAGGATTTATCAAACGTAATTTTAAAGACTGTCCACGTGAAGTAAAAAATACCCTATAGCTCACTCCCATCAGGCCGATCCTCGAATATGCTTTCGAACTCTGGGATCCCCATCAGCAGTACCTGATGTTCCCTAATACACTTCCTTGGTGTTACCCAAGGAAGTATATTAGGCCCTTTTCAATGAGGGACTTAGCAATACTTACATAACAAGAAACAATAGAAATACGCGTTTCCTTGGAAATCTGGCTCATCTTTCTGTGGAAGAACTAGTGTACCCCACTCGTAACGCGGAACATTGGTATATGGTTGCGTGGAGAACAAACTACGACTCTCAGATGATTGGATATAGGATGCCTAAATTACTTGACGAATGAGATGATTGCGAGAAGGGTTTAATTAAAATATTATCGAAACAACTTTAAAAAATATTTCGGAAATACTGATGGGTAAAGTAGCAGTGTTTTTGTCCTTCATTTATTACTTCAAGATTTTTTTCTAGTTTGCTCGGTGTCTCTATTGAACATCCTGTTATTATGTCAGCTGTTCCTATGCCTCTGCAGTTAAGCTTATGTAGGGGGGCGAGGGCCTCGTCAAGCTGTACTTTTACAGCTTTTTTTCCTCGTCCTCCACCATCGATGTTTGTTGATGGAAATAAACAAAGCAATATTACTCGTAGATTAACATTGAGTGACTTGATAGCATCTTGATTAGTAGTCTTCCAGCCAAATTATTTGGAGTAGCACGATTCGAAACATTCACGTAGTATCTTTTGTCATTAAACCGTATCGGACACGCATATTGTACGCAACCCTTCGAGGATCGGCGAAATTGGTTTTCCCCGCGATGAATCGGAATTTGCGGATGTTGTTACTTACCTTGGAGCTCGGGTAGAGAGAGCACTGGAGCAAATTGCTATACTGTCTGTCGGAGCTTATGCCGCCTTTCCAAATGGCGGTCATTTACAACGGCTGTTGTTTCCCACTTGCCAGCTGGAGTCCTATTCGGCGCACAACTGGCGCCGACTCTCCTTCCGGACCACTGGGGTTGAAATTGTGTTCCAATATATTTGTCTGAAACAACTGTAGAGAGACTGTTGAAACATTTTTTTGGCTTAGAATAATTAGATGCATGTCTGTCTTAACTCGTTTCTTTTTTTTTTTTTCTCTTTTTTGAGGAGACGAAGATGTGGAACACCTCTTCGTCTCTTAGTCCTATCAAGTCCCTACAGGGACTTGATAGGACTTCGTCTCTTCGCCTATCAAGTCCCTACAGGCAGGCGGCCTCATGAGCTGGGTCTCTAGTTAAACTGGAAATTTCTGAGAGTGATTTCTCTACACATCCCCTAAGGGAGGAAAGGGGGGGGGGGTGTACGCCCCTCCCCCTTTCCTCCCTTCTGAGAAACAAGGGGGGGGTGTACACCCCCCTTGTTTCTCTGAAGGCACCCCTTTAATTCGCAACGACTCCTCTATTCTCAAGGCCCCCCTACCTAAAATTTGGACGCCCCCCTAATTTCGATTTCTTGGGAAACCCCTGTACAGCCCGGAAGTGGTTCTTCCAACCGCTAAACGAGGCCAGACCTGTTCGTTGCCACACTTGCCTTCAAACCTAAACACATCAGGAGGAGAACGCGGAGGGAAAACTTGCACCGCAGAACCCAGGAATCATGGGCTCGAATTACGCCGTCGCCCGTTTCAATCTGGATGAGCATCGTGCCAGCATGCTATATTTATCGCCCGCTCCGGAAACACCAGGCGCTTCTTGGAGCAGTTTATCTTTCCGATGCCTAAAAATCCAACAAAAAATTACTTGTGCGTGTATTCGCACAACGGAGATTTTCTCCACGGGAGCAGACGTCATCGCGATTCAAGGTCACGCGCGTATTAAGCCAACGTTGTTAAGAAAAGTTGGCTTTCATTCGGGGAAGTTAGGTGTAGATAACTCGTCAGCCTGGGTTGTGATCGGGGAGTCAAGACTCTGTACCACGTAGTTCGACCAGTAGGCCCAGGAATAGCACCAGAAGTGCCCAAAACGAACCATCTCGTGGCGGCGCTAAGTAAAGGGAGCACTTTGCCAAAATGTATGAAAATTTTTTTAATAAAGATAAAACAAAAATAAGTAAGCAGAAACGAGCCATTATACTTTGCGTGCGTGGAGAAGGCGTAAAGGTGCAAACTTCCGAGCTAAACTTCATGGCGCATTGATATTTGATAACGTGTTTGCGCCAAGTACCTTGGTATCCCGCATAAGACTTTCAGACGGTAATATTTATATCCGTTTCATTGCTATTAGACAATTTTAGTAGATGTTTTTTTTCGTCTCAACTCAGGCACGGCTGTGAAATAAAATTGTTTTCAATAAAAGAGGCGAGGCGTCAAGGGAGCGTGGCTCGTGGAGGCTACGCGGCTGACGTCATGCCCTCTCCTACCCTTCTATTCTCCATGGTTTTGCACCATTAGAGCGAACACAGTTGCCGCACAGCCACTCGCCTCCCTTCCCCCTCTCTTTGCCAAGACTGCCGTCTTCGTCATCACTGGAAGCTGAACCAAAGGTGGAATGGTGAGTGCTTGGGCTAGTTGGTGTCCCATTTGAAAAAAAAAATAAATAAATAAAGCGAGGAAAAGAGAAGAGGGAGCAACGTAAACTATACCCGTTTTCACCTCAAGAACCGAAGTAAAAGAGTCCGGCTCCTCGCGGAGCATTACTAATTTTCCCTTTAACGAGGAGAATTAATATATACGTAGGTGCATCTTAGATTAGATATATGATATCTAATCAAGACGTATACGTTTCAAACGCCAAAAGGATCGCTTCTTCCTCCGACAACCAAATCTTGTAAGAACTACTTCGCCCAGCGTATGAACAATGCGCAAAACGTCCTTTTTTCTTGAGGTGAAAACGAGTATAGTAGTGTCGCAAAAATATTGATAGTAAACCGGCGACAGTACTCTCGATAGGTTTAAGGTAGTCACCTCTCGAGTTTCCCGATGGTCAATTAACAATAATTTTCGGATAGTCGACTTTTGATAGTTTTTCGATAGTCGACTATCGATAATACTATCGGTAGTTTTTCGATAGTCGACTATCGATAGTTATTTTGCTATGGATAGTTAGATTTCTAGCGACTATCAATACTATCGATAGTTTTCCACCACTACTCCCGAGGCATTGCACGAGGAGGCCTTTCGACTGTTTCAGAGAGCGCGAAGATCGTGCCCGTTGTCTTCGGTGCTGTGCAAGAGGTTACGAGAGGCGACGTTGTGCGCACGCCCCGACGAGCGAGATCGTTTCCAAACGCTTTGAGGACGCCATTGCGCTTCGCCTCGCCAAACCTCGCCGACCTACCGGACCCGAGACCGAAAGGTTCCGGCGCAGCCAGGAATGGCACCGATGTAGGAGCTGCTCGTTCTGCGCTACCATGCCAGGGTGTCTGCCAAGTTGACATTTTCAAAATCCCCGAGTTTTCCGGGTTTTGATAATAACGTGTTTGCATCAAGTTCCCTGAGTACTTTTGTGAAATTCCCTGAGTGACACAGAACTTCGTTTTAGGTCAAGATGGGCTGACACCATGTCGCCAGATGCTGTCACTCTCTAAAAAGATGTTATAAAATAAAGGACATAATACAGTTTTAATGGTAACGAGTAACTTTTATTAGATTCAAAAAGAAAACAGAACGGAGTGGTTAGTAAAATTCATAGCGAATAGAACATAAAAAAGGTAAACTGATGTTTACGTGACCCCCCCCCCCCCCCCGAAACCTGCGAGGTCACGTAACCTCAGGGGGGGGGGGGGGGGGGGAGGGGGGGGGGCGGGCACGTGACCGTACGGTTACGCCGACGGCGACGCCGCTCTTGCCCGAAAAAAGAAGAGCTGCGCTTTATTTTTTTGTTCACTTTATTTTGGGGCTAAGGAGTTGCGCAGCGACAGCGGTGTTCGGGATATGGTTCGGAGAAAAGAGCGCACGCGACCGTTCCAAAAGCGGGCACTCCCTGCCCTCCCTACGCGCGCGGGTGCCCATATTGAATGGGTTAAAACAGCGCAAAAAAGACGAAGGACCAGTAAAAGGAAACACACAGACACAGCGCTGACTTACAACTGAAATATTTACTGTTGCGCCATTCAGCAAGTAAACTTGAAGGGAGACAAACATACAAGCAATCGGCCCGAAATCACGTCATCCTCCACTCAAGCCGACACGTGGCTACACGTATTTCCCCGCCTTTCGTCTTTTTTGCGCTGTTTTAACCCATTCAATATGACCATCAACCAACTCGCCCAACTTTCCACCTTGTTGTGGCGCGGGTGCCCTTCCCTTTTGCCATCCTCCACTTTTTTTGTTTTTATTGGCTTTTTTTTATTTTTCATACAATTGCTTTTTTGCTGCGTATCCCCGCGTGCGCGTATGCTGGCGTGGCGGTCTGCCAGCCCCGCAACCCGAGCTATGTGCTTCCCGCCGGCGCAATCCGACCCCGGGAGAAGCGAAGGACGGCCGCGCTTGGCCGTGCTTCGTCTTCGTTCGCTACATCGAGTGTCCCCGCCATGGGAGTTATGGGCGCTCGATACAGAAAAGCAATGTGATTTTCTAGGGGATGTTTGGACTGTTGCATATAAACAATAATTCGAAATAACCGGGCTCGACTGTACGTTTAGCCCATTCCATTGATATCTGAAGGATTTCGGACTGTGAAAGTCCACCTGTAACACTTCTAAAAATAAAAAAAAAAATCCCTGATAGAAGCACAAAGTTTCCGAGTTTTCCCTGAGATTTTCCAGACTATTCAAAATCCCTGAGAATTCCCGGTTTTCCCGGTTGGTAGACACCCTGCATGGAGTGCTCGGAGCTCTCAACGTCGTTCGTGCTAGCACCGAAGCCTTCACAGGGACTTTCTCGGACGCACAAGTCGTACTTCGCGAGGCTTGAAAGGAGCCACCCTCACCGAGCAGCTCAGCGACATTCCCCTCACGATGACAATAAAAGCTCGCATGGAAAAACTGGGCGGCCGCTAACAGCCGCCGCCGACAAGGTTGGCCGCCGCCATGTTCTCAGCTGTTTACTCGCTCGTGCAGCAAGCGCTTTCCCATAATCGTCCCCGTTCCAAAATGCGATGCGACCTCCGTTTGCATGGGTTGGATGAATGCGCATTGCGCACTCGCCATCTCGATCCACCTCTGTCTAGCGACTTTAATGCGATGCGCTTCCCTAGCGCATTATGTCATTTACATGACCGCATTGAGTGCGACAACTGCAGATTCGACGCGACTAAAGCGCGAAACACATGTACGACGAAACCGTCCGATCCAACGTCCGACCGCGCAATACGACGGTCGGAGGCGAGGGTTTTCAACGCTCTCCGATGCTACGAAAACCCTCTCCCTCCAAGGTCATTCCGGCAGTCCGCACGTCGGATCGGACGGTTTCGTCGTACATGTGTTTCGCGCTTAATACCCCTGTTACACGGGCACACTTAACCGCGGTTAACTCAGCTTAACTGCTTTTGCGCGGCACCACAGTTACCGCACTATACTCTCTGACAGCTATTTCAGAAGAAGTGAAGAGCGCGCGTGCACTGCTTTGATAGATGCTCAAGATGCTCGAGTGCACGTTCGCCCATAGCTTTGACTGCATAGCCGCAGAATGTTGTCGGCAAGTATTGTGCGCTAACTGCGGCTTAGCCTAACTGCAGTTAAGTCTGCCCGTGTAACAAGGGTATAAGTCGCACTCATGTAAACGCAGCAATAAACCGAAAAAAAAAAGTGGAGAATGGCGAAAGCGAGGGGAAGGGCACGCGCACGCGCGTAGGGAGAGCAGGGAGTGTCCACTGTTGGAACGGTAGACTGCGCCCTTTCTCCAAACACTGCTGATGCTGCGCGACTCCCTAGCCCCCAAAAAAACAAGCAAAAAAAAAAAAAAGTTCGGCACGTCGAGTGTGTTGACAACGATTGTGCAATCACACTTTGAACCCCTTATCTTCGTTTACCTTCCCGTTTACCTTTCGCCGTTATTGCTTTGCCTGTTTTTTTTTTTTTTTACAGCGGAGCTGCTAAGGGCTAGTTTCCCCAGTTTCATGTCCGGTACCAAACAAATGTCGACACAAAACTCTGGACAGCTACCGCCATCTATGAGTGACGGCGGTAACCAGACAACCAGTCTGGTTGCCACCGTCGCTCATAGATGGCGGCAACCTTTCCCACTATCATAGAAGAATGGATAGTTGGGCGAGTTGGTAAGAATTCATCATAGGAAACAGCGCGCAAAACAGACGAGGACGAAGAAGAAACACACGGGACGAGCGTACAGCTTCGCTGGTCTTCCTTCTTCACCAGAGTGGTTTTTTGTTTACCTTTCTTTTTTGTTGTTTGAATTTAGTAAACTTTCTTTTTGCTGCTTGCTTAAATTTTTTTATGGGCCAAGATATTTTTTACTCGTCTCTCCTTTCCGTTTTTCTTTAATTAAAAAGAAAATTATTTCAGTGTTTTGTTGTTGGTGATGTGTTGAGGTGCGCGTGTAAGCGTGGCGGTGTTTGCGGTCTCCGCCAACTACGCTCTACTGGATATAGTGGCTCTTGGATGCACTATTTGGTAAGCTCCCGATTGTCCCGACCATCAATATTAGCAGAGATGCCAAGAAATCTCAAGCTTAATTTAACATATTTTTGTATATCAATTATTCATATATCAAACTATTTTAAGATCCCCTTTGAATTCGATTTATCCGGGTTCGACTACGTCTAAAGCATATTTGGCATGCGCCAAATATGCTTTGGCGTATGCCAATGAGGAGTTGGTAGCAAAAGGAAAAGGCAGGTGGTAGTTACTCTAGCCTAACCACGCTCGCTGGTTACATTTAAGAGTTAAACACGTCTGTACCTTGTAGGTGTGCCACTAACAATAATCAAACATGAGCATTTTGCACAGTTTATTAGTACCTAGGGCTGTGTCCAGGGAGGCATTATTTGTTGATCCTGCAGATGGGGTTTGTAGTAATTCTTCGTCGCCAAAATGTTGTATTAAAGAAAATGCGGACACCCGTGAAAATAAAGAAGAGCAGGGCCTGCGTGGGCCTGCGGAAAACGAGGGGTCTTACATGCCGAAGAGGTGAACGGCGGGCCGGGAGCGGGAGCCCCGGACGGAGAGAGAGAGACGTCCGACGAAGTCGGTGGTTGAATCGTAACTAGTTTATTTAACGGTCAACAACGTTGAGCGCCACGGGGACGCGCCCCTGATAACACGGGCAATGCTGTAATAGTGGCGCCATCTAGTTAGTGTGGCGAGAAATACCTAAATGAAAAAATTGAAATACTACAGGGTTGTCATAGACCATTTGCAGGTTCACCTTTGGTCCCACAAGGTCACGGATGTTGTTGATCCCATACTTGATCATGGTGGGTCTGCACAGAACATGACCTTTTCAGGTTTGACTCAACTCAAAAGACCCTTTCAGAAATTCAGTGCCATCTAATGCCTCAAGTATCACTGAAAATTTTTTTTTGCTACTGGCGATTAAACTTTAGTATCTATTCTGAAACGGCAGACGAACGAAAATTAAGGTGTTCTTTGTTGTACAGTACTTTTTCTATTCATTTTCAGTTTGAAAGGTGTCAAGAAACTACCACTCTGTACGAGGCACTTACTTCAGTAAATTTCTCGATAATGTCCACATTTTATAGTCATGAGCTGCCTTGGGCATGCCGAAGCAGGGCATTCCAAGGACTCCTACGACACCGTCAAATGCGCATAGCACAAAGAAGCTTACAAGTCCTGTCAAGCTGACATCGAACAACAATACAGCGGTCAGGGGATCGCAGCTGGGCAATGAAATTTTCGGTCATCGAGAGTTACTCTGACCCACTTATTAGAATTTCATTGCTCGCGACCACCGTTGAGGCATTTTTCGCGGCTTCTGGTTGGCCACATTCGAATTCGTGAAGACGCTCAGCCCGCTTTCGGTCAATGGCACCCCTCCTCATTTGCCTCCCGTACTTCCCAATGAATGGTCAAACCCTCTCTGTATACAGCTCTGGGTTAGCCCCGCTGAGTGCGCTACTAACCGAGTGCCTGCGAGCTGCAGGGAAACAAGACCCGCAGAGCTCAAGAGCTTTGAGGGCTTTACTTCCCGTAATGCATCGAACCCATGACGCCACGAGTGTGAGCTGCACATTCTACCATTGAACTAATTAGTTAAAAAAAAATATTAGTGCTAATTATTGAATGCACGTAAAGCTAGCTGGATTTGTCTCTACCACGGTGGTATCTACTAACTGTACGAACGCGAACGCTGGATGCCGGAGTTTGGCGTTCAAACACTTCACGAGAAGGAAATTCAAGACGTGCTCACTGTCAAATAAAAGAGAACAAAGGTTGGAAGAAAAAAAGCACACTATAAACCAAAACACACACACACACACAAAATTGCAATGTCCACCGCAAACCAAGAAGAATGCAACACAAACAGATCCTGCGTACACCAACTTCAACCGAAGGGTTAAGATGAATCGAGCATTTTTATTGTTGGCATATATAAACCAGATATTTTTCATAGACGCTGTAAAATGCTCTGCATGCCATATACTAGTATGCATGTAGAATGCTCCGATTTAGTGCTTTATGACGATGCCCAGAAAGTTTCTAATTAAAGCCTGTATAGTATTTCAATTTTTTTCAATTAAGTCACTCGCCACACTTACTAGATGGCGCCACTAACCGCCACACCAATACCCGTAGCCAGGTGGCACTAGTGTACACCCATCAGGCCGTGCCCCCGGGTTGTTTCCCCCTAAATAAAGAGTGCGTGTTTGGACCCTGAGCTCGACTGACGTCTCCCCTCTCCCGGGCGTTCCCGCCCTTGGGCCCCGCCGGTGCTCGCCGCATCGCCTCTCTTCGGCATGTAAGACCCCTCGTTTTCCGCAGGCCCACGCAGGCCTTGCTCTTCTTTATTTTCTCGGGTGTCCGCATTTTCTTTTAATTACTACAGAGCCATACCTTTAAATTTACTACTTAAAAAAGCTAATTACCCAAAAGTAATTAAACACCTAATTATACAGAGTTTTTCTTATCTTCCTTGAATAGGCTCTTTGGCAGAGATTATAATGACATCAACCTTTTTCCAGTGCCCACTTTTTGCAGGAGCGATTTGGCTTGCGTTTCTAGAAACACCCCGTAGACCAAAGTGGCATTTATAGGACTAGCCTCAGGGATTTTGTGTCTGTGGCATGTAGCCTCAATGATGTTACAGCATCATCTGACATTATAATTTCACAAGACACTCTTACATAATGTGATACGATAATGTCACATGGCACCATGACGTTACTTGATGTTACGTCATGTGATACTGTGGCAGCTTTACATATTCACAAAACTCTCACAATGTGACCTTGAGTGGTCTCTTTACTGCACCCTAATAGGCCTTATGCGAAATTGCATTGTGGTCTGACAACACTGACAGCGTTGCCATTTTATTGTTGGCAAGCGTTGTCGGTACCAAAGCACGGTGGAGGCATCGGAGACAGCCGTACGGGCAATGTGCGATGGCGCAGCAACTGCTTTCCGCCTTCTTACCATATTATGTGGACGAACAGTTTAAACAACCTACCGCAACTGTCTGACAAAACTCTTGGAGGCCTGTGCACGCTGGCAACAACTTTGACGAAGCAGCGGAGCAATTCCTATGCCTTCGCTGTGGAAGCTCGTTGTCGCCAGCGTGCGCACAGGCCCCTCCGACAGTACTAGGCCGTCATGCCTTTCATCTTTGAGAACACTTAATTATTTTTTTCGATGCGAATACGCTTGAAGTCGTACTGTTTAGCGGTATACTGCTCCACACAAATACATGACTCAAAATTAGTTTTTTTTTTAGTTGTTACTGGCGGAGGGTTTTTTTGGTGGAATGCTTTGTGTTTTTCTAAAAGAAACTGCCCTCAGCAATATTCTTCAAGCGGGTCAAAGGGCTGAAATTGGTTTCAGATAGCATTGACCTCAAGCACAGTTGACGGATGTTGCACTATTAATGAAGATTTGTCCAACCCTGACAGAATAACTTCAGTGACTTTCTCAAAACGACCCCCGAGCTTCTTTGCACAAAACAAAATTTTTACCTCGGCTGCGACAAAAAGAAAAAGAAAAGGAGGTTGTAAAATGAAGTTGGCACCACCCGTGTTGCTTCATTCGACGTCCGGAACGTAAATTCTTGCCGCCGCCGACATCGAAGCCTTAGCCACTGTGATGCACCTAACCATACCACTGTTAACCATACGCATCTTCAATTACGGTTGGTGGCGTAGATTATTAAAACTGCCATATTTTTGCCTCGCTTAACAGCCTTGGTCTCATCCGCAAACATTGAGCTGCTTGCGCATCAAGAAAAGGTAGGCAAACACTACAACGCACGTAAAAGAAAAAAGAAGGTCATAAACAAATTTTGTACAACTTTGTGAAAAGATTAGGGCCCAGTTCAATAGTTGTAAATGGCTTCACGCCGCGCAATAACGTCCGCATGTTTCTTCGCGTTGTCACCGATTGTTTTTGTCAAAAGCTGCGTCTCCAGTAACAAATAAAAATAAGGAAAAAAAGGTGAACCTTGTTCACGTTTGCGTTCACGTCACGCACAAATCGAAGGTTTATCGCTGCATCCGCAGCGATAAACCTTGTGTCTCGGAATTTCTTTGTCCGAGAATCTCGAGAATCTGCTTGCCAACGGGCCAAAGGTATGCCCAAATATTAAGTCCTTTGGGCTCGATCATGTCTCTGCGGCGCAGACTATTGGTAGTAAAATTGGGAAGGAGAATGACAAGTCTGCGTTTCAGGCTCAGGCCTTCAAAATATCTACAGGGTGAAACAAGGAGTTGCCTGGCTCTTTAAATCGACCGGAAAATTCGGTTTCTTAACCTATCGCGCTACGACTTTGTGCAGCGTTGCTCACAGATGGTGCATTTTTTTCGTAAAATTTGCAAAGAGCGAGCTTACCTGAGAAAAAAGTAAAGAAAGAAAAAGGCTTAGCTCCTATGGAAACGCAGCGAAGCCACCGGTCTGCAAAAAACACGCCGCCGTTTCGCACGGGAGACAAGAGATGGCGCAAGCGGTCGCGACGCCAACTGCCGCCAACGAACGAGCAGACGACGCCGAGAGCTGGCGTAATTAGCAGACAAGGGACTGCAGTTCCTTGTTGTTACCGCGCCTGTCTTTGTTTCTGCGACTGTCACCGCCTGCGGAACGCGCGCCGCTTTTGAGTCGAAAAGATTGTCTGCTAAAGATGCTGGCTCTCGGCGCCGCATGCTCGTTCGTTGCGCCATCTCTTGTCTCCTGTGCGAAACGGCACCGTGTTGTTTGAAGACCGGTGGCGTCGCTGCGTTTCCATAGGAGCTAAGCCTTTTTCTTTCTTTACTTTTTCCTCAGGTAAGTTCGCTCTTTGCAAATTTTACGAAAAAAATGCACCATCTGTGGGCAATGCTGCACAAAGTCGTAGCGCGATAGGTTAAGAAACCGAATTTCGCAGTCGATTTAAACAGCCTGTCGTCTCCTTGAATCACCCGGTATAATACGGGAAGGGTTCACAAGGGTCGCGCGGGCATATTCCATTCAGCACGCCAGCCGGTCGTGGGCCGAGTCGCCGAGTCGCGGAGTGCCTGCTAGGCCTAACTGCCGAACTCGCTTGGTCGCGTTCAGTGGAATCGTGGCCGTTGGAGCTTTTCCCGGGTGTTTGTGGATCCAGCGTTATTGTTCGTCGTGGTCTGTTCCAAGTACTTTTTACGTTTTTCTTGCTGCTTGAAGTCGGGACGCGTGAGAAGCGCACATAGAAAAATAAACTTTCGTGGGTCGTCGCAACCGCGACGCTGTCGGCCATGCTGATTTGATCGTAAGAAGTGCGTAAGACAGCTTTGGAGCTGTCGTAGGATTTCGTCGTAACTTGCGCAAAACTTACGAAAATTTTGTTTCGTGAATCTGGCCTCTGCGCTTCCGAAAGTCGCAGGAAAAGTAAGACAGACGCAGACGACGTTGCGAGCAGACGATGTTGAAAAGGAGCAGACGACGCTCAGATAGGGGGTCACAATCAGCCAATCAGGGCTCGGCGTTCTGACGTCACCGCTACCCCTGCGCAAGAAGCAGACGAACTTGCCCTCCGCATATTTTTCAAATTCACTGTAAAGTAGATGTAAAAAAAAGGCACAAAAATATTTTTTAAATTATTATTTGACGCGCGGTTGTGCACTATTCTACTCTGGAAGAGCGTTTTCCCCCTTAGCACTAGGTTGCGCTGCAGCGAAGCGACATCTGCAAAATTCCGTTTTCTACTCCGCACCCTGGTTCACTGTATCCAGTGGCTTTAGTTCACTGCAGAGACATAACTTATCTGCAGTGCACCAGTGCACAGTAAGTAAAGCGCTCTCAACAGAGTTAGGTAACCTGCTCCAACAGAACTCAAAAAAGTATATAGTGTCCTAAAGCTTCCGAGTGCCGAGTTTCATACAATAAAGATCAAATCAGATCACACATTCTTGTAAGCGATAACCGAAAGTTCTGAAAATCTGCGCAAGCTTGCAGTATCAAACTGGCAGAGTAGCGATGCCTGCACTGTTTCCATATGGAAAAAGAAGTGAAATGAACTTTTGGCACAATATTGCCGCGAATTCCACACATTTTGGTAAAATGTAGCAGGATCTAGCAGGGCAAGCACTTTGCCTCAGTTTCGCACAACTGGCGCAGAGATCACATAACAGCAATACCCACGTAAAAGATAGAGAGTGAAGCTTTTGACTGAGAAACGGCTGTTTGCAATTAATAGCAGACATTTAGTATTGTTAGGCGTATCAGCAACAGATGGTGCAACATTTTATATGAAGACTGCTTCACATACAATTTCTGACAACAAAAGCAAGGACGCAGGTTAAATATGAGCATCTTTATTATTGAAGTATGTAGATACAATGTCGACCCACTCTACAGCATACAATGAGAGGCCCCCCTCCAAAACATGTTTCACGTAACAACACAGTTTAGGGTAACAATATGTTTACTGGTTCAACCGAAATAAGCCCATCCCTCGAGACTAACATGGTTTACTCGATAAAAATGTGACACCTGTAAGCATGTGCAAATAGTGTTAACTAGAGCTGCTCGGAAGCACGTGGCTCCAGTGTTTACGACCCTCCAACACTCCTTCGTTAAATTGTAGACAAATAAACTGATATTATGACACTTGAACCGACCAAGTGATGACTTGAGCTTGCCGTCCCCTTTAAAAGAAACAAGATCAAGACTCGTGACGGCCGACGCGAAAACTCGACCGATGTTGACATTGGGGCAAGTCACCTGCACTAGAGCCAATAACAGCAACACTTCAGGCATCTTGGTACTTATAATCATTGTTACCAGTTGTACGAAACTTCACCTGATATCGCAGGAAATGGGTTTTCGTCCTATGGAAATGTTAGTCCCCGACGGGGCAAAACAATGCCACCTCCCTGACACTGTTTCAGAAACTGAGAAAGGTGCATCTTCAAATCGTAACGATCGGCAATTGCGCCCGTTCTGCACCCAACACCAAAATGGCGGTGGCCAAAATAAAATTGCGTAACGAAGTGTCCGTGAAGCGTAGCTAATTTAGTGCTTCTAGCCTATGCTACAATAGCACCGGCGGCACATTGCCGAGTTGGTGAGCAGCTCCGCGAGACAACCGCTTCTTTTACAACATTTTCGACAACTGGAATGTGTAGTATCACAAGAACGTTTCAAAGGGCGGAAGGCATACTTTGTTCGGAGGGGCAGTGTACGCATATTCCCATAGTGCACCTTTATACATATATGTAAGACACTTCCAAAACCCTGCACCGCTTCTTTAAAAATGCTTTCGACAACTGGAATGTGTAGTAGGATTGTGTAGTAATTTAGGAAAATTATTAAAGTCCGGGATAATTAGGTTGTTAATATATTTTGCGTAATTAACTTTTTTAATATTGTGTTTAAGGGCATGGTTTCAATTAGAAAATTGCTCAGCATCATCAAAAAACACTAAATCAACAAATTGCTGAACGATAGAAGGCATGCGAAGCATTTTGCGGCTTTCTGAAGAACCGCACTAATTCGACGGGTATTCAAGTTTCGGTTTGCTATCGGAGCGCATCTAGGCCGCAGCGGCACCGCTCCCCGTGTAAAAATTAGTGCAACCAGCCTCTGCTGCGTCGCGCGATGACAGCGCAGCAGAGGTTGGTTGCACTATCTCTCCACAGGGCGCGGTGCTGCCAGGGTCGAGGTGCGCTCTGACAGTAAACCGAAACTTAAATACCCGTCGAATTTGCGCGGTTCTTCAGAAAGCCGCAAAATGCTTCGCATGCCTTCTATCGTTCTGCAAGTTGTTGATTTAGTGTTTTTTGATGATGCTGAGCAATTTTCTAGTTGAAACCATGCCATTAAACACAATATTAAAAAAGTTAATTACGCAAAATATATTAACAACCTAATTATCCCGGACTTTACAATTTTCCTAAATAGGCCCCTGGCCCAGGACGAAAACGACACAAGCGTCTTTTTGATGCGACGCATAGTTTTTGTAATATCGAATTTGTCCACCTTTCGTGAAACACCCTGTATATATATATATAAGGCACTTCCAAAACCCTGCATCGCAAAAGGGACTGCTAAAACGCAACGTCACATTTTTTTAAACATACACAAGAAACGCCGACAACATGACTAGAGGTAAAATGGCACGGAAGTTACGAAATAGCAAGTAAAAAATGTGGAAGCTCATGCATGACTATTAAAATGTTCAGACCGGATGGATGACTCTACATTTGGAACGATCCTGGCTTGACGTGGGCCAGAAAATCCTAAATACTAAAGGTCTGCTCTGCTACCGTGTACATACACATTTTCTAGATTTCCAAATAAAAGATGAAGACATTCTATGAGAAAGTCCGGTTTCAGGGAGTGTAAAGACACGCCAAACATTTTGACGCTGCAGAATCTATTTACCCAACACATCCATAGTTGAAACTCTAAATTCACACTTGCCAACACAAAAATTAATTTTGTACATTGTACTAGATTTATGGCCGCTGAAAGCTTGTAAAAGAAACCAAGCTACTTGCAAAGTGGGCAAATAACACTGCAAGAAAAGTCCACTCCCCACTTTGTAATACAGTCACGCTGAGTTTAACGTCAACTCTGTAGCTACAGCTGAGGAGTATTGAGATGTCGGAACCTTAGACGGTTGCAACCAAATACCACGAACGAGACAGCACGAGCTTAAATGTGTTCCTTTGTTGTTAGATGCGCCGATTATTCATAGCACCTGTTGAATCAAAAGCACAGACGTCCTGTGTTTGTTCAACCTAGATCATCTGCAGTTAGTTGCTTCACATATTCAATTACATAATGCAGCCGTTGTGAAGCTAGGATTGTTCATACTTACCTAAAGCTTACCTCCATGAAAAATGTGGTTAGATTCGTGTCATAAAAAATTAACGGCCTTGTCTGCAAAACGTGCCTTCAAGCTTTATAGTTCCATGCAACACAAAATTTAGGTCATCATCTTGCATTGGCCCACTGATACTTCATGAGTATAATTGCAAAGTGTGCAGCTATCCTGACACATTATTTGCATTATGATCCGATTTGGTTTTTGAAAGAATGATTTATCTTTTCTGTCCACAAACGAACTTGAGTAGCAGTAGTCCCTTGGGGTAACAACTGACACTTTGTCGGTAGATTCCTAAGTGCACAGCGATTCTGAAGCATTACTTGCATTAAATTGCATTTCATCGATATAGGAACGACTTATCTTTTTTGTCCACAAAAGACTTTGAGGAACAGTGCAGCTAAGCCTGGCCATATCAATCGGGTCTCTACGACGGTACCGTACAGAGAAGCTCGGCGACTCCTTGAGCGACCAGGAATGCTTTCGAGCACCGGTGCAACAGATATTAACCCGAGATGCCCACATTACTCTCGTGCAGTATTTGGTTCACAACCCTGCCACTCAACCGTCAACAAATCTTCCACTGACAGATCACGCACGACCGCACAAATTGAACAAGCTCGAACCTCGCTCAATCTGCATGGTGGTCAGTGAGCAACATTCAGAAGCTTTTCACCGCATATGACGACATGTAACACGCAAGACGATCTCTACCTGGCTTCAAGGTCACACAGCAGTGTCCTCGAAACGAGGCAAGGAGCAAGGGTCTCCCGCCTCGAAACAGGATGCCGGGGAATCCCTCTTCAAGTTGGTCAGTGAAACGTGCTGCGGCGAATTGCGTCCCGTCGACGGCGTCTCCGAGGACTCGTGACTTTCGTCGGAAAAACTGTTTCTGATGTCGATCTCGGAAGATTCAGACTGAATGCTGCTATATGCATTTGGGTGCAGACACCGATAGTAGGTTATCTGCGCAGAAAAAAAAGAAATCGCTCGGCTTAGACATTTTTTTAAAGTCAACAAAGGCGTGATAGCGCTAATACACTGTTCCTACTCCACCTCCATGCAGAATCTGTGTCAGGGGGAGGGGGGGGGGGGCAGCGGTGTGCTAACTATTTTCTTTCCCCCCTCCACTTTGCAATGCCATTGGTAACGCACGCCATATCAAACCAATAGCTGTGCCTGTGCGCCATTTCTGACGCTCTTTTTCGTGACCTTGCTGCGGCACGACCGACACCAGCACGAGCAAGCAAAAAACTTAAAAGAATCCTCATTCGATATGCAAGAGCTTAGCACCAAAAACGACAACGGTCAGAGCAAGTTACACATTGGGGAGCATCTCTTGAGAACAATGCTATTCTAGGGGGGCCATGGAAGAATGTTTGAAAGGAAAGGTCTCTGAAATAACATTGATGTTTGGCATAACTGACTGGTGCTTGGCATAACTCATAGATGTTCGGCGAAGCTCGTCGATGTTCGGCAAAACTCGTAGATGTTCAGAAAACTCGTAGATGTTCAGCAAAACTCCTTGATGTTCGGCAAAAGTCATGGACGTTAGGCAAAACTCGTAAATGATCAGAAAAACTCCTATATTTGTGGCTTGTCCTACACAACCGGGTTCATCCAGCACAAGGAACACAATGTTTACTGTAGTGTCTTCCCACAACCATGCCATTATCATTGAGACAGTGCGCTCAAAACTTTGTTTGGTTTCTTTGTTTGCTCGATACTAAAATCTAGTATATAAGAAACAGTTGCCGAATAAAAAGGGTGTTTCTTGCTTCTGAACAAAACATGGTGTGACAAGTAGTATACGAACCCATGCCTAGGAAACAGCTCAAGCATTGTGCCTAGAAGCACAACGTCTCTTATTCTCATCATGCAGTGCAACCAGGTCTGTGTAGGTTATCATCACACATAAACCACAGTCGCAGTTTGAAGTGTTTCTAAGGACAATCCCTTTTTTCTGCCAGCTCTTTCTTCCCTGAAAGGATTCTCGTGCGGAACAAACTCCCCAAATCAATCCAACTGTTAACCTCCTGTCAAAGACATGGTTCAGATTTCTTGGTAGAAAACTTTAAGAAAAAAGGTACTAGTAGAAAAAGAATAGGAGAAGCTGCTTTATAGTAAGGACAAAAGATCAGTCAGAATGGGCACAAAAGCAATGTTTCGGGAGCTCCATCTAGGTCACCGTGGCTGAATGGAGCCAGGAGGATCTAGTGTCATCACTCGAAGGAATGTTTGCGCTCGCTCGTGCCACGCCCACGCAGCTTCACACCAAATACCTCTCAAAGAAGAAATTTGAAAAATGGTGGACTGTTACCATCATTGACCCTGTCCTTTTCCATCACGCGGTAACAAATGATGTCTCTTAACTAATTTATTGCGTTAATGTTAGTATTCAATGTTCTTTTGTTCTTGTGTTACTCTGTAATGTAGTGGATAGATGGATGCTAATGGCTGTCTCCTTTATGACGGGCAGTACCTTGCGCCACCTAGCCCTCGGGCCTTACCCTTTTGACTGCCGGGTTTTCTTTTCTCGCATGCCAATGCAAATTTTGTCTCTGTAACGCTATAGCACGCTCAGTGAAGAATATTTACTTATAACACACTCTTTTATGGGCAAAAAGGTACTCGATGTCTGCACGCCTCCAACCTATGACATATTTCTTGAGTTGTACTTTTTGAGACTCAGTACTATGCAGTGGCACCTTGACCTGACACCCCAAGGTCACTCTTAACCATTTCAGACGTCTGTACTCAATTGTGCACATTCCAAAACTGCGGCCTCTAGAACGAGCGTTTCCGAAACTCTGCATTTTTGATGAACTTAGACAATTTGTCTACTATTCATCTGACAACCTAAGCGTTTACAGCGCCATCTAGTAAGTGGTGAAGCAAATATACATGTAAACAGACAACATGGCAGCGCGCGGGACGGCACCGCCAGGTAAGGCAATTCTAACAATTTTTGCTGACTTTCCTTCTTGCCCCGAGGATATAATAAAATATGAAAGCTATTTGTAATGCTTTATTCTGTGTATGGTCAAAATAATTTCGCCTAAGCACAAACAGCACCTTGCTAACAGTGCAATTAGTGCATGGTTATAATTCTGTACAAAGCGTCACAATGGAAGCAAAAAATGACCGTGTGCCAAACGCGCTGCCTAATGTTCTGCATTATGACTTTTTCAGGCTTTCTGGAAGTGCCTTGCACATCTTTTTATAAAGCAAAGCCCCATGCTGCGACAAAAGAGTCGGCCGACCGATTACTAGAAAAGATTGCTTCCGGGAACACATCCGACGTCGGTGAAAGCGATGATGAAGATGACGTTGCTCAAGAAATAATCGATGAGAGCATAACCTCTGGACGCGAAAACGAAGAAAATGCGCACCAGACTCCACTATTGCAAGACAGAGGTCCAGAGGAAAATGTTGTGAAGAACCTTTAGAGGAAAAAGAGAAGATTCGACTCCCCATCAAATATCAAATTCAGCGGCCACGGCGACTGCCTACCTGAGCCCGACGAAACGTGTACGCCGCACACGTGTTTTTCAAGGTACGTGCCAGAATCCATTTTCAAGTGCATGGCGGAACAGACGAATCTTTACAGCGTCCAAGAAACCCACAATAATGTGAACGCGACAGCTGACGAAATAAGGAAGCTTTTTGGTATCCATATTCTGATGGGTGTCATTGCTCTGCCTCGCGTCAGGCTCTACTGGGACCCCATCATGAAAGTTCCCTTGATCAGCGAGACCATGTCTGAGAAAAGATTCTTCGAGCTCCGCAACACTCTGCATATTGCAGCTGAAGCTCCTGGCGAACAAAACGACGATCGCCTGTGGAAAGTGCGCCCTTCCTTGGATCAGATAAGGCAGCGGTGCTTGGAGCTTGCCATTGAACAAGAATCGCCAATTGATGAACAGATGATTCCCTTCAAAGGCCAACTTTCCATCAAATAGTGTGTCAAAGGCAAGCCAACCCCTTGGGGGATCAAAGTATTCGCTCTCTGCGGTAGGAGCGGCCTGCTTTACGACTTTGCGGTTCATCAGGGAGAAAACACAATTCCCGCTGAAGAAAGACTACGGCCTTTGTTCTGGTGTTGTTGCGCACCTGTCTAAAAGAATTCCAACTGGCTGTAATTATCAACTCTACTTTGATAATTATTTTACGTCAGCGCCGCTCCTCCGCAAACTGCGAAACGAAAAGATTCTCGCCTCAAAGACTGTGCGGAGTATCAGGCTGGGCAAGTGTCCTCTTGAACCAGCTAAAGTAATGAAAAAGAAAACGCGAGGATACTCCACTGAAGAAAAGTAGTAAGTTGGGCGAGTTGGTAAACGTTGAACATGGTTAAAATCGCGCACAAAGAGACGAGGACAAACGAGGAAGGAACACAGAACACAGACAGGCGCGCACTCACAACTCTAGTATATTAAGTGAAGAAGAGAAAGATGAAGCACTATTTTTTACGGGGGACCACGTCACCAGGGGGAAACAGATCATTTGCAGTCAAATGATCGCAAAAGGCAACTTCTTTTTCGCTCAAAGCTACCGACGGCTGACTAACGCAGCGATCGCTCAGGCTCAAGATGGTGAACGCCTCGAGCACCTCGCAGGTTTCTTTGTCTTTAAAACGGCCAATGATTGATGTTTTTTCTAAAGATGGTGTGCACATACAGGTTTTACAGTGCACCAAAAGGTGACCACCTACATTGGATGTTAAAGAAAGTTTATGCTCTGGTAGCCGGTCATTCAGGCACCGTCCCGTCTGTCCAACATAGCATTTTCCACATGAAAGAGGAATGCTATATACAAAGCCTGATGAACAGGGAACAAATGGCCGCACATGTTTTGCTGGCACGTGTTTTTTGATAATTTTTCCGCCTTTTCAAGAACCTTAGAAGAAATTTGTCGCATTTTCTTAGGGGCTGATAGTACTACGGGCACACCATACCTGCTGGCCACTTGTTTTAGGTTATGCAATATTTTCTGTAGGTATGGCATAACCACCACCTGGTTTTTTCAACGGGGTGCCTAGTTTTTTCACCTCCTTTTACATTCTTTACCAGCGCTGCTATCACTTCGATTAAGACCTGATTCGGAAACCCTGAAGATTTTAGTCTATCGATCTGGCCCAAGAAACTCCGATGAATGGCATGGAAACATGACTTTTTTAGGGCTGAGGTGAGGCAAGAGATAGCAATGCCTCTCTTCACCACCTTGGAGTGCGAGGATGTGTAGTGAACAATACCTTTTTTGGAACGTGGTGAGAATGCCCAGCACAAGTGATCGGCGCGCAATGAGAGGAAAAGGTCTAAGAATTGCAACGTCCCTTCGTTAGGCTTCTCAAAAGTAAAGGTGAGCCCAAAACCGCACGTATGAAAAATGTCCATAATCGTAGTAACTAAATCTTGACCCGCAGTCGTTTTGTACAGTAAAAGAAAATCATCTACATATCTGAACACGTTGGTGACAGGCATGGACTTAATAGCTAAAGCAATGGCACGGTCGATTCTCGCAAGAAAAATATCACTTAAGACTGGCGCGACACGACACCCAATACACACCCCCAATTTTTGTAAAAATACCCCATTTTGCCATCCGACAGATGTGGAATTTAAATAAAACTGCAGTAGTTCAAGAAACCTGTCTGTAGTCACTCCACTTGAGTTCCGGAAAGCGATTTCGGCTTGGGATTCAATGCAGGCCCTGACTGAGCTAAGTGAAGGGTCATGAGGAAGGGAATAGAAAAGGTCTTGTACATCTATGCTAAATGCACTGTGATTGGAAAATGCATTTGTCTTTAAGGCTTGAACAACAGTTTCTGAATTCTTAACCAAGAAGGGATCCTCAATCCGCAAAGCGGAGAGATGTTTTTGGAGAAAGGCCGACATTTGCCGTTGCCACGTACCCCTCTCAGTGACTATAGCTCGAAAAGGACAGGCTTCCTTGTGCGTCTTTGCACTGAAAAAGACCTCCAGGTGCAGTCCTTCGGCTTTTTTTATGTTGGCAGCCAACTGAGTCAACGACAAACTCTCGCAAAGTTCTAAAGCTTGTTTCCTTACCTTCTTCGTGTCTACTACAAGCGGTCGGAAGTTCATTTGCACGGCTGTACAGGCTTTTTCATTGTAGGTGCCTACAGGCATTATTACAAAAAAGCCTTCTTTATCGGATTCCAAAACACGTTGTTAATTGTCCATTAAAAAATGAAAGCCGTTTACAACTCACTGTAACGCCGAATTGGAGCGCAGCTCTTGAGGAGGAGTGGGGGAGGGTACTGAGGGGGGGGGTCACGTGACCTCGAGGGGTCACGTGACCTGAGGGGAGTCAAGTGACCTGGGCGGTCACGTGACCTCAGGGATGGGGGTGGGGGGGCTCACGTGACCTCGGTGGGGGGAGGTCACGTGACCTCTCCCCACCCCCCTCCCCCGAGGTCACCGAAGGTACCCGAGGTTCTCCCGAAGGAACCCGAAGTCCTCCCGAGGTCCTCCCGAAGGAACCCGACGTCCTCCCGAAGAAACCCGAGGTCCTCCCGAGCTCCTCGGGGGGGGGGGGGGGGCGGGGGGGGGGGGTTACGTGACCTGGGGGGGGAGTGAGGTGACCCCCCCCCTTTTCCCCCCCGAGGCCGCCAAGGGTACCCGAGGTCCTCCCGAAAGAACCCGAAGTCCTCCCGAGGTCCTCCCGAAGGAACCCGAGGTCCTCCCAAAGAAACCCGAGGTCCTCCCGAGCTCCTCGGGGGGGTCGCAGTTACGCCGACGGCGATGCCGCTCAAACCAGAAACGGGCGCCTAAGAGCTGCGCTCTAAAAATTAACCAGCGGTCTAGGATCCGGGGACTGGACCTGTCTTGAGGCAGTAAGAGTGTCAACACATTCGAAGACACAACGTGGTCTAATTTCTTCATTTGTCCTGTACGCCACTTTTCTTGCCAAGGTTAGCAGCTCTGGAGGACGTAGGTCCGGTTGAATGCTAAACTTGGGGCCAAGACCAAGGGTTTTTTGAAGTTTCGGGGGAACCTCAATATCTCCAAGGTGCGAGGTGCTCGAGGCGTTCACCATCTTGAGCCTGACCGATCGCTGCGTTAGTCAGCCGTCGGTAGCTTTGAGCGAAGAAGGAGTTGCCTTCTTGCGATCATTTGACTGCGGATGATCTGTTTCCCCCTGGTGACGTTGTCCCCTGTAAAAAATAGTGCTTCATCTTTCTCTTCTTCACTTAATATACTAGAGTTGTGAGTGCGCGCCTGTCTGTGTTCTGTGTTCCTCCCTCGTTTGTCCTCGTCTCTTTGTGGCGATTTTAACCATACTCCACTGAGTATGTCACAAGTGACGATATTGTTGTGGTTTCGTGGAAGGACAACAGCAGCGTATGTGTGGCTTCCAACTTCGTTGGAATCTTAAACCAACAGCAGGTAAAAAGATGGGACAAGGCCAAGCGTGAACACATCTTTGTAGAGCAGCCGGAAGTAATTACGAAGTACAACCGGAATATGGGAGGCGTCGACAAGATGGACTTCCTGCTAGCCTGTACCGGATCAAAATCAAATCAAGGAAGTGGACGCTAAGAGCACTCTTTCATTTTGTAGACATTGCTGTATGCAATTCTTGGCTAGAGTACATACAGGATCACCCGGACATGCTGAGCTCAAGGCTACTGGACCTCATGCATTTCCGCCTGCAGATTGCGGAGGCTCTCATCACGTCTGTGCCAAGCAAGAGAAAGCGTGGGAGGCCATCACAAGAAATTGAAGATGCTCCCATGGATCCTCCGCACAAGAAGGCAGCGTGCATCCAGCGGCCATGCTCGGATAGCCGTTACGATGGCGTGGATCACTGGCCAGAAGCTCGAGATCAAGCAGTCCCATCAAGGTGCAAGTATAAAAGATGCAGAGGAAGATCTTGAATATTCTGTAAGAAGTGCCGCGTCCCGCTTTGCCTGACGAAGGACCGCAACTGCTTTTACAGATATCATGTTTGAAAGCCCTCTTGTTTCATGACCTTTGAGACGCTTTGTACACAATTGCATACATGTCTGTAAAAAATAAACTATAATGATTTTCTTGTAAGTTGCACGTGATTTCGTCTCATTTTGTTGTAAATTGATATTTCGGACACAGAAAAAATTTTTCTTTCCGGAAATAACGATTGGCGTCTGAAAGGGTTAAGCAGCCTTACTCAACTTTTATTTATTCGGAACTGCAACTTCCTCGTTTTTACTGTCATTGAATACCAAGTTTAGTAATTTCTAGATCTCGGTGGTTGCCACCAAGTGCGAGGTTCAACGACATAGACTCGACGTTCTCCGACAACAAAGGAGCGCGCCAAAACAGAAGTCGCCTAAATGAAAAACACAAGAAAACATATGCGCCATCAAAACGTGACGCCACAAGATAAAACATTGTTTTCGTCGCTCGCTCACACATGCTGCTATATGTAAAAAAAAAAAAGGCAGTTTAGATGGGATGGGTTGGGAGCAAACCGAAACTGAAACCGCACTAAAACCCGCCCAAGTGCACTGAAGTTAAAGGTATATAACAAATCAATCAATAAATGAGTGTAAAAACACCCCAAGCAACACAGATTTGGCATATCACTGGCCAACGGCTGGCAATGGTCCTTTGGCCAGTGGTTAGACAGTGGCCAACCATTCGGCAATGACTGGCCTTTCTCTAGCCATCGGCGATCAGCCTAGCATTGGCCGATGAATAGCCACTCTTTGGCCATTGGCCAAAAGACTATCGCCAGCCATTGGCCAATGCTTCGTCAAAACCCGCGCTGCCTGGAAAAGGTCTTTAGAAAATGGTACAAGACCGGGGATTGAGGGCACATCTTGAGGGGAACACAAGAGCGTATACACACCAGGAAGATGATGCCGATGCCGAAGATAGTAGAGTTTCCCAGTACAGCGAGGATCCATGAGTCGTCTTCTGGTTTGGCACAGTAGCACCCCAGGCCCATCAGCACGGTGTTCTCGAAGAACATGACGACTTAGAAGAAGAGGTACCGGTAATAACGGTCGCCGGGAGTCATGTCTACAAAGCAGAAAATGTAGATGGCCGCCAGGGTCGCCTTGAAGCATAGCTTGGTGCAGCTGCGTCAGAGAAGACTCTCATGACGGACTCCTTCCCAAAATAACTGAATGAATACTCCGTTTAGCCACACGACGGACTGTGATTGACCCTACGAGCCGTCGAAGCCAATCCAATGCCACATGGGCGACTTACGACCTTTGTCAGCACCAGATCTGCTGGGATGGCTCGTAGAGTCCACTGCTGTTCACCTGCTCAGAGCTCAGCATTCAAGGGGATCTACTGGCATCGACATTTGAACAGTATTAGCGCACACGTGTGAGGAAGAGAGAAGAGACAGAAAAGAGCGCTACTCACAACTGTATTTACAAAGATGAAGCAAAGGAAGAACATCGTCAAGATCCCCATAAAGATGAAAAAGGAGGAAGAGGAAGCAGAAATATAAAACACAAAGTCGGGTGTTCCCTCGCGCGCACAGGCTTGAGACACTGGTTCTTTGAATAAACACCAAAACCTTTGTTGGCCTTTTCGTTGCCGTGGTGTAGGGTGTGTTTGCATCAGTCTTCGCTCGCGCAGGGTCACCCCTGTCAGAGGGGAAGACGAACACCTCATCCGTGGTCGGCTGCCGCTGGGTCATCGTGCCTGATGTCTCGCGGCCCCCGTGATTCATGCGAGTTCTGCATTGTCCGTGTTAAAAAGTCTGTTTCCTTTCTTGTTAAGGCTACCGATGCAAGACTAATGCATTTAGTAGCTGCGGATATGATGTAGAAGGCTTCCACCACCTCGCGGGTCATTTTATCCTTGTGCCTCTCTAGCGTTATTGTTTCCCCAAACAGCGGATTGCAATTGCACTCTTTGCAATGTGTTGCGAGATGGCCTCCCACTGTGGCTTTTAGAGAATAATCATGCTCGCGAAGTCGGTCATTAAGACACCTGCCTGTTTGACCTACATAAATCTTGCCGCACCAGAGTGGAATCTTGTATACCACGCCTGAAGTGCACGGAACAAAAGGTTTAGCATGTTTTTTTGTGCACCTGTGTCTTGTGGCACCTTCGGCTAGCGAGTTGACTATAGAGCAAATTTTGCTAATTTTTTGCAGGGCTGAAAAAACCACTTAGACCCCATGCTGACTTGCCACGTCCTTTAAATTGTGTGACGTCTTGTGGAGGTACGGGATTACCACAGGTCTTGTCTTTCCTACATCTGGTTTCTTGGCTTGGTGGCCTTTTGCCTTTTTCAACAAGGTGTCCGCTACATTAGCCAGTAGTGGTAACGGATAGCTGGCTTTTCTGAGTCTTTCAACCTGCATCGAGAAGCTGGCTCCCATTGCGTGGCAACAGCTTCTCCATGCAGGTTGAAAGACTCAGAAAAGCCAGCTATCCGTTACCACTACTGGCTAATGTAGCGGACACCTTGTTGAAAAAGGCAAAAGGCCACCAAGCCAACAAACCAGATGTAGGAAAGACAAGACCTGTGGTAATCCCGTACCTCCACAAGATGTCACACAATTTAAAGGACGTGGCAAGTCGGCATGGGGTCCAAGTGGTTTTTTCAGCCCCGCAAAAAATGAGCAAAATTTTCTCTATAGTCAACTCGCTAGCCGAAGGTGCCACAAGACACAGGTGCACAAAACAACATGCTAAACCTTTTGTTCCGTGCACTTCAGGCGTGGTATACAAGATTCCACTCTCGTGCGGCAAGATTTATGTAGGTCAAACAGGCAGGTGTCTTAATGACCGACTTCGCGAGCATGATTATTCTCTAAAAGCCACAGTGGGAGGCCATCTCGCAACACATTGCAAAGAGTGCAATTGCAATCCGCTGTTCGGGGAAACAATAACCCTAGAGAGGCACAAGGATAAAATGACCCGCGAGGTGGTGGAAGCCTTCTACATCATATCCGCAGCTACTAAATGCATTAGTCTTGCATCGGTAGCCTTAACAAGAAAGGAAACAGACTTTTTAACACGGACAATGCAGAACTCGCATGAATCACGGGGGCCGCGAGACATCAGGCACGATGACCCAGCGGCAGCCGACCACGGATGAGGTGTTCGTCTTCCCCTCTGACAGGGGTGACCCTGCGCGAGCGAAGACTGATGCAAACACACCCTACACCACGGCAACGAAAAGGCCAACAAAGGTTTTGGTGTTTATTCAAAGAACCAGTGTCTCAAGCCTGTGCGCGCGAGGGAACACCCGACTTTGTGTTTTATATTCCTGTTTTATATTTCTGCTTCCTCTTCTTCCTTTTTCATCTTTATGGGGATCTTGACGATGTTCTTCCTTTTCTTCATCTTTGTAAATACAGTTGTGAGTAGCGCTCTTTTCTGTCTCTTCTCTCTTCCTCACACGTGTGCGCTAATACCGTTGAAATGTCTAACTACCAACTAGCCCAGTTATCAACCCTTTTATACTGGCATCGAGACTAGCGCTGGCAAAATTTCCTTCGTTATTTTGTAGATGCCAGGATCGTTAGGCAAGACAAAGTGCACCTGGATAGGTAACCACTCAAAGGTATGAAGCACGCCCTATTATTTCTTCCATGCCCCGGGATAAAATATTTTTCTTCAGCTTTTGGAAGCCTATCTGCCATCGTGCCACCATTGCTGTCACGTTGACTGTTATGGAATGAAAATTACTACTGCTAGGAGTTCCAAGAACCCACTACCGGAGGAAAAAAAGCAAGGTTCAGAAGGCGAAAAGCGTGATCATTGTTGAATCTCCCTTACTCCGGGTGTATTCCTAGGCTCTATGGATTTGTTCTACAAAAGCCGTGAAGGCTACACTAAGGCGGCCTGTGCAGAGGAGCTATATGGCCAGGGGGACACAATATAGGGGGATCATCGTCGCAATAGGTTAAATAATTAACTAATATTTGTTGATTAAAAGTTTAATTATTGATGATAGAGAGGTGGTTCTAATCAGAAACCTGCTGAGCGCCATCAAAAACCAGTAAATCAGTAATTGGCGAAAGATGAGAAGTGTGTGGGAAGCACGGCTGTGTACTGAAGTTGTCACTCGTGCAATGGGCGCAATTCTTGCCGTAGGGGCCGACCTCTCCATGACAATAGTCAAACACGTCTGGCCTTTACAGCTATTCAACTTCAGACACTGCAAAGAAATTTGAAATATACCCGTCGTGTTCAGAAATAGGCTTAATATGATCCACAATATCCGTAAGTGACAATCGCACATTTGTATTTTGAGCCTGATGGCTGTATTTTTCGTTATAAACAGCCAACTCTGGCAAGCGCTTGGAGAGCAGCCAGCGGAGAGCATGTCACATTCGGCGCGATCGTGACGTAGATTGTCTCGGGACGAGCAAAGCTGCGGTGAGGCTGACATCGAGAGGATGTCCTAGCCGTTTCAGCCACCGAAGAGGCCAAAGCACGCCAGCGATCGGGCCGCCGCAACTAACCCCAAAGCTGCCTTTGTACAAATTTTGAGTGACAGGTTAATCTTTTATAATCTTGTAGTGAAACAATAGCAACTTCTGGGACGCACAGAAGAGAGTTTCGGAGAGTTCCTCCTTCCCCTCTTCTTTCGTGGTGGCCAGAAGTGGGACAGTTATTGTTGCTACCTGTCAAGGTTTCTAGACGGGCATTACAAACAAGGTGTTAGTGACATCCACCAGGTGCTCTTTGCTAATGGCTTAATTTGTGTTAAAGGTGCTTTTCGTGTCTTTCTCAACAAGAGATTGGTGTGTCTGATGTGATACTGCTCCTTTGAACACGAATAGACCAAGAAATAAGCGCTGAAATTTCGTTGTTGCTCCATAACCATTTTTGGTTGTAACTCCATAACTATTTTTAGTTCTGGAGAATTTCTGACCGTCAACTGCTTAATTGTTGTCTTCAAAATTATCTTTGTTGCCTTCAAATCAAATTTCAAGTAAAAAGCAGAATAAAAAAAAATTCAGGGTTGCCATTTGTTGGCACAATTGCAAACTAAGCCATGAGCGAGCTTGGTTTATCCGAAACGGTTGAGTGCGTGAACCGGGGAAAGCAGTTGCTATACTCGCCCTGAACGGTCTGGGGACAGCTCCATGTTGATGCGCTAGACTTGTCCAAAACGTTTAAGCTATTAAACAAGGTTTAGCTCTCATTGTATTGTCTATAAAAAAAATCTCTTTAGTGTTCAATTTGCTGCCTGCTGCACTCTACCTTGGTAAGTGACACTGAAGATCTGAAAAACTTTATATCTTTGTAGATGATGAATGAAAGCTCAGAAATACTTTAAATTTGAGGTGGAAAATAAACTTGGAAAATCACCCTTCGATTTTGCTCAGAAATGAACTCCGAAAATGCGATACGCTAACTTAGGCACCGTCGGGACAATGCAGACAAATGGCCGCAACCCACCACGTGTCGTGATGGCCGATGCGCAAGCAGCACACGAGCCAGGTGAACATGAACAGCCAGTGGACGAAGGCGACCCCGAAAAGGGCCCAGGAGAAGATGGCCGCGAAGAGGGCCAGGGCGGCGAGGCGGGGGACCAACACCAGTAACCGCCACAGGCAGCAGACGATGGTGGCCTCCAACGACACATTGGGGCTGTCATCCAGTGAAAAGCGCAGTGTGCGCATGTACGACACCACGGACCACACAACGGACGCCAAGCTGATGGCCACCGAACTCCACTGGACGGCCACTGCGGCACGAGGAAGAAACAACGGTCAGACAAAGCCTGATGATGCATGAAATGCAATAGTTTCGTGCGAGGGCTGTTTTTTTTGTTTTTTTTCCCACCTTCGATGGACTAAATAAATAAAAAAAAAAACAAGAGCAATTAAATTTTTCTTTAAATCAACACAAAAGTGAAATAATACTTTAGCTACTTCTCCACTGTAGAGATGTGTAAACTACTTCTCCACATAATCACAACACAAAAGGTGGTACAGACTATGTGTAATGTAAATGGAGACGAAAAAAACCTTGTATACTTTCGGGGAGGACGAACAGATGTCCATGATGGTAGGGCTCGGGGAACAATGTCTTTAGCAAATGACGGTCTTGTTGATATCTGATAAAATGACTGGGAACCCTGTCAGTAAATTTATTTGAGGTGGGCATTTAAAAGCTTGTGCCAGATTATAATAAGTGACAAAATTTGTGCGGTGCATATACGGAAAAGTAACCACAGTATGTATCCAACTTGTAGGCCTATTAAAATATTTTTCACTGCTCATTCTTTTTACCCAGCTTGTCAAAGGTTGAAAAAAGAAAACATTCCTCATACATTTGTTTTGCTTGTGGGACTTGCGATGTTATTTGCTCAGGTTAACTGTTGAACTGCGTTTAATTTAACTGACTCTTTAAAGGGCAACTCCGCTTCATTTTAGTTTTCGAAAAAACAATGCAGTCCTCTTCAGTGCCACCTAGGAAGACCACACGTCAAATATTGTGACGTAACGACTAGTTCTGTCTCAATGTTTCTTAAACGGTCTGTTGCCGAAATTGGCTGATTCGAGCGGGTGAATTGAGGCGCAACCAACAGCGCAATCAACGCTACGGCGTGGGAGTAGCCAACATTGAGCGAAACGTCGCCATTGCCCCCTTTTCCTTGTTTTTACTAGTGATGGGCCGAACTTTTGCCGAATCGAAAATTCGGTGCCGAATCTTGGGATTCGGCAAAGCCGAAATTTTGCCGAACTTTTCTAAAAATTTGGCAAAGATTCGGCAAAAATCCATTGTTGCCAGACTTAAAAGTGATATTTCGTTTTTTCTGACGAAAACTGTTTCAGTTTTTTTTTCTTAAACTTAAATGCAACGTATAATGCACATTGATACAGTTATTAGTAAATAAGGTGATATTCTACAAGATAATTGTATCGGTGTCCTTTTTGTGTGTTTACTGGCAATTTAACAGCACTTCTTGCAGAAGTGGTGTGACAACGATGTTGAGTAGCGGCCGCAGCCACGACACGCGAGTTTGTTTTGACTCCTCATCAGCGCAAGTCAAGCCTGCAAGTGTCTATGCCAACGTTACGTCTGTGCATTGTTGTCAGTTAAAGGGAAATAAAGACGGTAACACTGTGTTCTTACTTTCTCTGCGAGTCACTGTTTCGCACGTGAAAATGAATGAACCGGCTGCTGAGCCAGCTGATCCTCCTCCAGAAGAGATAATAATATTGTAAGTTTGCATGTTTTTCGATTTGAGTCACTTGACGCCAGCTTTGCATGAAAGTGTGCGTTCCATATTTGCGACGTCTCGTTTTTAACTTTTAAAATACTGGTTTCTGATCTTAAAACACGCGGTCGTTTGAAGAGATAATAAGAGTTAGGAATGTCGGATATGGAACGTCATGCAGGTTTAGTTTTAGGTGGGTGAATGAAAACCGCGAAATAACGCTAATTAAAAAGCAATATATATATATATATTGTCACGCTTGGCTCGGCTGAGCGGACACTTTCACATACGTGGTACACTCCTTTATCCTTCCAGCGCCATCCTTCACTCCCCGCCGTCCCTCGCTCCTCCCCGCGACTCGCGGGAGCGGGGACAAGTGTTGTCCCTAGGAATCCCCCCTAGGGAAGGAGTGTCCCCGCACGGTCCCGGTTGTCGCCGGCGCCACACACTCCTCACATTCCTTACAGGTCTCCCCCCCTTCATTCGTGAAATTGCAGGAGTGGCATCTGGTCGATCTTCGTGGTAGGCTGTCAACTGGTCTGCGTGGGCCACTCCGCGGCGACGTCCGGTAGTTGGGTCCCTCAGTAGGAAGTCATTCTCGCCCAAGCACTGTGCCACCCGGAAGGGCCCAGAGCGCCGCGGTGCAAGCTTGGCCGTGATGCCCTTGGCCGCATTACTCAGGGTGTGGCTATCCAGTAGGACGAGGTCACCCTGTTTTATTGTTGTAGGCTTCCTGTGCCGGTCGTAGTTGGCCTTTTGGGTTTGCCTTGCTGCCTCCTGGTGCTCTCTTGCAAAGCTGAGAGCATCCTGAAGGCACCTGGTGACCTCAGCAGCAAAGGCATGGCAAGCCGTTGCAGGCGGTTCAGTGTCGTCTTTGCTTCCTGGCTGCTCCCACGGGGTGCGCAGTTCCCGACCGTAGCACAGGAACGCCGGCGTGTATCCCGTCACTACGCTCTCAGCCGTGCGCATGGCAAAGGCGATTTCGGGGATGTGACGGTCCCAGTCTTTGTGGTCGGAGCAGTAGGCTCGGAGGCACTCCTTCACTGTGCCGTTGTGGCGCTCCACCATTTGTCCTGCCGGTCGATAAGGCACCGTATGGCGGTCCTTGATGCCCCAGTGCTTAAGGAGACCTTGCCATACGGTGCTCACGAAGGGCTTTCCATTGTCACTGGATATTGTCGCAGGTGTGCCATGACGGCAGAACACCTGCACCATACACTCCACAATGTTGCTGCTTGTTGCCGCGCGCAGCGGGAAAAGTTCGATAAACTTGGTAAACCTGTCGATTACCACGAGCAGGTACTTGTGGCGTCGAGGCGTTGATGGCAGAGGTCCCACGATGTCTACACTGAGCTCCTCCATGGGCGAAGTGGCCCACTGACTGCTCATAAGCCCTTCGGACCTCTGGCGGCGGGCCTTTGTCCGCTGGCATACCTGGCAGCACCGGACGTACTTGGATACATCGGCTCGCATGCCCAGCCACACGAAGCGTTCAGAAACACGTTTGAGGGTTTTGAAAAACCCTGCGTGAGCTCCAGTGGGGTGGTCGTGTGCCATCTTGAGCACTAACTGGCGAAGTTGGTCCGGGAGCCAGGGTACCTTTTTGTTACCTCTGTGCTGAACGAGCAACCCATTGGCCTCCAGCTCTGTCGTCTCAGCCAGGTCGTCCAGTAGGCGTTGGTCTGTACTGTCGTCTGGGAGCTTCGTTCCCTTCATCACCATTCTGAGCTTGGACAAAAGGGCGTCTTGATGCTGCTCGTGGACCAGGCTTCCCGGGTCACTCAGGACTGTGGCATCGTCCATCATGGACACTGTCGCAGCTGGTTCAAAACTGATTTGGCACTCAGTCTCCGGGGCAGCAATGGGGAAAAGCGTCTCTGGCAGGCTGTGTCCAGGGGTGTCCATACACTGAAGCGGAGCTCTGCTGAGGGCGTCGGCTGGGACATTTGCAAGCCCCCTCCGGTGCTTGATCTTGCAGTTGAAGCCCTGAAGCCGAAGAACCCATCGCTTGACTCTTGGTGAGGCTTGGTCTGTACTAAACATCCAGGCCAGTGAGGAGTGATCGCAGTGGATCTCAAACTCTGTGAACTCCAGGTAGGGTCGGAATTTGTCCACAGCCGAAACCACCGCGAGACACTCCCACTCCTGAACGGTGTAGTTCCGCTCCGACTCAGTCAGCACTCTACTGATAAACGACACTGGCTGTAGCTGGTCTGGGCCCCTCTGCAGCAGCACTGCCGCAATGCCAACTCCACTGGCATCAGTCTCGACGACGAAGGGCTGATTCAGGTCGGGAAGACTCACAACCACGTCGTGGGCCAGGGACTCCTTGAGTGCGGCAAACGCTTGCTCCTGACGATGAGTCCAGTGCCATTTATGGTCCTTCCTCAAGAGGTCTGTGAGTGGTCGGGCAACAATGGAAAATTGAGGAATAAAGCTCCGGTAGTAGCCGGATAACCCCAGGAAGGCCTGCAGTTGCTTGACTGTGCTGGGCCGAGGGTAGTCCAACACCGCAAGCACCTTCTCATCATCGGGTCTGCATTCCCCTGGGGAGATCACGTGGCCCAGGAACTTCAGAGACCGACGGCAGACTTGGACCTTGTCTGGATTGATGGTGAGTCCCGCTGACCTGATGCGCTGCAACACCTCCCGCACATGCGTGACGTGGCTCTCCAGAGTATCCGAATACACGAGGACGTCGTCCATAAATGCCATGGTGAATTGGTGATTTATGCCGTCCAGAACCCTGTCCATCAAGGTTTGGAAGGTGGCCGGGCCCCCTGCCACTCCAAATGGCATCCGTGTGAACTCGAAGGTTCCCAGGTGGCAGATGAAGGCGGTCCTGGGAATGTCCTCTTTGCACACAGGAATTTGAAAAAAAACCCTGAGACAGGTCGAAACTCGAAAACCACTCTGCCTGACCCAATTGTGCCAGCAGCCAGTCCGTCCTGGGCATGGGGTAGACTGGCACCCTGGTACATGCGTTGAGTGGCCGATAATCGATGGCAAGCCTGAAGCCACCTGACTTTTTTGCCACCAACACTGGTGCGCTTGTCCACTGGCTGTTGCTTCGGCGGATGAGTCCTTGTTCCAACAAGTCCTGCACACAGCCGTCAATGATCTTCTGCTTTTTGGCGTTGACAGGGCGCAGCTTGCAGCGCACGGGCGGACTCTTTCCCGTGTCTATCTGATGATGAGCGAGGGTGGTGCAGCCCGGAGTTGTGGTAAACATCGGCCGAAAGTCCACCAGCACATTCTCCATGCAAGTGTCCACTTCCGGTGCATGACTCTGAGGCCGATCACCTCTGGAGGTGGTCCGGTCAGAGGCGCCGGCGCAGGCAGGTTCTTCCTCCGTGAAGATGCCCTGGAGGCAGTAGGAATCCTCCCCGGCCAGAGGCTCCTCAGTTGGCCTCTTTTCACCCTTAGCAAACGGAACAATGCACTGGGGTTCTGTGCCAATCGTCCACCCCCCAAGTGCCACGTGCACTGAAATGCCGGTGATCGTCAAAAAATCTCTCCCCAGGACAATGTCTCGGCAAAGGTCGGGCACAAACAGGAAGCGCTGCCTCCGAGAACCGGCCGCCCATTGGATTTTGCACCTGAGCGATGTGGAGGATTGAGACCAGCCTGTCGCGAGGCGCAGCGTGCGGACTTCCCTCTTGTGACTGGCTCCTGTAGCTTGGGCAGCTGTCATCGCCGGCAGTCCCAGCAGACTAACGCTGGAGCCCGTGTCGAGCAGTGCCTGGAAGGTCGTTGAACCAATCCGCACGTCCAAGAGGGGTTCTTTCCCACCGGCAGTTGTCGCCACCTGCAACGCGCTGTCGTAGATGCCCGCCGGGGCAGCATCTACCAGTTCCCGTTTCCCGGGCACTGCGCTTGGAAGTGGCCCGGCTGCTGGCATTGGAAGCAGAGAAGAGACGCAGCGAGTGTTGACGCAGCCCGCCGACCGGTGGCGCAGTGACGAGCGGCGTGGCCGATTCCTCCGCAGCGCTGGCAGTGAGCCTGTCTTCCGTTAGGCTGCTGCCACTGGGTTGCCGGCAGCGCGAAGGTGGCTGGGGGCAGCATCGGTAAAGCTGGGCCGTAAAGCTGGTCCCGGTGGTAGGATGGCTGGATCGCTGCCGGGTGAAGTGGCCAGGGGTACGTCGACTGCGTAACTGCGGCCGGGGAAGCGAACGTTGCAGCCGCCGTCGATGGCTGGACCACTGCCGAGTGAAGTGGCCAGGGGTACGTCGACTGCGTAACTGCGGCCGGGGAAGCAAACGTTGCAGCTGCCGTCATCGCCGGTGGCGGTCTGGGAAGGCCCGGAGCACCAGCTGCAGGCCTGAAGGCGAGGTCTCTGGCCACTTGGTTGGTTTGGGGAGGCGGCGGCAAGTACTGCAGCCGTCGCCAAGCGCGCTGCATGAGGCCGTCGGCCGCCTTCGCCAGCTCCGCCAGGTTCGCGAACTGCGCCCCCTCTGCGAAGTCCTGCAGCTGCGGGTGCATTTGCCGGAGGACCCGGTCCACTTTCTCAGAGTCCGGCACCTCTTCTCCGATTCGGTCGTAGTATGCCGCAATCGTGTAAATGAACTCCTTCAAGTTCTCTTCCGGGTGCTGTGTACGGAGTTGCAGCTCATCCTTGAGGCGACGCTTCGCGTCGATGGAGGCGAACTCCGCACGGAACGCGGACGTGAAGTTATCCCAGCTGGCGAAGTCGCCCACAAAGCGCCACCACAATTTCGCACTGCCCTCCAGTGCGGCTGGCACGACCTGGCTCTGTCGTTTGTCGGCGGCGACTCCCGTCACCAAACAGAAGTTCTCGAGCCGCTCCAGAAATTCCTCGGGCGACTGAAGATCGCTGAAGCCCGAGAACTTCGGCAGCTGGGCCGCAATCCTGGGCACAGGGCCACCGGAGGGATGGACTGTGGCCACAGTCGCCACGGGCACTTCGGCGCCGGTCAGCATCGGAGCCGCCATTACGGCTTGCCGCAATTGTGCTGCAGCGTGCTCACGTTGCAGCGCTGATCCGTCGGTCTGTCGAAGGAGCTGCTGAACTAGCCCCTCTGGCACTGTGAAGGAGTCCATGGTGCGATCCCGGACGAGCCCCCACTTGTCACGCTTGGCTCGGCTGAGCGGACACTTTCACATACGTGGTACACTCCTTTATTCTTCCAGCGCCATCCTTCACTCCCCGCCGTCCCTCGCTCCTCCCCGCGACTCGCGGGAGCGGGGACAAGTGTTGTCCCTAGGAATCCCCCCTAGGGAAGGAGTGTCCCCGCACGGTCCCGGTTGTCGCCGGCGCCACACACTCCTCACATTCCTTACAATATATATATATTTGCACAAACAATTTGTGAGCCGAAAACAGGATTGCTATAATTGCAAGGAGTGCTTCAAACTACTTGTCAGACATGTTGCAATTACCTCGTTGCATCACACAACAGAATTTATGTGCCAATGAAAATGTCAAAATCTCCTGAACATGGCATGTTCGGGTGCCCACGATGATTCGCTCCGTATAAATCAGCCTCATAACGCATGACGGAATGCTTTATCAGAGAGGTGTCTGAACATGGTGGAATCATTATTTGGAGGTATGATCAAAAGAAAAAAAAAAAAAAGTTTTGTTTTATGTCAAAATTGTTGCATTTTTTAAAATATATTTAAAACATTTGTCTTGGGCCATTCTGCCGTTTAATACGACTGAAAAACGGGTGGAATACAAAGGACACTAAATTGGCTTACATATATTATTCAATTCAATTCAATTCATTAGCCCGAAATAAGCGTCACAAAGGCACAAAATATTGTCTATGAGATTCTCACACAATGTTTATATCCTTATTTGGGTCAGCACCAAGCGATTTACAAACAGGACTGCAGATCCAATCATATTGCGTCTTAGATGTTTTGTTTGTGTATGTGCATGCAAAATTATCGGTATGATATTTGTTTCTGTTTTACATCCACTCATTAACACATTGCCAGCTGAAATCAAAACAATACTTTGAGATTAATATCTCGTCTATTTTTACATTACAAGTGAAACTCCACATGGTGTGATGCATGAATCACTGGAAGAGACAGCCCCCGAGCCCACTGCTCCCATGGACGAGGCTCAAGCTCCAGTCTATCTCATTGATCTGGAGGAGTTGGAAGGGCTCAACTTTTCCTTCCTTCAAGGTAAAATATGTCATAACCAAAACTTAGCAACCTACAACCGCCTGCAAAAAAAGGCAATCAATATAGCACACCATCGTTTTTTCTCAGATATGTATTTTATTTGTCATAGCATCACCAGAAAAATAAAAAACAAATGCTGAAAGCAAGCAATTAAAAATCCAATATTTGACACAGTTCCATCCAACTAAGTCAAATTGGATAATTGGTCAAGTTTTTTGGTGCCTGTAGATGCACTTTCTGATTATAGGGGCACCATATATGGATGGGATGAGGTTGAATCGGGATCTGTGTAATTTATTATGCCAACATCACTTTTGGGCCAATAGCTATGTGATCCATAGGAATCCCAGACAAAAGCTCACCGGACTGAAGCTCACCGGACAAAAGCTCACCGGACAAAAGCTCACCGGACAAAAGCTCACCCGTTTTTTGGCAGACACGGACAAAAGCTCACCCGTTTTTTGACAAACCCGGGCAAAAGCTCACCTCGATTTCTTTTTTTTTCCCTACTCGGGAAAATTTCTGGCCTTTCCTAAAGCAGGCAAGCACGGGGCACAGATCAGACATGAGTGCTGTGTCGGCGTTCAGCTGAGACTCACGATCACTCTGAGCCTCGTGCGGGCTTCATCGGGCGACGCTCTATATTCGGCAATTCAGCTACGGTGCCCGGCACGTGACTCCGGCTGGTGTGTTCATAGTCCCATTCCGCCCGTATATCGAAAGTGGTCCCAAAGTGGTGACGAATGACGTCAAAAAAGCCGGAGTGCTATGTTGTTGGCTGTCGCGATGGCGGTCGGTAGTAGAAGTTCCGATAAAGAGCACGAGCGAACGCGGGCGTCGCCGTCGCCACGCGTCCCAACTCCCAGCTGCCGAGGCTCCCGCGGAAGACCTGCAAGAGAATGGACGTCTGCCACATCCGTCCCCGCTGCTGTGACACCGCTGGGGTCGCGGCCGGCGAAAGCATGACGCTTTCGTGACGTCACCGGGCGGAAATCGAGGGACCACTTTTTCGGGCGCGGTAAACAGACCAGTTGGAGACAAGCTGTTCCGAGCACCGTACTACGGCCTTTCTATTTAGGAAGAGTTCAACGAGCCCCGTCCTTGCACGTTCCGTTCGGCAGCCCACGAAAGCGGCCGTGACAGCTCACCCATGTACGACGACTGGGACTTATTTGAGGTCAGGATATGGTAGACCTGCAGGAGCAGCTGGGGAACAGACTCGAGGAAGGACTCTATGAGGCACAGCACGGCCGCATTGTTGTCCTCCCACAGCATGGTGCGATAGTAGACCCTGCGCTCCGGCCTTGTCCGCATCTTGTCTCGGCTCCGAAATCCGAATCTCAGGGATTGCAGGCGCCTGGGGAAGGGTTTGGACCATGCTCTCAAATGACATTTTAGTCCTCCTTGAGATTCGCCAGATTTCAAGGTCCTTGAAATGCTTACGACTCTAGGATTTTAAGATCCTTGAGTTGTCAAGTGTTGATGATGTCGATGTGGATGAGATGGCATTCCAAGTGTTGATGTCACCTCAAGTATGGATGTCATTCAAGGATGACATCGGGAAAATGGATGACGTGCATATTTGAGAAGAACTGTCTCTGCCGACAGGTTGCACCAATTCCTAGTCACGAGTGGAAAAGGTGGTCTCCGGGTCATGACTGGAGCTTACTATCAACCATGTTTTACAAACCAGATATCTAATTATAAACTAGGTACCGAGGGAAGCTCAGATCATGCCTGGTCGTGATATGGTTAGAATGTTTTGGGACTTGCTGAGTCTTGCTATTTGATGCAGAAAAAATTAGCCGTTTTCAAACATTTCCGTTACGAAAATGACAAAAGGCGAAATGCGTGAGTACAAGGGGACAAACACTGCCTACTCTACCATTCGTCCAGTAAGTGGTACCCCATAACAGACATTATTTTCCTGGAATTCCAAGAAAGAATTTCTCAAAAGTTGTTGGATATGACAGAAAATTAACCGACTGAACAAAAAACGAAGATTTAGAGCAATATTTACCTCGCAAGACACACATTTCGAGTCGGGAACTATTATGAAACAAGCATCTCCTTATATTTCAAGACATAAGCACCAAAATAGAATCACCGTTCGTAATCACTTAAATTAGTCCCACAACGCAAACAATGCTTTTTAAGGAAAGTTTATTTTGTCACATGCTTTGGGGGAGTTCAGTGTCCCTTTAACATTTCTGAAAATTGCTCTAATTATTTTTATTGAGTTTCTGCAGTGCATTGTTTACTTTTCTTGGAAATGCCTTATAACCTCCAAGTCCTTGTATGGAAGCTGTTTTCTAAACATCCAGAAATAGTGGGTGTTACACTTTAAATCTCTTCTCTTATGGCATTCTGTCCTTTTCTGGATGTAGACATAGTTATATTTATTGAAAATACTCAGCTCCATACCTTTGCCAAAATTTGTTTTTCAAAATCTATATCTCATTAGTTTTTTTTGCAAATACCTACACGATCATATTCACCCCAAAAACCATAGTAAAAACTAAAAAAAAAGAAAAAAGGAATTGGCTTCCTGTGAGTATTAATTATTTTCTTATTCCTCCAACAACCAGATTTTGTAAACAGTGGCGTCACAAGGGTCAGCGGCACCCGGGGCGGTAGCCCGCCGCCACACCCCCTCCCTCCCTCCCTCCCTCCCTCTCCCTCTCCCTCTCCCTCTCCCTCCCCCTCCCCCTCCCCTCCCCTCCCCTCCCCTCCCTCCCTCCTCCCCCCCCCCCCCCCGCTTTCGTGGCCCGCCGCGACACTCCCCTGAGCCAACACCACCAAGAGAAGGCTAGCACATGCCTCCAGTGACGTCACGGCAGCAGGCTGGCGAGCGCCACGCTATAGAGCTGAACTGAAGGCTTTGCGCGTAGCTTTCACGTCATAGAAATGCGGGTTTTCGCTTGATTTATTTTTTATGAGCTAACATGAGAGCTGTGAACGGAGCTGTGAACGCCGAGTGATTTACAGAATTAAGTTTAGAACGCAGGAAAATTATTATAACCTACAATTATTGTAGCAAAATACAAGAAAGTGATATCCTGAGATAAATGTGTTATTTTTTTTAAGCGATAAACTGGGTGGTGTAACTATCTCTGAATGACATGGGAGCTGTATAAAAAAAAAAAGAGGATCCCTATGAAATGGCAATAATCGAAGTAGTAGGACCAGATAAAACGAACTGAAGTAACAATTGGATAAATGATGCAGAGGCATTCATTTCATTTAATTTCATTCACCTCAAAGGCATCCAAAGACGCATTACATCAGGGGGAATTCAAAAGTAAAAGACAAAAAAGTAATTGAACATAAAAAATAGACACCAACCGAAAAATGTCACACACACAAAAAAAAAATGCTTTTAGCAGGTTATTGTTATGATGCAGTTTTACAAATCAAGGTTCAGTTACACAAATTGATGCACTTCTTTTTAAATAAAATGAGATATGTCTCAGTTACAATATGGTCAGGTAGTTTGTTCCAGTCAGTGTTGCAAAGTACTGAGGAAGAAAAGAGGAAAGTGTAAGTATGGCACTGAAATGGTTCAATCTTGCAGGAATTATCTAATATGGATGATATAAAATTGGCAGCCCAGCACTCAATAGATTGAAAATTGGAATCTTAGTAATATAATCTTGAAAATAAACACAATCGGGCTATTTTTCGTCTTCTTTCTAGATTAGAAAGATTTATGCTAGCTTTTAAAGCGGAGACACTAGTTTCGGATGAATAATCACTGCATACAAATCTGGCTGGTTTGTTCTGAAGAATCGAGCCTCGAGATTAGGTAACTTAGCTGTGGATCCCAAATTATGCTTGCATATTCTAATGTTGGGAGGATAAATATCTTGTATGCGAGTAGTTTTGTCTTGATGGGAGCTAGATCCCTACTGAAAAATCTCATTTCCATGAGAAATTTCTGTGTCCAATAAACACATATGAATCATACTATATAAGAACATATGAGAACCATATAAGAACTATAAGAACATATAAGAAACTTGTATGAAGTTTCTTGTATATCTTATATAGTTTTCATATAGTTCCTATATGGTTATAATATTTCTTGTGATTCATGTGGTTATTAAACACAAGAATTTTCTCATACAAATGGCTTTTTCACAAATTAAGTGTTTTTAGTGCGCCATTTGTTATTTGCTCAATCCATGATAATGAGTCTGTAAAATACACGCCTAAATACTTGTATTATGATGAGTGTTCTAGTGGTTGGGAAATTAATGGATACTGGGTTAGTGTTTTAGTGGAGGACTTAATTACGGACACTTCTTTGCATTTACATGTGTTAATGTTCATCCGCCATATGGAACACCATGATGATGTATCTAAATTGTCTTGGACAATATTGTGACCACTATAGATGTAGTAATTTTCCGGTAAACACCTCAAGCATCAGCGAAAAGTCTAATTGTCAATTTAATTGACAATTGTAGGTCATTGATCTATATTAGAAACAATAGAGGCCCAAGTACACTACCCTTATGGACACTTGATGCAACAGCAACGGAACCCAAATTGCCAGACAAGTATAAAAGTAACAACATTCTAAAATTGTGATGTGCTGGTTTGAAAAATGTATTGCACATAGCTTGAAAAATCTATTGCACACATTTTGACAAACTTTTCTTAGACCTGTGATAAACCTGCATAGGTTCAGCAATTCAAAGCACTCTGCCTGTTCAAATATAGGACTTGTTTTGCAGCAAGCAACCTATCTGGGTACTACATCGAAAAAAACACCTGTGACCTATTGCTTGGCAATGTCAAAATGTGAAAACTTTATATTTGCAAAAAAAGTACCGTAATACCCGAGCGTTGTCCCATACGCTGATGTACTTCGACAGTACCGAGTCTGTGAAACGACACAGTTAGGGGAGCTAAAAACAAGTTTTGTACACAAACAGAAGTGGGCATGGGAGCTTCATATTGCTTGCATTTACAATACAGTAGAGAGTCATAAATAAGAAGTTGGTCACCTTTGAACACTGCGAAACGAGCCTCCTGGTATCCATAAGTTCTGAAAATATTTGTCTTGAAAAACAATGATGCATCTTGGGTGCTGTAGATTTTGTGACACCGAGACACAATATCTGTGTAGCATGTTGGCATTTACGCTGTAGCACCACAAGACACCCAAGAGACTGCTACAAGGACACTGACATCTGTGCACACACACACACACACAGATTCACTGACTTCAGAGAGCAGTTGCCCTTGCATGAGGATGAAGCGCCAGCACGTTGCTGGCCGGACAGGAACTAATATGTTTAGCCTTGACCCCTTAGCTTTTTGTTTTTAGATGCTGCAATGGCACTTATAATATTGTTGTCATTTTGCAACAAAGGTTTCTCAGTTGAATGTTTTCACTGCAGTCCAACACATGCTTCAGCTCGAACTCACGATGGGTTCATTATCACAGGCGTCAGACATACTCTTCCGTGGTCTGAGTTTGCTTCTTGACATCCGTGACGGGTGCCAGCAAGTGTCTTTGATTGCATTTGTTTGTCATTCTTGGCATTAATGCAAACATTCATTTTGCTGCAAAGATGTCACAAGAAAATGCTTGTGCATTCTCTTGAGACAACAACATGTGTTTTAAAATGAGCTCTCTAGTATGTTAGTTTTCACAGTCCGAAGTCCTTTTTTTTGGCAAGTAGTTCCATTATGAGATATGTAACAAGTCGACACTGGCTGGGCATCCCCAATTGGTGAACAAGATAGTTGTGTTCTACAGCATTTACGCCAGGAAAAACAAGCCCTTCTATAACGAGTTTCAATGCGAGAGCTCAGTCTTCCTGTGCCAACAAACTGTAGCCAACTTGTTTCAGGCTGTCGATGCGGCCTTGCATTTTTCGCCCCTTAGGTTTTTCAAGGTGGTGTAGACTGCATAGCTGGCCACATAGCCCAAGGCTGGGAGGCTGTGTCTTATTTTTTACAGCCCAGGGCCACATTGCAGGTATACCACGTTGCAGGTAGGGCGCCAAGTATCCGCTCACTTGGGAAGATCTTTCTAGTTTCCATCCTTGCTAGCTGTAGCGATCGTTGACAGTGCGCTCCACAGCAGTATTTTGTTATCATCTTCGTAAATGTACCTTGTAGACACGTGATATTAGAAGCAAGCCAGTTGCCTATACATTGCGAAGCACTCTTCTAAGCTGTCAGTTTTCAGCTTGTCCCATGGAGGCTGTACAGTAGCCCGAGTTTATCAAAGCAGTATCCGGGATGTGTATTTGACCGCTTCTGCAGGAAATAGAACGAAAGAGGAGGAAATCATATTAATCCAAAGAAAGGTGATGTAATCAAAAATAACTATATAAAAAAAAGAATGCTCTTCTTTAAGCTGAAGTGGTTCCGTATTTGAGAGAAAACACTGGCAGTGTTTCGATCTGGTATTTTAGATCACAAACATCAAAATTATTCTTGAATTTGATGTGCCAAATGTGCTATAATAATAATAATAATAATGCTTATTGCACGAGCACATAATACCCAGGTACAAAAAATAATAATATTAATAATTAATAACAATAATAATATGCTCCATAGAGCTTCCTGGTGTGTAGTGGGATTCCTTGGGGAGCCTGAAGGGGCTCCAGCTAAATTGTTAGTACATGACTCTGGTGTATGGATAAGTAAACTGATCAATGAACCATATTCCGGCTTGCGTGCACTCCAAACTACAGCTCAGAGACCCGCTAAAATATAGGTCTTACTTGTTAGTTGTAGCGGATCATTTCTGCACTTTGATGAGGATACACAGAAACGACACAATGTACTTCTGTTGTTGTTTTTTTATTTGTTTTTTAAATTGATGTGGCTGGTTGCAACCGCGATAACCTATCACTTGCATACCTTGCGAAAACATTCCAACCTGAACTCATAAATCAAGTCATTTATATTTAGTTCTGCACCTAGAAGTAGCGCCAGCATTTGAATATGTTGCTTCCAGGCCACAACCAAATCACTCCCAAGTATGCATTCAGCGAAAAGTGAAAACAAGAATCGAAACCACGATCATAAAAATCAAGAAGTTCTCACCCTGCCATGCCGTCAAGGAGCGAGATCTTCCCACCGATTCGCAGTATATAGTCCACGCTTTCGTAGTCATCCTTGCAGAAACTCAAATAAGGACACTTTCACATCCAGTTTTCCGTCAAAGCGCAGATAAACAACATCTGTACGGAATGACAGCACCGACAATCGAAAGGCAACGTTCACGTTCATTACACTTTACACACGAGGCCGCGGGTGTGTTGTATTCCAAAATGTGCTTGATCTCACTCAAGAGTTGAACTTCCGACCCTCGGCGTCCAAAAACCTATTCACTTCTAGAGTTCTTCTAGTTGATTCCTCCAGCCTCATTGTCACGTGACCTAACCCGCAGGAGTAGCTAAAAAAGACGTCGAAGAAAGGAACGCAACGGACGATTGTTAAGGAGAAAAAGAAAAAAAGAAAGAAAAAAAAACGCAACACTGTGGCGTCTTTTTTTTATTTTTTGTTTGCGCCGCGTTAAGCGTAGAGGTGAACGTGCATTAAAGAAGCCAACTGTCAAGGGGAGCCTTGTGGAGAAGCGCACTACCAGTTCAGCCTACTCATGCCGACGCTTCTTGAAGGGGGAGAGGGAAGCGCTGGCTGCTTTAGATCTATGGTGTTGCGTGAGCCCTGCACCCGGAGCGGTCCCCCCCCCCCCCCCCTTGTGACGCCACTGTTTGTAAACAACTTTGTGCATTGTATGAACTCTGTGCGAAGCTTGTGTTTTCATTCGAGGTAACAAGTACAGATGGATTGCATTTGTTCTTTTTGAGGGAAGTATCCACCGATACTCAACTAAAGGCATTGCGGTATATTACCAGCAATTTTCTGTTAGTGGTAGTTCTTCATGTGAGTTTTTCTTTAAAAGATCTAGAACTCTCCATTAATAAATACTTTCTTTTTATATTATTCAGACGGTATCTGTAAACACCAAACAAATTATATATATAAAAGAATATTCACACTCGTCTTTAATACTAGCACGCAAATGGAAGCTATGTGAAAGCTATGTGGTACGTTCATTACTATTAACAGGGTCCGCAGACCTCTGCGCTACTTTACTGCGTCAATGCAAAAACTGAGAGAGACGTTCCTACAAAAGGGACTTTTTAGTAGATCGTAGGCAAGAGCTTTGCGTTGCTAGCGGCCCACGATTCATTCTCCCATAGTTTAGAGCCGCATGCTCATCATGCATGTCGTCAAGATCGCGCGGAGCGGTCACTGACACTTGACTAGGGATGCCGCAAACTTTTATTGAATCAAAGTTTCGATGATCGAATCAAGCGTTTCGAAAGGTTCGAAAGATTTCGAATTTTCTAACTTTCCATATTGAGAAATTCGACGGAAGTCGAATTTTCGAACTTGATAAACTAACAAGTTTGACGCTTTTCGAAATTTCGAACTTATTACGCTGCAAAATTCTATGCTTGTCAAAATTTCGAACTTGATAGACTAAAAAATTCTATGATTTTCGAACTTTCGAATTTCTTGCACTAAAAAGTTCGAAGCTTTTCGAACTTTCGAACTTCCTACGCTAAGAATTCGATAATTTTCGAACTTTCAAACTTATTAATATAAAGAATTCGAAAATTGTCGAACTCCCCATTCCTGAAAAGTGAGAAGTTCGACGAACTTCGAATTTTTAGGGTAAAAGTTTGAAGTTCGTCGAGCTTCGAAAGACGGGTGAGCGGTTTCATTTGGATTTAAGCAGTGAGGTACATTCGTAATTTTTTTTCGCGCATTTTTACATGTGGTGCCGCATTCTTTGCGAAAAACAATGCCGTTTATTTCAATCATCTGGCATGCTTTGTTTTAAAGAAATAGATTCCCAAAAGAGCGAGGAAGGACGACGGGTGCCATATTTGAAGCGCGCAATGGCCGAAAATATTTATGATAGAGATGTTAAACTTTTTTAAGAATGATCAGTGTATAGTTTAGGTAAGTGTCGTCTTAAGATATGATTATTGTTGTTCAAGATGAGTTTCGAAAAAATATCCAAATATGTATCTACGGGCAATTATGCCCTAAACTTGGTAATTTTTTTCGTCGAAATTGTTTGAGGTATCGCATGTAAATTAACACCACAGACAGTACATATCATTACTATCTGCAGAATATAAATTAATGTATATATTGTTCTTTTCACATTGAGGAATAAATTAACTCAGAGAAAAAGATTTCTAATATTGTTCAAATTCGGCACATCATAAAAAAAAATGTATTATTATTTTTTTCATTTCACTTTTTTAGGACCTTTTTTTTTGCCTGTACACATTTTGGTAGGAGAAATTTGTTTCGTAGATCTGAGGCCAGATTCATAAAGAACCTCTTACCTACGACAACTTAGCTACGAAGTTCGTAAAGTTACGATCATCGTAAGATGAGGCGAGAACGGTATTCACAAACGCGTTCTTAAGTGAGAGGAGGAAAGTTACGACCTCCTACGGAGAAACGATGACTTCCGGTGCTGTTGCTATGGCAACGGCGTCCTCGGCAAAACGAACAACCAATTAGAGAGCTAGGCATAGTTCGGAGCACGAGGATTTTTAATAACAAACACAGGCTAACCACTCGTTGATAGACAGCTCCGTGTATGTCCTGTCCTGTCTGTGTGTAAATGTGTAGTGTTCAAGCTGATTCTCATAAACGCGGGCGACCTTTCCACCACCGCTCGTCTGGGGTTCGTGTCCGTGCAGTGGTATATCGACGCAAACAGGATTTAAACGCTTCGTTGACTGCTACAAACTCGATCGCTACGAAGTCAACACGACTGTCATCGTTGGTAAAAGCCCCGTGCCATTCGTTTGCAAAGCGACGTAGAAGGAAACAAACCGCCGCGGCGTTTCTCGCGTGCTCGGAAACGCAGGAGTGAGCCGACGTTAAAAAAGATACGTTTGAACTACGAGAGTGTCAGCAAGAGTCACGCAAATACCTGTTCACACTCGGAGCGGACGCGTGCGTTTGATCGAAGTGCTGGATTCAGACTGCGTTTCGGTAAGCGCTTCGGGACCGATCTTCTACGATTGCAACTCGATACTGACGTGACACTCGGCAAAGAAAGGTTGGACCGGCATCGCGTAGCTCCCACAAACTGATACAGCTCGACAGTTAAAAATGGCATACTAATAACAAAGTGTACATACCGTGTTGCGAAGGTAATCCATACGGCGTTTATTTGAGCTCTATATCACACAAAACAAGGAGATAGAATCGAGGAGTCCCTTTTCGACGACAGCTTTCGTCACCGCTGCCTCGGAAAACAAGGTGATCGAGATGGGGAATCGGTTGACCTCTGAAAGTTAGTTCAGCTATCAAACTATTCATACGCGGAGGGTCCACAAGGGTCGCGCGGGCATATTCCATTCAGCAAGCCAGCCGGTCGTGGGCAGACGGTCTTGGCCAAGGACCGTCTGAGCAATGCTGCGCCGGAACGGGTCGGAGTGCCTGCTAGGCCTATATATTCTGTCGAGCTCGCTTGGTCGGTGGGATCGTCGCCTTTGTTGCCTTTTCCGGGTGTCTGGATCCAGCGTTCATGTTCGTCGTGGTCGGTTTCAAGTACTTCTTCATTTTTTTCTTGCTGCTTGAAGTCGGGACGCGCAAGAAGAGCGGCAGAAGAATAAATGTCCGTTGGGTCGTCGCGACCGAGCAACTGAGCGACGTTGTCGGCCATGTTAATTTGATCGTAGAAAGTGCGTAAGACAGCTTCGGAGCTGTCGTAGGATTTTGTCGTAACCTGCGCAAAAGTTACGACAATTTCGTTTCGAGAATACGGATTTTCTCTCAAATTTGTCGTACGCATTTTTTTCGTCGTAAGTTCGCTTTGAGAATCTGGCCTCTGGGCCTCTGAATATGCAAGAATACCACACTTCCGGCGGATTCTTTATAGTTTTTTTTTCTCCAGCTTTTTATTTTTTGCATTTATTGTTATGTTTATTCATTTATTATTTCTTACCAATGGCACAGTTATTTAGGTCGGAAAGACATAGCTTTGAACTTCCGAACCACTAAGCATGTGACGCGTCCGGCTTCCCCTCGCCCGTCCCGTTATCGCGTTCGCTTCGTCCCCGCCAGACCAGTGCGTCATCTTGACTTTCGCGCTAACTGTACTGTCATTGGCTGGACGCATCCGACAATCCGTCCGCCGTGCGAAAGTATCTGGCGCGTTGGACGCACGTCGGATCGCCGATCCCACTATTGGCCCTCTCCTCCCCCCCTCCCCCCTCCCCCCCCCCCCCCCCCCCCCCCCCCCCACCATCTTTCACAACGCTTAGAAGAAGAAGATAGCCGATCCGACGCCTGTGTCATTCGGTGAAACGTGGGCATTCGCTAAAACGTCATTCGATCAAGTGAGTGCCTCCCCTTCAAAAACGTCCTCTATGTAAAGTTTGCTTTCCTTGGAAAGAACGAGCTCTGTAAGGACATCAACCCTACTGAAGAAGTTTTTGCCCGTTTTAACACGAAATCGTGTATGAGGCGAGTAAGCCGGGCACGAGCAAGTGCTTCATAACTATGTGACTGCAAAAACGCATGTGGAAAATGTTTGTACCTTTCTGTTCGAAATAAAATGTTCGATACATTTCAAGATGTCATCGATCTTGCAAGCTGCTCCTAAACCCTGATATGCAGACGCAGTGCTTTCGAATTCAGCTCGCACATTCGAGCGCACGATTTTTTGGGCTCTACAGAATATGGTTACTTTCGGGCTACGTAAATCTTGCATTTGGCTACTTTTGGGCTACACCGTCTGGTTTTTGGCGGTTTGAGCTAGAAACTACCTGGCGCCGGCGTCGGCCAGTTTTAGCGGCCCACGTTTGATCTCACCTGTACACGATGGCCAACTGGAAAACGTGCAGGGTGATCGCCAGACGGGGTCGGTTTCTGCACTCGTCGTACTCGGAGCGCCGAAGCTGGCTCATGTACCACCGGGCGCTGAAAAACGTGACGATCAACGACGGGACTAGGATGAGGAAGACGGTGAAGCCACAGAACCAGAAGTTCCCTCTCTTGAAGTGTTCGCAAGCGACCCAGACGTCGCTTAATAAGTCAGCGACCGTGAATATAATCGACAAAACAATAAAACAGGCGTCGAGGCGGGTGAAGGAAAAGGACTCGGACTCAGACTCGGACCGCTCGGACTTGGAGGCGGCGTCGAACGTGTCGCCCTCGATCCGGAATCCGTCTATTTACAGGGCAAACGAATACGATCGCGCCTCTGAACCCGGCAAGGAGGCGGCGACCATCTTAGAACGATTAAGGCCCGTTCACACTCTTGCGACCGAGTACGACGAGAATAAAGCGCGAAACACATGTACGACGAAACCGTCCGATCCGACGTGCGGACTGCCGGAATGACCTTGAGGGGAGAGGGTTTTCGTAGCATCGGAGAGCGTTGAAAACCCTCGCCTCCGACCGTTGTATTGCGCGGTCGGACGTCGGATCGGACGGTTTCGTCGTACATGTGTTTCCCGCTTAAATGTTTTTAGAATGAGGGAACACACTGGCATTGTGGCGCCATCTATGCGGTGACCCTGGAAGTGCATTTCACAAGAGCGAAGGTTTTGCGGGATTTCCGAGGTCAAATGTGCGTAATACCCATAGAAAGGCTCGTTTATAACATTTACAAAAGTTTTTCGAGCCAAGAAAGAAAGGATAATGCGCGAGAAATAAAAAAAATATATGCCGGACCGCCGAGTTTACACTGCTTCCCAATAGATGGCGCCTAATAGCATCTTCGATCAACTCGCACCGGAATCGCCCTGAAACCAGCACAGTGCAAAGTACAGAGGCTAGAAAAGCGCTCCTCGGTCGTGCAGCGCGATGTCGGTGCAACATCGAGGACAAACTGCGCCGCGCCGGTGCACCGCGGCGAGCTCCACCTTGCGTCACTTCGCGTTTTGTTCGTTTATTTTGCGTAGGTCAGCGCACGGTGCCCGTCTGCTGTCAATTTCTTCTATTTATTTACTCGCGGATTTGACGGTCCCACAGAAATAAACATCGTGGACGTGATTGCCGATGGGGTCACGAAGCGGGTGACAATTCCACATGTATATGTTGGCCATCATTATTAGTTCAAGAAAACGAAACACCAGATAATAGCCGTACCTCGCTGTCATCGAAACGCCTCGCGCCGCTTTCCACGAAGTTCGTGCTTTTCGGGCGCTCCTTGCCACCGCAGCAATCGCCAGTAATCGCGGCGATGGTGAGAAGCTCGTTGTCTCGCCGTCAGAAGACCCGAGGAAATCACCTAGTGCAGCTGCGAGGCGTGTTCGTTTTTGCAAGATCGCCATCTCGATAGTCTGCGCGTCTGCTACTCCCGCCATCTTCTCGATTTCCGCTCCTGGCCGCAATGCCTGATGGGACTGCCCTCCGGCGCACCGCCGATTTTCTTGGTGCGCGTTGGGGCAACGAAAAGCCGCACCGGGAGGGTGCGCTTCGTTGATCGAGGACGTACGGTGCGCACCGGTGCACTTGATCGAAGATGAAGGGGCGCACCTCAGTGCCCCGGTGCGCACCGGTGCGGATGATCGAGGATGTTATAAGGAACCCAGGTTTAAGAGGTCGCAAGAGTGTGAACGGGCCTTTATCGACAGGGATTGAACCGCCGTTCACCCCACTCACGCCACTGGGAAGAATAAAATCTCTTGCAAATAAAGATTATTATTATTATTATTATTGTTATTATTATTAAAATAAAGGACGGGGATATTTTGCCGGCAGCCGGCACGGCACAACGACCCGGGGAAAAAAATTGCCGGCAGCTTCGGACCACGACTAGGGGTGTCGCGAACTTTTGTCGAACCGGATTTTTAGGTCGACCTTCGGGGTCGACTGGGTCGAACCGGTTCGACGAACCTTCGAACTTTTAACCAGATTCGACCGGTTCGACTTTGAAGACAGTGTGGCCAGACCTTGATACAAACATGTCTAGGTTTGGAGATTTTTTTTTTTTTTTTTTTGCAAAGAGTTATTTTAATTTTTTGAACTGCAATTAAAAGAAACTATTTCTAATCACTGAAAAAATTGATAACTTAATTTTTTGTACTGTATTAACTGAAATAACCAATCAGTGCTGTCCTTAGTTCATCCTCTAGCCATCACCATCCAATCCGAAGCCAACTGGTTAGCCTGTCGCGCATGCGCACACGAGTCGAACCTCACTGCAAGGTTCGTCGATATTTCCACTAGAAGTTCGAGAAAGTCGAACTGGTAGAACTCGAACCTCGGCCGGTTCGCGACACCCTGCGGCTCTCCCCTTTGTATCGGGTGATCACCCGCGACTTCCGCTTCCGCTTGGTCTTCCGCTGATCGGTTGCACTTAGGGGTGTCGCGAACCAGCCGCGGTCGAGTTCGACCAGGTTCGACTTTTTCGACCTTTTAGTGGAAAGTTCGACGAACCTTCTAATGAGGTTCGACTCGTGTGCGCATGCGCGGAAGGCTGGCCAGTTGGCTTCGGATTGGATGATAATGGCTAAGAGATGAATTAAGTGCAGTAGTGATTGGCTATTTCAGTTAATACAGTAATAAAAATTAAGTTATTAACTTCTTCATTGATAAAAATTAGTTTCTTTTAATTGCAGCTGTTCATAATATAAAATAACCCTTTGCATAAAAAAAAGTTTCCAAACCCAGACATGCTTGTATCAAGGTCTGGCCACACTGTCCACAAAAGTCGAACCTGTCGATTCTGGTGAAAGTTCGAAGGTCGAACTCCGAAAGTTCGACCAAAAAATTTGGTTCGACAAAAGTTCGCGACACCCCAAAAGTGACCCCCGATTGGCCGCCGCCATGTTGTACAATTTTGACCGCTAGACACGTGACCAGGCCAAATCTATGACGTAACCAGACCAAATCTCTGGCGTCAACGATAAGATGTCAGCGCCCAGTGCGTGTCGGAAGCGTTGTGGGCGTTGATCGGAGTGTGTGGATTTCGTGTGCGGAATTCGGTTTTTCAGGGTTTTGTGTGCTCTCCCGCGTAGGAATAACGTGAAGTACGAGGGAATGAGGCTTTTCTTTTTTATTTAATTCAGAGTAAGCCAGATTCGGTCCCGTGCTTCTCGTACGGGCTCGGATCACTACCTCGGACATCGCTCGGTCATTCCAGTTTAATTAAAATATCCGTAATCGTTAACCACGGGAGCTCCTCGATAATCGCTGTGTCGAAGAATACGTCGAACCCATCCGGAACGCGGAGTCTAAAGGTATGTAGGACGTGACCAGAAGGCGGAGTTCTAACGGTACGGCGGACGTGCCCGGGCAATTTTCTTAGCTTGACGGTCAAGATTCGCATTTGAAGCAGCGAGAGAAGTGTTGAAATCTCCGAACTGCTGGGTGCTGAGCTAACTAAGGACCACTTCACTATGTGATCCGTAGTGACATGAAAAAGACCTGTCACGATCTTTCTGGAACGTGGACGAAGGGGCCGAAGCACCCGCCGAGGAGAGACGACACGCAGCCTGGTTGAGGGTGGACGATGACTGACCGGAGCAGCGTGTGCTCAACGGTGTTTATTCGGTGAGGTGAACAATGTTGCCCGCCGAGCCAGGCGGCCGCAGACGGGCAGACAGGAGGGGGGCGCCACTAACTTGTCACACTCCTCCCCCCCAGTTTGTTTTTCCTGAAAACAAAATAACTAAATACACGACGCGCACGGCCGACACCATCTCGGCGTCTGGCCATGCAAAGTCCCGGCCTGTCGACGATGAAGGTCACCCCGGCGAGTAGCGGTCAGGTGGCCTCCGCTGCCGTGCACTCCGCCTGGGTACAGGTGTCGACGGGCCAGGTGTGGCAACGCCGGGCGCTGCCTGAACCGGTCGCGCTCCACCCGGTGGAGCTGCAGGGACCGGATTTGTGAGTGGCACTGGTGCCACAGGAGTGGCGACGCTTGTCGCCTCCGGGGTGGTGGGTGGCGCTCCACTGGCCACGACTGGTGCTGTTGTTGGGCCCCCTGCAGGCTGGTCCTCCGAAGCGACGGCCGAGGGTGGAAGCCTGGTCCCGTGGCGAGGCCTGACATGGTCGGCGTGCCGGTGCCAGGTGGTCCCGTCGGGCATGCGGACGAGCAGCGATGAGGCGCTCGCTGGTGAAACCACATGTCCGGCAGACCAGGGTGGGCCAGGACGGAAGTTCCTGGCGTACACCGACGCTCCCGGCTCCGGCAAAGGCCCGGGACGGCACCCTCGGTCAGCAGCCAGCTTCTGCTTCAGCTGCTTCAGGAGCGCCGTGGACCGGAGGTCTGGATGCAAGACGTCCAGGGGGGTCTTGACCATCCGGCCCAGCAGAAGCTCGCAGGGGGCACGGCCAGTGACCTCATGCGGTGTGGTCCGGTACTGAAACAGTACCCGGGCCACCTGCGTTCGGAAATCCCCGGGCTGGCTCTTCTTGAGCTTGTCCTTGATGGTCTGGACCGCTCGCTCGGCCGCACCATTTGAAGCGGGGTGGTACGGCGGAACCAGCATCCGGCGGATTCCATTCCTCTGCAGCCAGTCCAGGTACTCGGCGCTGGCGAAAGCGGGACCATTATCAGACACGATAATGTCCGGCAATCCCTGCGCCGCGAAGACCTGCCGCAGAGCCGCAATGGTCGCGCTTGCCGAGGGACTGGTGACTGGCAGTGCTTCCACCCACTTCGAGAAGGCGTCCACTACCACCAGGAAGTAGTGGCCCTTGAAGGGTCCCGCATAGTCCACGTGCAAGCGGGACCACGGCCTCTGTGGGAACGGCCAGGGGGTGATTTCCACGTGGCGCAAGGCTCGCTGGTTCTCCTGGCAGACCTGGCAGCTTTGCACCTGGTGCACGATGTCCTGGTCCAGGCCAGGCCACCAAATGTGCGACCGTGCCACCATCTTGGTCTTTTCGATGCCAGGATGCCCCGCGTGCAGCAGCTGCAGCACCTTGGCCCGCAGACTTTGTGGAATCACCACCCTGGAACCCCACAGGAGGCAGCCTTGCTCCAAGCTCAGCTCGGCGGTCTTGTGGCTGTACGCCTGGTGACGCAGCTCCTTCTCTCGGGAAACCGCCTTGACCACCTGGGACAGCACCGGGTCCCGGCTGGTCGCCTGCGCCACCGCAGTCCTGGTAAGCACCCCCGGGTAGGCCCGCTCCAGCAGGAACACGTCAGCTGGCTCTGGAACGGCAGCAGGCACCTCCGGCAGGGGCAGGCGGCTCAGGGCGTCTGCAGGTCCCAGGTCCTTCCCAGGGCGGTAGACCAGCTTGTACCTGTAGGCTGCCAGCGTCAAGGCCCAGCGTACCACTCGAGGCGAGGCTTGCACTGGGACTGCCTTGTCAGGTCCCAGCAGCCCCAGCAGCGGCTTGTGGTCCGTGACTGCCTCGAACTGCCGGCCCCACAGGTACTGATGGAAGCGCTGCATGGACCCCGAAGATGAGGGCCAAGCCTTCCTTGTCGAGCTGGCTGTAGCGTTGCTCCGTCGCATGAAGCCGACGAGAAGCAAACGCCACAGGGCGTTCCTGACCATCCTGACCCCGGTGCGACAGGACGGCTCCTACCCCGTACGGCGACGCATCCACGGTGAGGACTACAGGCTTGGCCGGGTCGAAGTGCACCAGCACTGGAGCCTTAACGACCAGCTCCTTGCTGTGCTGGAAGGCCAAGTCCTGCTCCTTCTTCCAGGCCCACTGCTGACCGTCACGAAGCAGTCGATGCAGCGGCTCCAGATGCGTCGAAAGGTTGGGCAGGAACCTCCTGTAGAAGTTGATGAGGCCGAGGTAGCTCTGAAGCTCCTTCTTGCTCTTGAGCTTCGGCGCCTTGAGCACGGCCTCAATCTTGCGGGGAGCCGGGGCCAGGCCAGCCTGGGAGATGATGTGTCCCAGGTACTCCACGCTGGGGGTCAGGAACATGCACTTGTCCAGCCTCAGCTTGAGACCGGCGTCCTGTAGTCGTGTCAGGACTTTGCGCAGGTTCTGCAGGTGGTCCCCGTCGTCGGTACCGGTAACCAGGATGTCGTCCAAGTACACCGCCACGTGCCTCATGCCCCTGAAGAGGTTGTCCATCTCTCTCTGGAAGATCTGGGGCTGAGGTCACGCCGAACGGTAGGCGCGTATACTGGAAGAGTCCCATGGTTGTCGAAATGGTGACATACTTCCGGGCGGCATCCTGGAGCACCAGCTGCTGGTAGGCACCTCGAAGGTCGAGCTTGGAGAACTTCTGTCCCCCGGACAGAGCCGACCAGAGATCTTCTACCCGAGGCAGCGGGTACTTTTCGACGGTAGCGACGGGGTTGATGGTGACCTTGAGTCCCCGCAGATCCTGACGCGGCCGTCTCGCTTGAGGACTGGAACGATTGGTGCAGCCCACTCGGAAGTCTTGACGGGCACCAGGATACCCTCTCGCTGCAGCCGTTGCAGCTCCTGGGTGACCCCGTCCTTCAGGGCAAACGGCAGCGGACGCGGCTTGAAGAACCGAGGCCGGGCTCCCTCGGGTACGTGGATGCCGACCGTCGTGCCGGCAAAGGTGCCCCCCCCCCGGCTGGAACAGGGACTGGAAGTCGGTCAAAAGGCTCGGGACGTCCTTCACCACGTGCAGCGCAGCTTCTTGGTACTCCGGCAGCCGAACACCCAGCGAGTGAATCCAGTTCCGGCCCAGCAGCGTCGGCGACGACCCCTTGGTTAGGTAAAGGGGAAGGATTGCCTCCCTGTCGCCAAGGCGAACGCTGACTTGGGCCCGACCCTGGACCTGGGATAGCTGCCCGGAGTAGCTGCGCAGCATGACGTCAGACGCCTCGATGGACACGCCGGGGAAGGTCCGCTTGAACAGCTTCCCGGGCATGACCGACACGCTGGCCCCCGTGTCCAGCTCCATGGTGATGGGGTGGCCGCAGATTTCGACCGACACCATGTATGGTGGCACAGACGAGGAAGGCTTACTCGTCTGCCACACGTCGAAAATCTGCGGGTCCTCGGCCACGACGTGGACCCTGGCTGAAGACGGACCCGGGCCTGGTGCCGCTCGTCCCCGCCGCGTTCTCTTGCGACGACCACCCTGGCCGCGGGCTTGGTTGGAACCCGGGCTTGAACCAGGCTGCTGCTGCTGGCCGCCGCTCGTCCTCCCCCCTCGGCAGACACGTGCGAGGTGCCCAGTTCTCCCGCACGTAAAGCATCGTGCTTGGACGAACTGGCACTGTGAGGGGGAGTGGGCAGCACCGCAGCGGCTGCAGGCACCGCTCCTTGCCGCCATCTTGTTCACCGCCGCTTCCGTCGACGGTGAGCCGGCCGCACGCGCTATCTCGCTGGCGTCTTTCGCTGCTGCTTCCATCGCCAGCGCTGCCTTCACCGCGTCGTCCAGCGAGGGGTCGGGGAGCTCCAGGAGTCGCGTCTGCATGGCAGGGTTGTTGATGCCGCAGACGAACCGGTCCCGGAGTAGCGAGTCCAACTGGTCGCCGAAGGCGCAGGTGCTCGCTAACCCTCGTAGCGCAGCGACGAACTGCCCGAGGGTCTCCCCGTCCTGGCGGCTCCGGTTGTTGAAGCGGAACCGCTCCATAAGCGTGGACGGCGCCGGGCTGAAGTGCGAGCGCAGCGTGGCGAGCGGCTCGCCCAGCGTTTTGACGTGCGGCGTGGCCGGCTTGAGGAGGTCGAGCAGGAGGCTGAAGACGCGGGTCCCGCAGCTGGCCAGGAAGATGTCCCGTTGTTTCGCCTCGGGCGTGTCGTTCGCCCGGAAGAACACGTGGACCTGTTCTTCGTAGACCGGCCAGGCGGACCCATCTCCCTCGAACGGCTCGAGCCTCCCGTACAGCGGCATGGCGACAGGAGCGGGGTGCTGTGTAGCGACTCTCTCGGCGGCGTGGGCCGAACCGTGCACGTTGGTGGCCTCCTGTGCCACGGTTCCTCGTCGCCAGTGTCACGATCTTTCTGGAACGTGGACGAAGGGGCCGAAGCACCCGCCGAGGAGAGACGACACGCAGCCTGGTTGAGGGTGGACGATGACTGACCGGAGCAGCGTGTGGCCGTGTGCTCAACGGTGTTTATTCGGTGAGGTGAACAATGTTGCCCGCCGAGCCAGGCGGCCGCAGACGGGCGGACTGGAGGGGGGCGCCACTAACTTGTCACAGACCGACGGCGGTCACTCCGGGGGGTCGGCAGCTCCCGGCCGCCTGCCGGGTGCCTTCTGTGAAGGGGCGACAGTCGTGTAAGCAGTACTGTACCAGCTTCTCTTATAGTTATGTTGTTCTCGAGCAGCTTCCCGATCACTAAACCCCGCAAACGCGTGCCGAACTTTCAAAAGGTGTCCGCCAACCTGGAAAGCCTTGAACTCTCAGGGAATTTCGGATCATCTGGGAAAGTCAGGGAATCATTCAAAAAGTGGGCTAAGTAAGGGAAGACGACTAGTGAAAGCGGCATGGCGGTCGCTCGTCGGCACGGCCATGCTGAATGACATTGTCGAAATGTCATCCTTCGACTCAAAAACTCAAGGAATTTGATCAAAATAGTCAGGGAAAAACTTGGAAAAGTCGGGGAATTTGAAATCAGTAGTTTGTTAGACACAATGTTTGATTTTCTTGGCACTCCACGCGTTTTTACACACGACAGGCACACGCCCGTGTATCACACGGCAGCCAGGCCAAGCGGCTGCCAGCCACTTATGCAAGGTCGATAAGACGCAAGCGTGGAACGCTTTCGGACTGCTGTAAATACACCAGCGGGAGCATCCGGTCGCAGTCCGACTGCCCACGCTAGGACACCCGACACAGACTTTGCGTCCTGGGTACGTCTGACGTATCTTTAGATTTTGCATCCTAGGTACGTCAGACCTATCTTTAGACACAGCGCCTGATAATAGTAGTGAATAGGGTCACGTTCAGTGCGCAAGTCACTTTATTACACTCGGAGAGCGGAATTCCATTCCCGTTGCGCAGGTAGTTCCCGAGCTAGGCATGCACTTGAAGACTATGTTTCACTCTTTCATAAAGCAAGCTTTGCGGGACCCCTCCGCCCTTGTGCACCCATTCGCAGGTCGTGTCGTCTTTCCTCACGTAACTCCCGCAGGTTCAGTCAGGGGCGGTGCCAGAATTTTTTTTCTGGGGGGGCGCTGCATGAATATATTGAATTCGGGGGGTAGGGGGGGGGGGGGGTCTTGTTTTCGTTTTTTATGTTTACCTTCATAACTCTTTCTGCTGACAAGCAGAAATCTCACCTAAGGTATACTTACGCAATTGTGGAGGGCTTAGCGCTGAATATAGGCATCATCCAATAGAAATTTAGATCGATCGTTTTCATTGGATATCATTTAATCCATATTCTCTTTCTTGCGTACTTAAAATGGCCCTCTTTTGTTTCTTCTATAATTAATCCCATTGAGTATAATAGGTATACCTCACTATTTTTATGGCGCTTTGTTTGTCGCAGTGAATATCCAGATTATTTAAAGAACTATGCAAACTCTAAACGATGTGTCCTTTAAAAAAAAAAAAGTTATCTCGGACGTGCGCAAGTTCGTCAGCGGAAAAACCACGAGGACGATCGCACTGCGTTTTCAAAACTCAAACTTGTTCGATTCACTCGCATGGTCCTCTCGACTTCATTTCTATGTAGGAAACCCACGAATCTTGACATGACTAGAGCACTATATAGCTCCTACGGAGCAGAGTAACGCAATCCTTTGAACCCCGTGTTTTGCCGACAACATGGCCGACAGAGCAGCTCGGCGCGAGTCACGTGGTACTCAGGGTTCCAGGAGGCGGCCCGCCCTATGGGAGAATACATGGAGATCGACACAACACGGCTGATTAAAAAATGAACGGCGAGTTCACACGTTTCAAAACTAGTCTGTCATGAAGTTAGTAAAACACTGAACAATTTATCAAAGTTTTAACAATATCGGATCCGTGTGCAAATTTTGAGAAGGCAATTTCCAAGCCAATGGCGTTTGAAGCAGACGATTTTTGCTCGCAGCGGAGATGGGCTTTTCGGGTTGGCCGGGGCGGGTCACGTGAATGGTGTGACGTCGCCGTGTCGTCTGCTGCATGATGCCGCTCAGGCAATTTTTTAAAAAAAGTCAGGTCCTTGCGGGGCACAAAACTTAGCGCAAATTATTCTAAAGTGTTCCATTATTATGTCAAAAATGATTGCGATTCCGTACATTCCCACAATACTGGAGAAACAACGATTTTCTCACGTTCTCCATGCATTTCTGACCGCAGTTGGAACCTCCGGGCGTTCGCCGCTAGTCGCCGAGAGGCGGCGTTCTAGATTGCGCTACTCTGCTCCGAAGGAGCTATATAGTGCTCTAGACATGACTTATGCGTGACTGAGGTTTCGAGCTTTCTAAAGCCAGAATCTATGTCCAGAGCTCTTTTCCAGTAACTGAAGCCACAGCTGCCAAACGTGGATTTCTCATTCGCTTTGGTAGAGAACATTCTACAGGGATATAAAAAACGGAATCAGCTTGGGTGCTGTATTCTAGCCAAGGAAATAACCTATACCAGTCAGACTGAAAGCTTACAGTCTTTTTTCTTTACTTTTTTGGTGGGAAAGAGTTCACTATCGGCTGCCGCGCCGACTCTGTCTTATACTTGGAAATGTCCAACTGACCTGAAAGATCGTGATTTCCCTCCGATGCGGTGCAAGTTCGTCTCGTCTCAGTCTCACGCACGAAGAAGAAAACTCGTCGCTTTCACTGTTCCTTGTTCCGACGAAGGGTGATGGACGTCGCTAGAAGCGCTGCGAAGGCCATCAGGAAAACTGTACGGCTGGGGATGATCCTTCCGCTGCTGCTCGATCTCCAGGTTTTCTGAACCTGAAGAGGGCGGTTCAGAAGGGTCGCCGTCCTGCTTCTTGACGCGCTTGTTGGAAAAAAAAAAAAAAAAACAAATCTGCGGTTGATCTTTTCTGCGATTTTGTGTCTCCTTTGGAGTCTTGAAATCGGGCTCAGCTGCACATGTTCGGTTCAGCAGCAGAATTGTTGGGGCACTTTTTTCGTGTCCGTCATCCTGGTAACATTTGGCACCGAGGCTGAAAACGTAGCAGAGCAAGAATGGCCCTTGAAAATGGCTTGTTATGTTGAGACCGGCAGGGCCAGTTTGGTCCAGGTGATAGTTTATGGCCCCGCTCCTGGGACTGTCTTTATATCCTTCTGAATACTTTCCAAAGATTCTACTGGGGAATCCCAACAGACAAATAGACAAACCGGCGTTGTTTCCAACGGCCTCGCTTAGAGTCCCGCTCACCTCTTTCCCCCTTGCTTTTGGCCTTCCGTGTTTTGAGCAGCAGTGCACTCGATGCCGCCGCAGGGCAAGCGTTCCGCAAGCATTGGGGCCACCGTGTCGCCTCCGATAGGTCGCGCGGCAATGGCACACACCCAAAATAGGAAGAACCCTCACGTTTCCTAGAACAGATTACATTCCCCAAGAAGTGAGCGGAACAATCTAGGGCCCACTTACACCAAGACATTCCAATTGAAGGAAGGAAATTACGCTGGACGGTGGGATGATACCAACAAGGTTGAACTCCTGGGTCTCGCAGCCGCGCTATTGAGTGTGGAAGAGGATGGCTAGTTGGGCTAGTTGGTTTTGCATCATGGTGTAATACGCCAAAACAACAGGGACAGACAAAACGAAGGTAGAACTAGACAGGACGCGGCGTAACTTTCAACTGAATTGTTTATTTAGAAGACAGAATTTAGGAAAAATATAATATAAAAGCAGGCACACGTGGCAGAACAACAGATAAGGTCCAAAAAACACCCCCCCCTCAAATGCCAGTGTCATTGGTTCTTCAAATAGTAGAATTCTTTATCAGTCAATGACAAAGAGGGAGCGCTTATGCAAGTATTGTCGTGGTGGGACCTAATCAGGAAAGCTTCATGAATTTCTCTTGCCGTTTTTGTTTTATAATGGCCCATGACACAGGTGTCACCAAAGATGGGGCTGCACTTTTCAGAGTTGGGCCCGCAATCGCAACGGTCACAATGAACCGCTAAGTGGCCAGACGGGGACTGTCTGATCGCCAACGCATGCTCTCTGACCCTATCATTAATGCATCTCCCCGTCTGGCCAACGTACACCTTACCACATGACAAGGGGATTTTATACGTGACACTGGTAGCGCACTCGCGGAACTTGGTGACATGTCGTTTTTTGCATGACTCTCGTGTCACATCCGATTCGTCTCCTAATCGGCTTATCCTCTTACACAGCGAAGAAAGTTTGTTCGGTGCTGAAAAAACGACTGGTATGTCAAAGCGATGGGCCACCTTCTTCAGATTGAAGAAGGTGGCCCATCGTTACATAAGATGTCCCACAATCTGAAGAAGGTGGCCCATCGCTTTGACATACCAGTCGTTTTTTCAGCACCGAACAAACGTTCTTCGCTGTGTAAGAGGATAAGCCGATTAGGAGACGAATCGGATGTGACACGAGAGTCATGCAAAAAACGACATGTCACCAAGTTCCGCGAGTGCGCTACCAGTGTCACGTATAAAATCCCCTTGTCATGTGGTAAGGTGTACGTTGGCCAGACGGGGAAATGCATTAATGATAGGGTCAGAGAGCATGCGTTGGCGATCAGACAGTCCCCGTCTGGCCACTTAGCGGTTCATTGTGACCGTTGCGATTGCGGGCCCAACTCTGAAAAGTGCAGCCCCATCTTTGGTGACACCTGTGTCATGGGCCATTATAAAACAAAAACGGCAAGAGAAATTCATGAAGCTTTCCTGATTAGGTCCCACCACGACAATACTTGCATAAGCGCTCCCTCTTTGTCATTGACTGATAAAGAATTCTACTATTTGAAGAACCAATGACACTGGCATTTGAGGGGGGTGTGTTTTTTGGACCTTATCTGTTGTTCTGCCACGTGTGCCTGCTTTTATATTATATTTTTCCTAAATTCTGTCTTCTAAATAAACAATTCAGTTGAAAGTTACGCCGCGTCCTGTCTAGTTCTACCTTCGTTTTGTCTGTCCCTGTTGTTTTGGCGTATTACACCATGAGTGTGGAAGCCAAGGCATACTTCCAGACGAACAGCCGAACCGGCATCGTCTACCAAGCGAGGTCTCTCTCACCTCTTTCCACCTTGCTTTCGGCTTTTCTCGTTTAAAGGGGCCCTGCAATGACTTTTTGACTGGTTTTTGATTTGCACTGAACCTGAGCGTACTGAACGTAGTGACTTAATCCAACTTTTCTTCTCTCAAATTTCGCTTTATTTTAAAAGTTATAGGCAAATTAGAATTACAAAAACAAGCAAAAAATAACCTCCTTCATGACGTCGTAGGTCCTGGCTTGAGTGGCCTTGAACTAGAGGAGGAGTAGTGAGCTCATCGAGCTATGGTGAGCGCACACGTGACACGGCTGCCGCACTCCGTGTCGACGGCTCGAGAGGGCGCCACTAAAGCACGTGTTGGATAGGCTGTATGAAGCGGGCGGCCAGGACAGCTCGCATTGCATTTGCAGCGCGACTAAACACTAATTCGGCATAACATTTCATTGGCCACAAACGACAGCAAACACGGGGTAAAGATCAGTTCAAAACGGGAGCCATTTCGCGCTGACGCACCGCCAAATGGCCAAATCGCCAGCAGGGCCCGAGCCGACGGCCTTCGGAACGCTCGGAACCGGTCGGATTCTTGAGCCGGTATGCGACCACAGCGCCGCCGCGTACATCCGGGACCTTTCTACACTCCTCGTTTGTCGGAGCCTCATCCCACTAGCCTTTTCTAGTATGCGCCGTTTTTTTCCGCCGCTTGGAAGCGGGTATGTCGACGGGTCATTTCTCGTTTCCATACTTTCTAAACTGCATTTGTTTCTTTTCTGATCTAAAATAGTGAACAAAAACTACTTTCATACATAATTGAAACGGTTCGCGACACTTATATTTTGTATCTCGACTAAAAAAAAGCTCTTAGCGGCTTTGACCAGTGGCAAGCTCAGGACCAAAGACGTCACATTTTGCGCGCTTTCGGTACCGTGGGTCGCCCTCGTCGGTGGAGGAGGTTTCCGCGTCGTCCGGTTAAAATATGACGCACTGATATTTAGTTACTCTCTCCGTGCCCGCTGGCGTGCCCGAACCCCAAGAGACCTGGAAACCGCAAAAAAGGTAGACGCTTAAATATGATTGCAGGGCCCCTTTAAGCAGTCCTGCACATGGTGCCGCCGCGGGGCGGTGTAATCCGCGAGCAACATCAGCACCGTGCCGCTGCCGAAGGTCAAGCGGCTTTGGCACGCACCCAAAAGAGGGAGACGCTTCCGGATTTCGGGAATTCTTCACAAAAACCAGAAAGCTTATTCTCGACGAAGGGGTCCTGCAGGGCCCGTCTTCCACCGAAAGAAGTCAATCAAAGTAAGAAATATACGCTAGACGGGAGTGGTATGTCTCTCCTAGAGCTGTTTCTTCTAAAAATAGTGTCGTGCTTCTCTATTCTTATATTTTATTTGCCTGCATTGGCTTCCAAGGACGGATGCTCCGCGTCCATTGCTAAAGTGCCCGTAATGTGCGACGTTAACTTTCCTTTCGGGAAACCACGACCTTTGCTTTGCGGACTGAACTCCCCCCCCCCCCCCCCCCCCCCCCGACAGCTTTTTTTTTTTTTTTGGGGGGGGGGGGGGGCAGGCAGAAATTTAAGGGGGGCGGCTGCCCACCCTTGCCCCCCTGTAGAGCCGCCCCTGGGTTCAGTGAGTTGCCGAGCCACTGCAGCCCCGGCGTCGCTCGGTCCATAAAGGCGGCTCACGTCGGTCGTCCAGCAGCACACTGAAGGGACGCAAAGCTAGCAGCCTCCTTGGTGCACGCAAGACGAGGCTGAGCAGAGCTCCAAGCTCTTCTGACGCACGTCTGCACTCCAATGAGACCGGTGTCGCACTGGCAGTCTTGTTGGTCTTTGGGGGTTGTCGAGGAGTGCCAGAAAGCAGAACTCCATCCATCTTGCGCAGGTAGTTCCCCAGCTAGTCACTTCCTTGAAGACGACGTCGCACCCTCTCTGGGAAGCAAGCTTCGGGATGCTCTTGTGCACCCATTTGCAGGTCGTGTCGCCTTTGCCCACGTAACTCCCGCAGGTCCAGCGAGTTGCCGAGCCGCTGCTCGGCAACTCGCTGGACCTGCGGGAGTTACGCGAGGAAAGACGACACGACCTGCGAATGGGTGCACAAGGGCGGAGGGGTCCCCCAAAGCTTGCTTTATGAAAGAGTGAAACATAGTCTTCAAGTGCATGCCTAGCTCGGGAACTACCTGTGCAACGGGAATGGAATTCCGCTCTCCGAGTGTAATAAAGTGACTTGCGCACTGAACGTGACCCTATTCACTACTATTATCAGGCGCTGTGTCTAAAGATAGGTCTGACGTACCTAGGATGCAAAATCTAAAGATACGTCAGACGTACCCAGGACGCGGAGTCTGTGTCGAGTGTCCTAGCGTGGGCAGTCGGACTGCGGCCGGATGCTCCCGCTGGTGTATTTACAGCAGTCTGAAAGCGTTCCACGCTTGCGTCTTATCGACCTTGCATAAGTGGCTGGCAGCCGCTTGGCCTGGCTGCCGTGTGATACACGGGCGTGTGCCTGTCGTGTGTAAAAACGCGTGGAGTGCCAAGAAAATCAAACATTGTGTCTAACAAACTACTGATTTCAAATTCCCCGACTTTTCCAAGTTTTTCCCTGACTATTTTGATCAAATTCCTTGAGTTTTTGAGTCGAAGGATGACATTTCGACAATGTCATTCAGCATGGCCGTGCCGACGAGCGACCGCCATGCCGCTTTCACTAGTCGTCTTCCCTTACTTAGCCCACTTTTTGAATGATTCCCTGACTTTCCCAGATGATCCGAAATTCCCTGAGAGTTCAAGGCTTTCCAGGTTGGCGGACACCTTTTGAAAGTTCGGCACGCGTTTGCGGGGTTTAGTGATCGGGAAGCTGCTCGAGAACAACATAACTATAAGAGAAGCTGGTACAGTACTGCTTACACGACTGTCGCCCCTTCACAGAAGGCACCCGGCAGGCGGCCGGGAGCTGCCGTCCCCCCGGAGTGACCGCCGTCGGTCTTTTTCACGTCACTACGGATCACATAGTGAAGTGGTCCGTAGTTAGCTCAGCACCCAGCAGTTCGGAGATTTCAACACTTCTCTCGCTGCTTCAAATGCGAATCTTGACCGTCGAGCTAAGAAAATTGCCCGGGCACGTCCGCCGTACCGTTAGAACTCCGCCTTCTGGTTACGTCCTACATACCTTTAGACTCCGCGTTCCGGATGGGTTCGACGTATTCTTCGATACAGCGATTATCGAGGAGCTCCCGTGGTTAACGATTGCGGATATTTTAATTAAACCGAACGACCGAGCGATGTCCGAGGTAGTGATCCGAGCCCGTACGAGAAGCACGGGACCGAATCTGGCTCACTCTGAATTAAATAAAAAAGAAAAGCCTCATTCCCTCGTACTTCACGTTATTCCTACGCGGGAGAGCACACAAAACCCTGGAAAACCGAATTCCGCACACGAAATCCACACACTCCGATCAACGCCCACAACGCTTCTGACACGCACTGGGCGCTGCCGTCTTATCGTTGACGCCAGAGATTTGGTCTGGTTTCGTCATAGATTTGGCCTGGTCACGTGTCTAGTGGTCAAAATTGTACAACATGGTGGCGGTCAATTGGGGGTCACTTTCAGCTGCCAGTTTATCACTCTAAGGCCCTATACCTCGTTGAGAAGAACATACAGAAGAAACCCCTTTTTTTTTTGTAGTCAGTAACAAGTACATTGGCCATTTTAGTAAGTTGTACCACTCGGCTACAAACAGCTCGTGAAAGTTGGTACCGTTGCTTCGACGTCAGCACGCTGTACGCCGAACTGATATTTGGAGTGTCTTATACGGGACAAGGCGTATAAAAATACACCTTTTTTTCTAAAAGTGGAATGTCACTGGATCCTGGGAAAGTAGCGCCCTTGCCTTCGCTGCCTGCTAGCCGGTTCACAAACAGATACTAATATACAGAGGACCAAACCTAGCGAGGTGATTAGTTGATCGGTCTCAGCTGCCATGGCAATCGTCATTTCGGCCTTTGAAGTTTCGAAAGGGTCGTCCTGGACCAGTCGCTCCGAGATTTCTATGGACCATCGCTGTACTAGAGCGTTCCACGCCAACATTAGCGCCTTTGGCGCTGTGCATGTAATCCACTTAAAAATAATGCTGATATGTTGTTCTTGCGTATTTAAAGACAGATTTTTGTTTTTACATTGCCACTAAGCATCGGTGCCGCTTGTGGCGACTGTGCGAAGATGTGCGCTTGTTTCGCCTGTGTGTGGATAACAAAATCTCGGTATTCAAGAAGCGTTTCTGTAAAGCTAATCGTAACCTGCAAATTTAGGTATAATCAACAAGGATGGAGAGGTAAAGGAGAAACTGCTCATTCTATGAACCGAAATGGTGACCATACGTTGAGCTTGGCGCCACTTTCCCAGCATCCAGTGACATTAATGAGAACGATCTGTCAAGACATCGCTGCCATTTTCAGAGTTCGTGCGTATAGCCCATGTTTCGCTCTCTTTCCGAAGCGATGACCATGCGCGCACTGGACTTGGATCTTCCCACGCTAGACTAGATTTGTGAGCATTGAAACGGTGTGTACACCTTTGCAATCCTCGTCCCAGCGCGCGATCTCCTCATCCCAGTACGCGCATGTTTACAGCTTCGTAAAGCGAGTAACTCACGCGCCATACGCGGATGGTCATACCTAGGTCCGTTCGTGAGCCACGTTAGCAATGGTGGGGGCTCTACGGTGGCACCGCGTGGGCATCCCTAACTTGGGCTGCCCGTGCAATGCCCCCTCGGCTATACGGGGGCAACTTAACAAACATGTGGGCTTGAGGGGGGGGGGGGGGGGGGGGGCGGAGGCAGAGCGTGGGCATGCGCAGCTTGGACCTGTGAAACTCCCAAAACGGCACTTTCCATAATATTAGCGCGATAGCGTTTATGAGCTCGTGTAGCAGAAAATCCGGCGTCGGCGTCAATAGGACAAACTAATCCCATAATGCAACGCACGCAGCCGCGTGTGACGCCACACGTGACTATGGCGTCATGACCCCATCGACCCGTTAAATTTAGCCGAAATTTTTCCTGCCAATTCTCGCGAAAAATTTTTCCGTCAAATATAGTGGAACATTTCCCGCCAAATTTAGCGGAAAATTTTCCGCTATATTTAGCGGGTCGGTTGTGTAAAGACGTCACAACTGCGGATGTGATATCATGTGATATCACGTGACACGTGACGGTACCGACTATAGACTACGCACACACGCTTGCACGGCTTGGGAACGAGCGCGGGTTTATTTTCAGAAAGCTTTGCGAACGGGACCCGATCACGCTCTCGCGTTTTAAGGCCACGGTCCCACTGAATGTGGCAGTTTAGGTACTTTTTGGCAGGTCATTACTCATCTTCTTTTAAACACTGTTTTGTGGGATTGATATCATTCGAAAGGCGATGCAATCCTCTTTCATTTGATATTAGGTGTGTGTTGGTTTTTACTGTTCATGCGCATTTGTAGCGTTGCGAATATGATGGCGCGGACCCTCACTTGCTCCGCTAGTTCATGTTTTATGAACGATCCAGTAAAGATAGCACGGTTCCAATATAGCAGTTTTGTTAAGATGATGTCGGAGCAGAATGTAACGATACACTTTTTTGGTATTTGCACTACTTTGTTTTTTTCATCCCTCCAAATATTGCCCTAAAATTGACATTTTTCAGCACAAATATATTTTTAATGACAAGCGCTAGGGCAATGAAATTAGCTACAGGTGTAGTGCTTATAGGGATGTCGCGAACCACCCTAGGTTCGATTTCGAAAGGTTTCGATATTTGCGAAGCGAAGTGAGGTTCGATTTCGAAAAATTTCGATATTTTCGTACCGACCGAGGTTCGATTTCGAAAAATTCGCAACTTTTGTCCACAGCGGAGTTTCGAATTCGAAAATTTCGAAGCTTTCACGGTTTCTAAAATTTCGAATTCGAATATTTCGAATATTTTTTTACTTCAGGTTCGATAAATTCGAAGATTTCGAAATTCTTTGTAAAAAAATTTCGAAAACTTCGAACGCTTCGAATTTTTATAGACATGAAGTTCGAACAATTCGAAGATTTCGAATTTCTTTTTGCATAAAGTTCGAAAAGTTCGAAGGTTTCGATTCTCTTTTAACGCTAAATTAAAAAAAAAAAAAAAAAAAACTTTGAATATTTTGAATTTTTTTCTAATCCAAGCTTTCAAAGTTCGAAGTCTGATTTTCAAGTTTTTGTACAGTTTCAGTTTCAAATAACGTTTTCACGACTCACTGGTTTTCACAAAATCAAGTTTAGAAAAGTTAGGGTGTGATATCTAGATTCTGCGAAGTTGGGTCAGGCGATTAAATGAGACGACGAGTGTCCCGGACGTGCTAGAATATTTGCCAGTGCAGAATTGTGACCGCCAGCCCCGGGGGGTCTTTATCACGCAGTAGTGATTGCACGAACACACTGTTTAACGATACTCATCCAGTTCGAAACGGCCAGGGGCGGGCAGGAGGTTGAGACTCAGAAAAACCTTGAAGCGACCTGGTAAACTAGCTCGCCACCCCTTGCACGCTGGTAGTAATCCGATCCGGTGCTTATTTTAATCTGAAATTATTTATGCATATGTATAGCTACTGTCGCTCTTCACTGCATAAAAGGTTGCGTAGATGGTCATTGTTAGAAACTCGTTGTCAGAAGGCACTGCTCGTCACATGCTTAGTGGTTCGGAAGTTCAAAGCTGTCTTTTCGACCTAAACACCTGTGCCGATAGTAACAAAAGAAAAAAAAAAAAATAAATAAATAAATGCGGGAATAAAAAGCAGGAGAAAAAAAAAAAACTATCGAGAATTCGTCGGAAGTGTTCTATTCTTGCATGTTCAGAGGTTCAGAACTTCGAAACAAGTTTCCTTTACCAAAATGTGTACAGGCTAAAAGAAACACGTCCCAGGAACGTGAAGCGAAAAAAAAAAAGTTTTTTTTAATGACGTGCTGAACTTGAACAGTACTAGAAATCTTCTGCCATGAGTTAATTTATTCCTTAACGTGAAAAAACAATACATATATTATTTTGTATTCTGCAGATGGCAATGATATGTACTGTCTGTGGTGTTAATTTAAATGCGATACCTCAAACAACTTAGACGAAAATAAATATCAAGTTTAGGTCATAATTGCATGCAGATACATGTTTGGACATTTCTTCGAAACTCACGTTGAATAACAATAATCACATCTCAAGACGGCACTTACCTAGGCTATACATAGATCATTCTTAAAAAAGTATAACATATCTACCACAAATAGCTCCGGCTGCAGCGTGCTTCAAATCCGGCACAAACGATAATCGTCAAAAACCCGTCGTCTGTCCTCGCCCCTTCGGGGATTTATTTCTTTAAACCTAAGCATGCCAGAACATTGAAATAAATGACATTGTCTTTCCTGAGAAACGCAGCACCGCGCGTAAAAGTTCGAGAAAAAAAAACTACGAATGTACCCCACTACTTGAAATCAAATGAAACCGTCCGCCGGTCTTTCGAAGTTCGACGAACGTCGAACTTTTACCCTAAAAGTTCGAAGTTCGTCGAACTTCTGACTTTTCAGAATTCGAAAGTTCGAAACTTTTCGATCCTCTTGATAAATAAGTTCGAAATTTCGAAATTCATCGAATTTTTTGGTCAGTCAAGTTCGAAAGTTCGACAAGCATCGAACCTTGCAGCGCAATAAGTTCGAAAGTTCGAAAAAGATCGAATTTTTTAGCGTAATAAGTTCGACGGTTCGAAAAGCGTCGAACTTCTTAGCTTAACAAGTTCGAAAATTCGACCTCCGTCGAATTTTACGATATAAACAATTCGAAAAATCGAAATCTTTCGAACCTTTCGAACCGCTTGATTCGATCATCGAAACTTCGATTCGAAAAAAGTTCGCGGCATCCCTAAGTGCTTATAATTGGTAATATGCAAAAAAAAAAAAATTTAATGTTGTGTAAAATTTTTTTGTTTAGATATTTTATATGAAACGTAGCACTTTTTTGTGCTTCGAGTCATGGTACTTCAAATGCCGCTGAGAAAATAATTAAACTATGATAAAGTCTTTTATAACATCTAGAGCTACATTGGTTGCCCAAGAGGTAACGCTCCAGGAGCCCTTCAAACTTACCTGTTTTTGGCGCATATCTTTTTGGCCGGCGTTGGGTCGACCCGGTCGACGCAACGCTAAACGTTGCGTCGACCCAAAACGTCATATCCGGTTTTTTACAACGCATGGGTCGCAAAGCTTTTACACACTATATTGCTAATAAACTATTTTAATGTCAATATGTTATTAACTCATTACAAACCCATTAGTTTTTCAACAAAACGATATCGTTACTCTGATGTCATATCCGGCTTTAGATTAATTTAAAATACAAATGGGTCGCTTGTGTTATATACTTGCACTTGTTTGAAATTTGTTTTAATTATTATCTATTAAGTTAGTAAGGCAAACCCATGCCATCAATGACCAGGACCAAAAATCGCTGCCACCTCGCGCTCCGGTTCAAGAGTACGCACACATGTTTACAAATGGCGGCGCTATGGCAAGTCAGCTGTCGGGACTATTCGGTTATTTAGAGAATTTCATGTAGTTCTTAACAAATTAATGTATCAGTCAGCCCATGTATGCATCTTGATAATATAGCCAAACCTGCATAACCTTCGCGATCCTAACTATCGCTGCTCACCAGAGCAGCACTGACCCCAGCGCGTCCTCCCCGCTCGCCGAAAACCGCTGAGCCACAAGCATGCAAGATCACGCTGGACGCTCACGCGATGCCAGAAAATCACTGAAGGTGGAAGCCTCGCCGGCCTCGCGCCGAAAGCAATGTGTTCCCGATGCCTGCGAGCGAGCTGAGAAACACAAGTACGAGAATATTGTCTTGAGCAGCGTTTACACTGCACGAGAGCGCTTGCACACCAGCCTCGGAGTGTAGAGCTTTTCGTTGCCTTGGCCTCTCCCTCCGTCGAAACCTTGCATATCTCACGACGATAACAATGTCTTGCCTAAGCGTACCAGTGGTACGATCTCGGGAAGAACAGGCCACTTTACCGAAGCCCAGCTACACGAGCATCCCAGCGGTTTCTGGGAAGAAGAGGCAGGGGGACATTCCCCTGCCTCCTCATCCCAGAAATATATATGCACTACATTAATAAGAGTGAATACAGGGTTACTTCTCTTGTGTTCCCCTTGTACTCTTTTTTTTTTTTTCCTTCTTCTTCTTTTGTGTGTTGTGTTTTTTAATGGGAGAATGTGAAAGTGTAAAATGCTTGGCATTGATTTTCCGAAGCAAATGTAGATGTGATGGATGCCTCGGGAAGAACTAAGGATTGATTTGAACCACTTCACTTCAATTTTCTTTTCACATGCATGAAAGACCTCTATTACACAGTAAGTAAAGCTACTGGTAGATTAATCTGCACATTTTGCCTCTTTAGTTACCTATCTATGATGCTGGCCTTGAAGGTGCACTTATGTAAGCATTGACAATATTTTCATCTGTGTTGTACCCTGGAACCCAGCATGCTTACACTGAGCTTACAAAAAAAAATGAGAGGGCAGCTATTATACTGTTAGCAACAACTGTAATCAGCCTTACTGAGAGCAACATGGTTGTTTATTTCTTTATTCTGTATTACCCTGTCAAGGTATTACAGTTGGAAAAGTAAAAGTTTGAAAAAAAACAGAAAATTCTTTTACCTGCACCAGAAAACTTAAAATGCAAATTTGCAGGAATAATTTATTCGAGGCACCAAACATGATAACCACTGGGGGACCAGTCAGGCAATACGCATGCACGACCAAATGTCTGACTGGTCCTACGACATACCAGAAAGATTGTCGAACCTCATCAGGTGCCACCCACTCGCTGCATCGTGTGTATTCACGCATAGGCGTAGACTACGGGGGGTCATCGGGGCTCGGTCCCCCCTAATGAGATCCGGCGGGCTCCGTCCCCCCCGGGTCCGGGCCATGATCCTTACCGAGACGCTGTTTCTAGTAGTGGCATGTAAACATAATAATGCCCACGTTGCCTTTATTGACAAAATGCATGAAACATAGAATCCCTGCGTGCTTCCGGGGGGGGGGGGGTGCTTTTCCACTTGAGCCGAAAACACCTCCCCCCCCCAAGAAGATGGAAGGTTTACGCCGCTGCATTCATGTGAGTCTGTGATTGTTGGTGTCTGATCGGGTTCAGCAGTCTTTTTGGCATGTCAAACAACCAGTTGGATGTTGAGTCGTGTATGGCCTGCCCGGGCCCCCAGTGTTTACCACATAAAATGTGGCATTTCGCAGTCATTAATACGCGGGAAGCAGCTGTCCAAGCGTAAATGTAAAACTCAAAAAATAAAAAAAGAAGTCATTGTTTTTTTTTTTTGTTTTTTAGTAAAGGACTCTGACAACCGATATGACTGCAATATGCAAAAGTGGACAGATGACGAGAAAAAAACTTTCAGCCTCTCCACTGTGGTGAAGAAGGAAAACCAGCGGAGCTGAACAATGAAAAGTAACGGCTGGCCGCAAGTCAGCAAGCCAAAGTGGAAAGGCTGCCGCCACCCATGAACGACGGCGGCAACCAGATAGGTGGCTTGCCGCCGTCGCTCATAGATGGTGGCAGGTGTCCAGAGTTCGGTGTCTTCATTTCTTTGTGAGGGACACGATCCTGGGGAAACTAGACGTTAACAGCTCGGCTGTAAAAGTGGTTCCAGCAGGGCATAGAGAAGCTGCCACACAAGTGATGCAAGGGCATTCAGCTCCTGTGGGAATCTGTCAAGGTGGACATGCGTGCCTACATCTAGGTGACCGGTATCTGCAGCAGAAAACAAAATTGTGAATCCAAATAGTATGCTTCTGGTAATTGGCTCTAGATCATGTGGCCACTTGTTCTGTCTGTGGGTTGGGGTGAACGCTGCTAGTTTTTCTGAAACATTTTCCGCGACTGCCATTACATGAAGAGAAAAAAAGTGGAACTGAGCGTCGATTAAAAATTTTAACCCGATTGACACCCTTCATTCAATTAATTAATTGGTCTTGTTCATAACTCAAAATTACATATATATACATATTTTTTTTTTGCCTTTGCTTAATATGTGACAAACGGTGCAATATACAATTTTAATTACAAATCATCGTCGATATGTTGTTCTGTACTGTTCAGAGACACTCACACTCGCAGGTTACTACTTCAGCTGCTTGAGGCAAGGAAGTTTGTTGGTATTCTCCGGCAACAGCGGCCACCTTTGATTGTTCACAATAGTCTCTGCTGCACCAAACGGACACTCGCATGGCATTGAAGTGGCCGGGACACGTGTAAACTTCTGCACTTGTCTGGATTTACAAGTCTCGTCTTCACAGTTTACTTTAGGTTAAAATGTCACTGAAAATATGCCCTTCATATAGATGTACTCATCCACATCTGCGTGGTGAAAGCATTTAATTTTTACTTTTGGTCTGTCAAAATTTTACCAATCAACCGGTTAAAAAAATTAATCGTGATTAAAGCATTAGGTGGTAGGTTAATCGACCAATTGCCCAGCCCTAGAAAGAACCAATGTGTGTTTCATATAGGTTATGAACATTAAATAATAAGTTACAAACATACAAAGAGGAGGGAAAAGAGTGTAAAGGTATGTCACTGGGGACAGTGCCTCTTCTGACCAAGACATGTGCCCCCCCATGCAAGGCTCCATTTCCCAACAATTCCTTCACAGCAGAGTTTTAGTTTATTCGCACGTAACAGTCTAACTGACTACCATCCGAAATAAGGGAAATCTGACAATAATTCGCAGTTGGGCTGCAACTCTGTACACTGAAGCCACCTGAGCAGGTTTCATCATAGGCCAGCATGCTATCTCAATGTCACCAGGGCAGTAAGTAAACAGGAACTGAGGACAGACTCAGATATGCAAAAAAAAGAGTAGTCGAGAAGATTTTGACGAGCGTGTTGGAACAGATGGAACAGTAAGAAAGCACAAAACGGACAGAAGGACGAAACAGACCTGTACAAGCTTTCAGTTTACAACAACATATATTTGTTGCCAGCAAACTCTGCACCAACAAACGTTGGTGGGGAAGGGGGGAAGGAGCGAGAGGGAGAAGAAAAGGAGAAGGGTGCACGAGGGGAGAGAAGGAGAAGGGAAGATAGCATTTTCGCATACGGAACATTGTAAAATCGGTATACTGGTTTTACGAGGCAGAACATGTACTAATCTCTGCAATGGAAATAAAAATATTGCACCACAATATCATGACAATTGTGCAAAGCCAAAGTGACTGTTTATTTTGTCTTCTACATCCACAGCCATTTCTTTCCACTAAAGGGTCTCGACAACTGAAGTCTTCCTGCATCTTGCACATGTTCTCAGTAGACTACAGCTCAAAATGCTGTAGTCTACCGACAAAAATTGTATTCATGCTATCAATCAATCATAGTTTTATTGCGTGTTTCCAGGCAACTCTTAGTCCTAAACAGGGGTGCACTCAGTCCATCCAATAAAAAGAAAACCAACATTGTCACAGGTGCCCTAAGCCTGGTTTGACATTAAGGAACATTGAATAAAATCTTACTACCGTCAAATACCGGGCAAGCGCCCACTCAAAATTTAGAGATAAACGCGAAATTTTGCATATAAATGTACTGTGCATATTTTTTCTATCTTAAAAATTTGGATATGGGTGCTTAATATGGAACGGGCGGATGCACGGTATTCTATGGTAAGTAGAAATAAGAGATTTACAGCATTAATCAATTTGTAAAGAAACACCATATCACAAAGTAGTCACCTTATGGAAAGAGGTGAAAGTTGCCAAAAGATATGAATAACCATAATAAAATTGTTGTCCAATATGGCAACCATACATAGGCCTGACAAATCGTCACTGGGCATATTCCAACTTAAAGGGGCCCTGCAATCATATTCAAGCGTCTACCTTTTTTGCGGTTTCCACGTCTCTTGGGGTTCGGGCAAGCCAGCGGGCATGGAGAGAGTAACTAAATATCAGTGCATCATATTTTAACCGGACGACGCGAAAACCTCCATCTACGGGGGCGACCCGCAGTGCCGAAAGCGCTCAATATGTGACGACATCAAGACGTTTTTGGTTCTGGCCTTACTACTGGTCAGAGCTGCTAAAAGCTTTTTTACTAGTCGAAATACAAAATATAAGTGGTGCAAACCATTTCAATTATTTATGAAAGTAGTTTTTGTTCAGTATTTTAGATCAGAAAAGAAACGAATGCAGTTTATAAAGTATGGAAACAAGGAATGACCCGTCGACATACCCACCACCCAGCGGTGGAAAAGGCGGCACATACTAGAAAGGGGTAGTGGGATCAGGCACCAACGAGCGGCGAGCGTAGAAACTTCCCTAATGTATGCAGCAGCGCTGCGGTCGCATGGGCTCGAAGATCCGACCGGTTCCAAGCATTCCGAAGGCCTTCGGTGAGCGGGTGTGGCTTGCGGTTTGGCAGTTTGGTAGCGTGCGGGCGCTCAGCAGCCGTGAGCGCCCGCTGAGCTCACTACCCCTCCTCTAGTTCACGGCCACTCAAACCAGGACCAAGGACGTCATGAGGAAGGCTATTTTTTGCTTGTTTTTGTAATTTTAATTTGCCTATAACTTTTTAAAATAAAGAAAAATCTGAGAAAAGTTTTATTAAGTAACTACATTCAGTGCGCTCAGGTTCGGTGCAAATTAAAAACCAGTTAAAAAGTTGTTGCAGGGCCCCTTTAAGCACTTGACTTACACTTATTGAATTCCAAACAATTTATGCAAATTCCATCCTTGGCCAAACTAACAAGCAAAAAAGCTGAATTGTCATGTGAAATGAGATTACGCCCAACAGAGTAGGGAATCGTAGAAGATTTTTTCAATGTGAGCAATGAAAAACGGGCAGGAATTAACAAACATTCTAAGATCATTTTTGCAGCAGGGGCCGCAAAAGCAGGGGTCACAAAAGGCCCCGCTGGGCCTTCTGCGGCCCCCGCCGCTTCCTGTTTGGGCTAACCCCATGACTGGGCAAGCCCTAGTCTACTGTGCCTCGGCACGCTTCGCCTCTTGGCTGTTAACCATGGGTGCTGTTCCACTTTCTTAGGCATTGAGCCGTCTTAGCCTCAATCAAGACGTATGTGCTCGGTCATCTAAAGTTGCTATACTACCTCCTTGATTTAGGAAGCTCTTTGACCAAGTCGCACCTGCCTGTCCGAGGCAGGTTTTTCTTTTTTGAATGTGGTAAGTTTTTTCGTTTATATTTTCACTCCAAACTTGCACCACCTATACTCCGTTTCACCTTATGTTGTACCCCAGAGAAGGCAAGAAGCGTGAGCTCATAGCGTTGGGAGCTGCTCTTAACGCACGAGAGCTTGTGCCGCCGAGATGTGCCCTAGAGCATGGAGCTCGCGCTTGTAGCCTTTCCTGCGGTACATCATAAGGTGAAACAAAGGCCGTGTTCCAAAATTTACTCAATCTTACTCCAGGGTAAGGGTTTCGTACCCTTGGCGTTCTAAAACCTACCGGCGTCCAGCGTTTTTCAATCTGTGCTGTCACGTGATACGATCTGCCAGAGTAACTCGAATCCATTTCGGTAAGATTTGAAACAGCCCCAGTCTCGTTTTTTTTCTTCTTAAGTTATGTTAAAGAAGTAGAGGGTGAGCGACAGGGTTATCACAGGTGACTTTTTGCCAAAGTCAAGTGGAAGAGAAGTACTGTTTCGCGATATTTTCTTATATTATTTATGATCAACATGCCACACCTGCTTTCGCAAGTTTATATTTTTTTTCTTGAGCAACGTGACCTAGTGGTTTCATTCAGTAGCAATAAACCTAGTCATTACAATACACTGTTGCTGCGTTACACGTGATCATGATGAAGTGACTTAATGCCCCTCTGTAGCAAATCGCAGCACACAACGTTGGGAAACTTATTTTCTCGGACAGTCTAAAATAGGTTAGACGCATCGGGGTTTATACTGTACACTCAAATACCATATTCTAACGGGCTGACTGCTACTATTTTAATTACCTTTTTCTCCTAAGCACTTTTCCGCTGCGGTGCTCTAAGTCGCACTTGTTAACATAGTCAAACCTGAGACACACAAGGAGGAAGGCGGCACGTAAAAAGGACACGCACATATACACACACCGTCTCTGCCCTTCTGTGGACGTTACGAGCGGGGTGCAGCAAAGATCTGTGGGCAAAACCACGAGAAATAGGGTGTGCGAATAGTGGTTCAAAGCTCATAGTGCTGCGTAATTCCTAACCTTCACAGTACGAAGGAAACACACGAGATACCAGTTCTGTTTGCCGTGTTGAAGCTATGAATTACGCTGCGCTATTCGGTGCTAACTTCACAAGTACTCGCACCTCACGACGAAGTCTTCGAACGAGATGGTTGCTGCATGCCGGCAGCACTTTTCAAATCATGATAGCGGTGATGAAACCGACCTGCCTGTCCCACAATGTCCCGCTCTCGCTGATCCCGCCGAGGCTGTGCTAGAGTGACATTGTAACACCGGTAAGCACCACTTTGGAACGTTGCATCGACTATCCCGCGACTCAGTTTCAGCCATCTTGAAATCGCTTCAAGCAACAAACACAACCAACGCCTCCTAGCAACGCATAGTTGCTTCAGACTACCGCTAGAGCTCAAGTGGGCGCTGGAAGTGTCAGCGTGCCACGCCCGCCACGCTATCAAGGCGAACGTAGCGGCGTAGCCAGCGTAGCTTCCCCAGGGACAGGAAACCAAACAAATTAGTTGTTAGTTGTTTATAGTGGACGAGTTTAGCCTGCCAGAACATGGCGACATTGTAACCCACTGTAGATAAGCAATTTAGCCAGTGCAGTACGTTTGCTAGCCTGGGGTCTTTAACGTATACGTGCACCACACAGTAGTGATACACGACCGCACGCCGGTACGATGCTCATCCCGCTCGAAACGGGCAGGGGTGGGGATTGAACCAAGGATCCCTGGGTTCTGCAGCGCGAGCTTTCGCTCCACGTGCTCCGAGCTGGTGTGCGCTAGCCCACTCGGTCTCAGATCCCCCCCACTCCCCGGGGGCACACCATGCCCTGACCGTTCCCCGACTGCGCCAGCAAGGGAAAAGAAGAGGACGGAAAAACACAAACCTTCAAACAAAGCTGTCAAAGCTACTTGCGCAAGCAAGTGGCTGAGACGTGCAACAAACGTAGCAACACTCTACTTGCGCGAGCAAATAGAGTGTTGCTACGGCGCCTCCTTTGCACAAGAGCGCGTGCAAATAAGACGCAAGACGAAGCCACGTGGCCACATATATTTCTTGCAACAGTGCTATACTCCGTTTCATACTTAGCGTGCAACACTGTCAAAGCTACTGGCGCGAGCGCGTGGCTTCATCTATGGTTTTGTTTGCGCGAGAACACGTGCAAATGATCAACGAGGTCAAGCCCCATGCTCGCGCCAGTATAGCTTTGAGAGCGTTGCACACTAAGTATGAAACAGAGTATAGCAGGGCGGGACTGCAGCGTCTCTTTTGTGCTACGTTGTCAAAGCTAGCTTAGCCTCCACAGTGCTCCAACTCCATCACAGATAGTTGCGCGAACGCATGCGAATGAAATGTAATAGACAAAGCCACGTGCTCTCGATCGCAGCAGTGCGGGGCTGCTGCACATTGAAGCTACGCTAGTTTTGACAATATACCACAAGAACAGATAACATAGAACCAAAAAGTTTATGCCACAAGTGCATGAGGCTAGTTCAGCCTGTCCAGTGACTTCAGCTCATCCGAATTATTTTGTTTACACGAGAAATCGCGCACAAAAGACACTTTTCAAAACCACACTCGCACCCGCGCTGATTTGTCAGCACTGGAGATGTTATCTACAAATTCACAACCCAGCAAACACGTGTTTTTTGCCTTGGTAAGCATGGACACGAAGAGAGAGAATGGCACCACCTCAGCACGTGCATGTTCGCCGCGTTGGAAAGTACGTGCAAAGCACCTGCCATGGGCGCGAACGCTAAAATGGGGATGGCGCGTCCCTTGATCGCATACCGGGGCAACGAATACGCACATACTATAGTGTAAAGCTGCGCGTTGGGTGATACAGCGTGACAGCCCAATTCCGATTTAGGCAAGGACAGGTCCCGCTGTACCGTATAAACGAGCATCAGGAGAGGGTGCTGACGCTGAAGGTTTTAGTTTGCCTGTGACAGGTAAGCGGTACTATAAACATAGTATCTACAATAATATATACATTATAAATATAGAAATATTCTAAACAAATATATTACATGTGCATGCCAAACGGTGTGCGAACTGCAAGGAAAAGAAATGTTCACGGTGTATACAAAATAATAAAAAATGAGTGATCTGTTATCTAAATCTAAAGTTGTCATAACTCAAAAAAATTTGGGTCCAGAGGATTATGGTCACTACTCTACTCCGTCTCACAAATGTCTGCAGTAAAGACGGCACACGCGTGTGACCATAGCTCAGCAGAATCTCGTGCGTCAAAGACACTTCAAAACCACGCGCTCGTGATCGCAAAGATCAGCACTGCAGATCTTTTTGGGATGGAGTACAGGCTGTGTAGTCTGTAAATACATCTGACCGCCGCCGTCATGCATACCTATGTACATTACGTATTTTACTACAACACTGTAACGTACCAATTCTTTCATGATGAAGCACGTGCCAAATTACTCCAGCATCAAGTAGCATGGCAACGTATACGGTACACACGCTGAACGCACTCGCCTTATCAGTATAGGCAGTATAGGGTATTCACTGGACGCCATATTTGTGGGTGCTGTCTAGAGCGCATGCTCAGAAAGAGCTCACATTAATAGGCTGATAAGACCGGCAATCTTGATGGTGCGGAGTGCACGTATTAAAATAACTGTGGAAGCTCGCCGTCAGCACGCGCTCAGCAGTCGCGCACATAGCTATGGCCGCCAGTGATTACTCCCCATAACACGTTCCAGATAGTAAATAATCATAATAAAAAGTTGAGGAGTTCTTGTCCAAAGTGCCATTTGTATTAGGTTTCTGCTTTAGCTGAAGTGTGTGTGATTCGTGACGGCCTTGCACATCTTCACCTAATCTCAAGTGTTTTACCCAAAATGAAAAAAAAAAAAAAAAAGTTGCTTTTACGCAAGACAGGGTAAGGGGTAGAATGGGAGGAGAGGGAGTGGAATTCGGGGCGCCTTGGCACGGCCCAAAAGTGGTGTATGGCCGTGTGAAACCCATATAAATGCATTCCATCAAAGTATAGCAAACAACAAATATTGTTTTCATTGGAGACTCCTGTTTTTCCCCGAAGAACTATTTAGACAATTTTCCTGTTTTGAAAAATGAGTCACGCAAGCGTATTTTAAATTTTTGTTACAGACGAAAGCTTATGTAATACTGCAAAATCGATTATATTTACCGGAGAGGTGCACCTTTAGCCCATGGCCCCGCGTATAAGCCGCAAAAAATTGCTGGCACTGCGTTGTGATATTGTATAATATATATATATATATATATACGTATATCTATATACGTGTGCTGCATTGTATAGTAGAATTTGTGCCAACTTCCTCAGATAACAAAAGCAAATATTTCTTAATTGACTGAAATTTATGTCATCTTCACGTTTCTAGAAAGCGTGGAAGGGTTGTAAGTTCTCTTTAGACGCGTTGGTTTTCGGTGAAAATGAGTGCATGCTGTTGACATAGAGCATAGCATACGCTACGAGTGATCCCAGTCAATCCAGCTGCGGCCCATCGTAAGGTCAAACGGAGTAGACTAATTTTGGGACGACGGACATGTCGCTTTGTTCAGCTAGCCGGCGATTGGACAAGAGTCAGAAATGGGCATATATATATATAAAGTCGATGCAGCCGTTAGCCACTCCGGTCTGGGTAACAACAACATACCCCACAACTACAACAAAAAAATTATATACAAGGAAAGATTACCTAAATAATTGGTGAATTTGGGCCTATCTTAAAAACACGGACGAGAAATATTTTCTAACTGGTTAGTTTAAAACGTTTGTTCTATATGAATGTATATTTCAGCTCGAAAAATATACGAGGGCCCTTTTTCGACACCCAAAGTATACTTAACAATTACCGCGATATCGGATGATTGACGCACTGAAAATAAAATCCGACATAAAATTTCAGTTTTTTGTGCACTTTTTTTAGCGTTTGGATTCTGCAAGAATGATAAAGCGTCTTATGCATTATCCACACCAGCGATTACGTCGAGTCTGCATTATTTAAAACGAAGAAAAACGTTCCATGGTTCCCCTGGGCGTACTTTCCCCGTCGCGCCGGAGAGAAGCCCGACTACGCGGTGCACGGCCGCTGTATGGCAGCTTTCTGATTTTCCTAAATACTAAACTCACCAACTCATGCAAAAAACATAAAAAAAAAAAAAAAATTGCAGTTACACGCATTTTTTTTTTTTTTTTTTTTTTTATTTAGCAGCGGGATTGGGACAACAACGGAGGAGCCCCTCTCCCTGCTACTTTCCCGCAGTGCTTGCCTGCTAAGGGAGAAGCTCCCTTGTAATTATGCAGGCACGTAGGGTTGGCAATCGGGTCAGCTGAACACGAAAAAACGGGACACAAAGGAAATGACTGGACAAATGGACCGCTGTTTGTCCAGTTCTTTCCTTCGTGTCCCGTTTTTCCGTGTTCAGATGACCCGATTGCCAACAGTATGTACCAACTAAAACCCATAGCACGAAGGGTGTCCGGTTTTATTTTCCTCCCCGACTTAGGTCAGTGTTAATTTCATTGAGGGCGACAAGTGTGTAAAATCAGCGAAATATAATTACCTAATTAAGCAACGAAGTAGGAAACGGCGCAAAACTGCATAACTAAATTTGGAAAATGTTTTGATCGCTTTAGCCTTTGCACACTATCAAAGAGGCAGCATTGTGAGAACTTGTATCTTGCCTAGTACTTGCCGATAGAGAAATAAAGGCTGAATTAACACTGGTGGAAAGCCATACTTAAAAAAAAAAAAGGAAAAGTGCAATATTTGTATTTAATTTTTTTAAAACTTGATCTTGAGTTGGCCATTTCACACCTTTTCTATTTTCATCCTTGTTTTCCTTTTAAGTACCTAATAGCCTAGGCATGTGCTGTGAAGCCTAAGCTATATGTATTTTGATTTTTTTAAACATACATCTGCTAATAAAAGAAGCTGCAGGTACTCTAACCAACTGTGTTTATATAGCCCAACGTTTTGTGGCCTGCTTGTTCACGGGCAACTTATTTGGCTGGGAGTTTGTATTTCTACCCTCCTTGTCGCTGCCATTTAAATCATTCTCCTCGTTTTGTTGCACCCTAAAGCCCGTGGATATAACTGCTTGGGATGGTACCGATCGACCTGTTCTGGTCGTTCTTTGTATGCTGAATAAGCTACAACTATAAAAAGTTGTTTTTTCAGTTCATCTCGAACCTGGAAAAAATTACTCTTGAGTCGTGGCATATTCAGCATACAAAGAACCCGAACCTTCCCAAGCAGTTATATTCACGGGCTTCTAAGTGTCACAAAAAGGAGAGATTTAAAGGCAGCGACAAGGAGAAGAGAAAGACAAACTCCCAGCCAAATAAGTCACCCGTGAACAAGTAGGCCGCGAAATGTTGGGCTATTTGAACACAGCTGGTTAGCGTACCTGCAGCTTTTTATTAATACTCACCTATCCAGGCACAAGTTTGCCAAAATGTTTACTTTTCAAACATACATCTGTTGAACATAACTATTGTTATTATACTGGAACATGAAAACCTTAGTCCTCCCAGTCCCATGCGACGAATAACTGAAGAATGTCGCCCTACACCATACTCACTTTGCGCGGGACATAGCAGCCACTGTGCCAATTCCATGCGCAGAACAAAAGCCGCCGGGCAAAATTAGATTTTTCACAGCATATTCGTCCCATGGAGTTCAGCCTCTATGGGTCATAATGCATATGCAAGTACAAAAGTTCCCTTGTAAATAAAAATAGGCTATCCCCCTTCGACTTAAAACTGACCTCCCAAGTTCTCAGGTACACAAGGGAGTCGGAGGAGGTTCACAAAACAATACATGTAGTTTACAGGCGTGAGCCCTCACAATTTTCCAGGCCAGCGGCAGCTGCCCGACTGTCAAATTTTACTTTGGGAATAGTACATACTTTATGGCATGAAGGATCATAGATGGATGGATGGATGGGATCTTTCAAAGTAAATAATTCTCATTACCTACAAAAACAAAAATACTGTCACAACTTCAACAGTTTATTTACACAAACACACTGCACCATTCCAACCTTCATTCAAGTGGTGACTAGCAGGCAGGACCAATGCTTTGGTTCAGAGATGACGATGAACTGGGTGACAGAAACTTTGTGCTACAAGTCACAACTGAAGCAGCTTAATCAGAGTGGTGCCCAGGACGCCAACGGTGGGGTTCAAGCTGGGCTGCAAGAGAAAAGAATTGTCACAGTACAAGCACCGTAACCATCAATTTTAGACCACGTGGAACAGACATACACCACTTCAGTGCACTAAGGAGTGTGTTACTACTTTTAAAAACAAGAACTCTTGGATAATCATCCCCTAAACAAAGCGAATTTACAAGTTAGTTTGAACATTCAACAAGTAATCAAAATTGTTGAGAGTAAAAACATATTCGAATATAGGTCATCCCTAATTTTGAAGTGGAAGGAAAGGAAATTCATACAAATATTTAACTCGTCGCATCATTTGTAACCCAGGTTTAAACTCATGTGTTGATCATGCTGGCAACGTTATCTTATGAACATTAAGAATAGCAACTGCATGCTTTCGTACCGAGCGAAAGCATTAAGTATTGAACAAAATAGCACATTAGTTCACATAAAAATAGTGCTCGAAGCATTTTTGATCATAATCACAAACCACTGTTGTAGATTTTTTTGTATTAGAAATGTCACTGAAAACCTGTTAATTTTTGTTATAAATATTCACTCTACTATAAAAAGGTAAACTGGCACTGCAATTGACCCTTTAGCAGTGGTATGCCAGAGTAGTTTATAACATTACTAGTCAGGAAACAGTGCTTTGCACTAATACATTTTGCTTCACATATACTATCTTGCAGATATTAGACACAAAGGCGCACAAGCTGAAGTTGACACAAAAATAACATAAAACTACCTCATGTAAAAAAAAAAACAACATGGATTATTGACGTCTTTCACGATTGCAGCCAGTGCATTGATAGTAGGGGACAGATAGATGTATTTTTGGATTTCGCCAAGCATTTGATTGATTGTCCTGTCATCTAGCTGTTATGTAAAATTGCAGGTATCATTAAAGGAGCCCTGCAATCATATTTAAGCATCTACCTTTTTTGCGGTTTCCACATCTCTTGGTGTTCGGGCAAGCCAGCGGGCACGGAGAGAATGACTAAATATCAATGCGTCATATTTTAATCGGACGACGTGAACACCTTCTCTACCTACAAAGGCGACCCGCGGTGCTGAAAGTGTTGTGTTTGGTCCTCGCCTTAATACTGGTCAGAGCCGCTAAAAGCTTCTTTTTAAAAGCGCAAGCTCATAGTGTTGGCAGCCACTCTTAATTAAGTCACGAGAGCTTGTGCCGCCGAGATGTGCTCCAGAGCAAAGAGCTCGTGCTTGTAGCCTTTCCTGCGGTACATCATAAGGTGAAACAGAGTATAGCGGTGAGCGTAGAAAGGTCTCGAATGTACCCGGCGCCGCTGCGGTCGAGGATCCGACCGGTTCCGAAGGCCTTCGGAGCAGGTTTGGAAGTATGGCAGCGTGAAGTGGCTGCTGTACTGAACTGATCTTTATCCCGTGTTTGCTGTCGTTCGTGGCCAATGAAGTGTCATACCAAATTAGTGTTTAATCCCGCAGCAAATGCAATGCGAGCCGCCTTGGCTGCCCGCTTCATACAGCCTATCCAGAACATGCTTTAGTGGTGTCCACTCGAGCCGTTGACGCGGAGTGCAGCAGCGGTGAGCGCTCGCTGAGCTCGCTACCCCTCCTCTAGTTCACGGCCACTCAAGCGACGAAAGACGTCATGAAGGAGGTGTTTTTTTGCTTGTTTTTGTAATTTGAATTTGCCTATAACTTTTAGAATAAAGCGAGATTCAAATAAAAGAAAAGTTTCATTAAGTTACTACGTTCAGTGCGCTCAGGTTCGGTGTGAATTTAAAACTTTCAGCCTTTCCACTCTGATGAAGAAGGAAAGTCAGCGGCCGCCCATTACAAAATGCTGTATGAGGGGGAGGGGAGACCCCAGCAAAATGGAAGATTTCGGGGAAGGGGGGGCCCAGGCCCCATGGGCCCCCTTCCCCCTGGCTACGTGCCTGGTGTATCACTACTGGGTGGTGCACGTTACCCCAAGCTAGCGGTTGTACTGCACTCGCTAAATTGCTCATCTACAGCTGGGAGGCTCGTCGCCCTTTGAGGCATACCAAGTTCTAGGCTGTATAAACATACACACAACCGAATTTCGGATCTTGATGATGCAAGTCCGTTCCCGGCTGAGCTGAGCCCTCCTCATTCAACGCTTGTTGTTATTGCTGTCGTTTCTTCCTACTAAAGGCTATGGTTAGGGTTCCGCATTTTCTGTGTTTTTTTCTTCTCGAAATCGGGGGTATTTTATTTCGGGGTTTAATGTTTTCCTGCAGAATCCATGGTTTTTGTTTAAATTGGTTATGACTACACCAATTCACACAAAAAACAGTGAATCTGTAAAAGAAATGGAACCCCTCTCCCCCCCAAAATTTCCCCAAATTTCTAGAAAAAAACAACAACAACAACAACAACAACAACACCGAAAACGCAGAACCCTAGTTATGGAGTATCATTTCACATGCACGGAAATTCAGCAAAGCGATTATTATTAAGTCGGATGCTTCCATAATCTTAGTGTTGTGGTTTGTATACGACAGCTGGTCCCATATATTTTTGGTATCTCACACAAACCATAGGTTTCATAAAACATTGAATGTTGATTGGGGCTGTGGTTTGGTTTGATTAAAAATTAATCCTACTGATCGCTACCGTTTAATACACAAATCAATTGATAAATTTTTTAGTCGATTTTTCACCGGTCATTATGCATGAAAGACAATAAAACTACACCTTTTTTAGTATTTTTAGTATGTCAGAAATGGCATATTGCATTCCCATTTTAAACTTCACGTTGTGACGCCTACAGAAATATAAACACGGGAAGCCTTTTAATGTGCAGTAATTTTTAAGTTATTATTTCAACAGTATAATCACCCTCTATGACAATCACATGCATGCTGAAGTGGTTTACCGTGCAAGCCTGTGTTATAAAAGAAATGAAATGTCAGAAATATAGACCATTCCATTTAGTGCTCTCTGGGCGGCACCATTTCGTTCGACAGCGGTGCCCTCTGCATACATCCGGAAAATTCAGCGGGTTTGGTGGGGTAAAACGAGAGAGGGCACGCGCCCGACTCCACTAGCAGACGACAAACCGGGAGGTTGTTATTCTCCATCTTTGGGCTGTACCGGCGGGCTGTACGGAACATCGAACTCTCGCTCGTGGCTGCCGTTTTGGAGTGGTCCGCGTTCTTAGAATAGTTATGGCTGCTCCAAAATCAGCCTATAGCTCTCTGTTGTTCTATTTCAATAAGTGATCAACTAGCATATCTTTTTTTCCGTTACTTAAATAGCAGTTGAGTCAGCCGGCAGTACTACCCTCAGCTACTGCGTTTATTGCGACACGAGAGCATGTTTCTATTTATTATTTCGGACCTCACTCATGATCGCTAAAGGCCTACACCAGTATGAGCTTTGAATAGTTAAAAAGGTACAGCCACCGGATTTACTTTTCGCCGTAGAGACCGGCAAATCTGACACAGTTTTCACTATTTCTTTTTATTTGCACACAGGTAACGCAGTTGGACCCTGTTAGTCTTTTTATCTAGCATAGTATTACACGAGATCTGGCATACCAAAATCTGCGCATCTGCGCTTGAAATTCCCAAAATGACGCGATTTTAAACAGAGTTTGTACGACAGCCGGATGCTAGGTACAGCCCACTCGGCGCAGCAGATGACAGAGGGTGAGGGCATTTTTTTCTCTCTATTACCCTCTTTGCTATGACCCTAATGGAATGGTCTATAGAGTAGGCATTTTTCACTTTTTCATGACTTCCTTTAGCACAAGATTCCAATTAAACGGCAAAACAAAATATCACAATTAAAGCATCACTCGAATAATCTGAAGGTTAATCAATGTACTGCCCAGTCCCAATATGTGTTAGGTGAGGGCAGAGGGTGATCGCAAAGTCTCGTGAGTCCCTAGCCCTCATCAGTAAAAGACTGTCGCTGCGACCGATGCCGGCGACGTCGTGGTGCGGGTCATTTGATGAAGTTGCAGTGTCTACTATGTTTAAATAGAAGATCATTTAGTCAGAAATTTATAATATTGGCTTTTTGACATCCACAACCCTCACCGAGAAAATTGAAGCGGGTGAACCCACACTACCGAGAAAAGCATCTAATAGCACGCACGCTACTGCCTTGCTTGGTTACACCCGTTTGTTCCTATCGCGGCAGATATATTAGAATAGTTTGTTTCACTTGCTTCAGTTGTCCTGCCAACGATCAGTTTCCGGATCGTTAACTAGAAGAGGCACTCTCTCCTTATTGCAACATAGTAAAATTGTTCCGACTCCGAAAAGCTTACCCACACCATGGCACAGAAAAGGACAACAGGCTGCAGCAGAACTCAATAGCACGGTAATTTCTGATACAGCACTAGCTTCTCTTCATCCTAAATATTTATATTAATGAAAAAGCTCAAAATTGCAAAAACAAAAATGCATAGAACCTGCCATTTCACAGTCCACAGTACCCATATTATGTTATCCGGGTCACAATTAATTATTTTGTTAAATTCCCACGCTCGTGAACCGATAGAACTATTTTAAAAGAAAGAAATTTTTAACATAAATAGTGCAGTTTACCCAAAGACAGGCATCCGTCGTAGTGAGCCATGCTTCCCAACGTCTGCCTAGGGCGGACGACTCATCCACACACATGGTTATTTATACTTAAGCCGCACGCTGGTAAGACAATTCAATCTTTACTGACGCACCGAAAGGTACCGCACCACTTTCCGCTAAAACTGTTTTCCCACCGATACTGCGCAACAAAATATATGCAAGAATTTACACCGTTTCGCACGCGAACGTGGAGAGCCTATGGAACAGCAATGCTTCCATCCCCGCTTTGATAATGATGATAGCACGACAGCAGCGCCACCTCTAGGTCGATCCCGAGGCCAATAGCTTACTACTGCATGTGAGCAGGCTCACGGGAGATCCTTGCTGCACAGGCTTCGAGCTGGATGTGCGTATACTTCCAAACGCCTTCACATGTACGATCGCAAGTCAGACCCATACTGTCCATCTTGCAGTGACCCTAAAGACACAGCGCACGCTCTTCTATGCCCAAGCCACGACCAGCATCGGAAGCTTCTGATTCAGCGGTATGCGACGGCCGGCCTCTCCCACTCCAATCTTGAAGACCTACTAAATCCAAACGGGACTCAAGGAGTAGCCGAGAAGGCCCTTTCGTGCTCTCCTGGCTTATCTGCGCGAAAGTGGACTTGCAAGCCGGCTCTAGCGTATTTACGCACTAATCAATTGTGCCAGATCTGCTTTCTCCACAAAGTATGGATGCCCGTTTAAACGGGGCTATTCAGAGTCACGCTACTCGTCTGTCAGCTAACGATTCAATGCCCCGTTCAAACGCCTCAATCCTTTTTTCTTTTCTTTTTCTCTCTCTCTCTCTTTCCTCTCTATTCCTCCCATTCCCCAAAAGCTAGGTAGCGACTTGCCCCTGTACGGAGGCCCACATTTCTCCTAGCTTCCCCCCCCCCCCCCCCCCCCCTTCCCGACACCCCACAATAAACAAACAAAGAAGCTCGCGGGAGAAAGCTAGATGATTAAATGCACTTTAACGGAAAAATAAAACATTAAACATCTTTGCACGTTGCCGGTTTCCTAAAGACAATACTTTGCATGCTGCGAGGGAGCATGCTGTTCGGCGGGGGGATGGTTGGTTGCACAAGAATACTGACGTCCCTTGTTCGGCGCACTTCGAAGATGACTGCTTTGACACAAGCGGTCAAGCGAGAAGACTTCGACCGGGTAGCATTCCAACTATGTTTGTTTCCTCTCGTTTCCGTAAAGCCGACCCGCATGTAAACGATTTAGCGTGCGACGAGACGAGTGACGAAGATTTCTCACGGTTGCCCGTTGCATCGCTCGGTTTTCGGGATTTCTAGAAAACGTCGCTCACCGTCTTGGTCGCTTCGCCGTCGCTTCTATGCGGTTTGCCTCGTCGTGCGACTGACCGAGCGACAGCGAAGCGGGTCGCTGTTGCTCGCCAAAGCGCTTACATGTGGTTTATACTCAATTAATTTACAAGCACACAACGTTGAACCATTGGTGCCTCGATTTTAAGTATAAACTGCATGCAAGCGATTTGGCAAGCAATGAGACAAGCGACGGTGACCCGCTTCGCTGTCGCTGGGTCAGTCGTGTGACGAGACGAACCGCACAGAAACGACGAAGCAAGCGACCAGGACGGTGAGCGACGTTTTCTAGAAACCCAAAAACCGAGTAACACGACAAGCGACAGTAAGAAATCTCCGTCGCTCGCCGCTGACTCTTGTCGTTGTCGCCACCGCTCGTCTCGTCGCAAGCTAAATCGCTTACATGCTGGTCATCTTTACAGAAACAAGTGTGCACATGCAGCGGGAAGCACGACTGGATAGCCTAAAGGCCCGTTCACACTCTTGCGACCGAGTACGACTGAGAGAGACGAGATCTCTTACAACTTCTTAAATGTTTCTAGAACGAGGGAACACACTGACATTGTGGCGCCATCTATGCGGTGACCCTAGAACTGCATTTCACAAAAGCGAAGGTTTTGCGGGATTTCCGAGGTCAAATGTGCGTAATACCCATAGAAAGGCTCGTTTATAACATTGAAAAAAGCTTTTCGAGCCAAAAAAGAAAGGATATTGCGCGAGAAATAAAAAAAAATATGCCGGACCGCCGAGTTTACACTGCTTCCCAATAGATGGCGCCAGTGTGTTCTCTGGTTTAAGAAGTCTTAAGGAACCCAGGTTTAAGAGGTCGCAAGCAGTCGCAAGCGTGTGAACGGGCCTTTACTGCGTCAGTTGAAATTTGCATATGTCGCAATGGTGCAGACTGCCCTTTATTAGCGAGAAAAACGCCAGAACGGGATGAACTTATATGGTCTCTGAAATCATAATCTTTTATCGTCGATCTATTCGCTGTCCGATTCCATTTCATAAATACGAAAATACAAGAGCTGTGTTGAAATATAGATATCAAAAGATTAAACAAAAGCCCGAAATATTGAAAAGACACACAATTTCAATGTTGAAAAGACACACAATTTCAACACGGAACATGAAAGAACACGAAAACAAAGCTCCGGTAGTGGCCTGTGCAGCACACAACGCGGGGGAACGGTGAGAAACTGAAGGTCGGCTATGGCGGCAGGGTCACGTGACGTCAATATGCCGGCGCCCATGAAATGTTGCCTGAAAGGGTCTATACCTATGCTTCTCTTGTCTTATGAAGCATCATTGTAACAATTGTGCAACTTTCTGAAGTGCTTTTCTAAAGTGCCGTTAATGTTATTGAACCACGACTAGTTAGCTCCACATACTGTGAACAACTTTATTTTTGCGGCCTCAATATTTCGCAAATTTGGAGAATATTTCATGCGCAGAAAAATTTGCGAGGAGTGGTGAGCTATATATTCTTTACCATATATTGGTGGAATGCATTTTTTGCAGAAATTTTTAAGTCAAGAAATTTGCGAACAATTAAGTTGTTTACAGTAGTCAGGTACGCTTATTTGCCTCCCAAGCCTTTGTAGGGCCTGACAAGTCAATCCCCTTCACCGTGCTATGGTGTACTAGAATCTAGTACATTATAACCGTGCGAATTCACGCCGCTCTTCCATCAAGATTCAATTTCTCGGAAGAAAACCGAAAAAAAAACTCGTCCCCTCCCCCGGCTGGTGCCGATGCCATCATCTGAACGCAACACAGCGCTTTGGCATTGCCACTGGGAATCGCACAGTGCCCTTGCTTCAAGCAAAATGGCAGCCTTGTTCCCACCTAGCCTAGCAACACATGCATTTTGTACTCTCGAACCGGAAAACAGGAAAAGGGTCCATTCTCTACAGTGCTTACTGGTAGCACCCACATTTGCAAAATCGTCCACTGACAGTGAGAGTACTTCCCCTATTTCAACAACTATAGCATCAATGTGTATTTTTGCAACAGGTCTACATTCTGTTTCACATCACGTCCCACCGCAGCGGATGCTCCAAGCCGCCTCAGCCAACCCAGCTCGCGAAAGTAGCACTTGATATGCTCTACGCATGTCACCCTCTTTAAGGTCAAGTAAAGGCCTGGTCACACATACAGCGGAGCGTTAAGTTAGCGTTACGCGAGTGCTCCAAAGAGCGCTCATGTGGTGCTTCCTTGCACGTGACTTAGTTCTAATATAGCGCGCAATCAGCACTTTAGTAGCGTTCCTTGTACGACCGTTATTGCTGCAGATTAACATGTGTACTGATGTTAGGTTCCTGTGGTTGGGTGTGCAACAGTACCATGACGGACATGTGGGATGCTGAAATAGAAAGGCGACAAATGCCCTTACATACGCAATTAGTATGTGTGTGGACGACTTAACGCCCAGAAGAGCCTTCTGAGTGCACGAAATCTTTCGCCACCGAGATATCGACGGGTATCCGGTGAACCTCGTTCCCAGGCCGAGGGACCGGGACACAGAGCTCTTTAGAAGGTGATTATTTTTTAACTGTGTGTCTCTGAAACCAGGATCACGCATGTTGAATAGAAAGTGATAAGGTCGTACCCAATCAATTAGTTGCTCAGAGTCCATGACTCTGAATTGTTTGCCCGACCCTTTGCTTGGAGTGCGGCTCTTTTACTTCCTCTTCTTTCAATGCCAAAGGAAAAATAACAACGGAATCGCCGTGCATGCGTTGCTTCGCAGCAGCAAGCACGGCACAAGGAGCGCGCTTGCACTGCGCTGCTAAAGCAACAACCGAGCGCTGCTTCCAGCGCTCGTGAAGCGCTAACTGAGCGCTCCGCTGTATGTGTGGATCAGCCTTAACACTCACAGGGCCTTGGATTGGCTCCGATGGCTCGTAGCTGGTGTAAAGCCCCTCTATCCTGGGAAAAGCGGCACCATTCATTGTTGTGGAAATGCTCGAGACTTGTGCCGCGCACCACCTTCTGGGAAGAACATGGCGGCTGAAATTTAGCTCAGTGCTGCGCTGTGCTGCCATGATCTTCCCAAGGGCTACACGTAGCACGTACCTCGTGCATTGGCGCACCTTGCGCTACTTTTGAAACATAAAGGGGCTTTAAGGTGGTGCAGTTGGCAACGGTTGCCCCGTGGCCGCTGTTGCAAGAGCAAACTGTGGTTCGAGCACAAAATTGTGAGGGTAGGCTTGTTAGTCATTAGATTAAGGGCTTGGGGAAAGTGATCTATGTGACTTCGCCCATTACCTGGCCCACCCTTCTGTTGGGGCTTTCGTAGGGATGGCACAAAGAGTATGTTAAGCAAAATAGCTGTCAAAATAAGGAAGATATATAACAACAATGTCAGCATGCAGAGCATGTTATGGTCTTAACTGGACAAGAGGCTAAACCTATAAGCATACCACTGCAAATATTTCATGTTGATCTATATAGCACACAAACTGCCTCTGCTTGCCAAACGTTTACCCCTGCATCCTTATTTTCAGAACGAGGCTGGTGTGCTGCAGTAATCAAATGACAGATGAAGAAATAAACTTCAACATATCGACTGACCTCACTGAAGTGAGCGCCGCTATCCTTCAGCATCCCGCTCCACCCCCGGCTGTTCGATGAAACCATGGCCTGCCTTGTGGCTCCTGCAGAAAGTGTTGGTCTCCCGGTCATCCTTGCTCTTTCCCGCAGAACCTCGGCACGTCCACCGCGGGCTGCTCTGCCTCGGGAGGATGACCGTCAATCCAGCAGTCATGACGAACAGACGCTTAATCGCCGCAAAAAGAACGAATCGACTGAATCTCGACAGCCACGTCTGGTTTCAATAGGAAAATGCCGAAGGTCTTTCCACAAGAAACCCCAGTTGTCCCAGTCACGGAACCCCCAGATATCAAAGCACGTGGTACACCGAGTTTTGGGCTAAATACACAGGCAATCGGAATCTCGCGAAAGAAATACATACGTGAAAAAATCAACAAGACACCAAGAAGGGAAAATCAACGCTCAGAAACGGGGATTCACGACAAATGGAGGTGGACTTCCGAAGGTTGCAGGAACACCAAGAGCCGAAAAGGGAAACAAACAACGGTCCAAACGCGGGAAACGAAGGGATTCTCCCGCTTCTCATCAAATGTAACACGTGACATTGCATATAATAATTATCTCAGAATGCATTTAATATATCTAATATAATTTCATTTCTACTAATTTAAAATTTATATAAATAAACTTAACAAAATAATTCACTCAATTTATATAGACACGTGACTTTTTCTGAATAGCCAATCAGAATTCTGGGTCTACCTAACGCTGGGCGTTGCGTAGACCGGGTCGACGCAGACACTGCCTTTCTTTTGTTTGCGCAGCCGTTAGTGTTCCCGCGCAAGGCCGAGGCTTTTGAAAGCGCTATCCGCACCATCGTCACCATCGCCCTATCGTTCAATCGCCGTTCTCCCTGCAAATAACACAAAACAAGGTACGTGGTATTTTGTTACTTGTTATTGTGGAGAATGGAGCGCGTTAAGCGTTCGCTGTCGGAGTTGTCCGATCGCCAGAAAAGAAGAATCGCGCAAAACGCTCAGAGGGAACTAGAAAGGTACCGCAAAGAAGATCCCGTGGACTCCAGCACCGATGAAGACGTTTGCGCTCCTCCAGTGACGACAGAAGGTGAGGCAACCGAAAGCTTGATTGAGGTCAGAAGTCAACAAGGCTCCGAAGTTACTTCAAACGAAGACGATGACGTTTCCCTGATAGATCCTGTGGACTCTAGCACAGATGAAGATGTTTGCGCTCTTCCGGTGGCGGCAGAAGCCGAGGCAACAGAAAGTGTGATTGAAGTCCAAAGTCAACGAGGCTCCGAATTTACTTCCGAAGGAGACGATGATATTTCCTTGAATGACCCAGACTACCAGTTGTACTGCACTGGCTAAATATCTCATCTATAGCGTAGACGTATGCGCATCATTTGAATGGCTGATCAACATCACGCTGTCTAAATATCCACAACCCATTTTTTATTTTTTTTTTGCAAGCTTTTAAGATTTGAGCATACAGAATGTTTTTTCTTATTTTTTTTCAAAATCTTTTAAAAATAAGAGCTGATAGCTACGTGAATGCCGCTTCACTGTATGTTTCTGGGGCTCGGCGTACATTAGGTGAGGAAAAATAATAACAAAACTGGAAACGTAACCCCTGTGTTCAAATCTGGTGACCGCCACCTAATTACAAACTATCGGCCCATCTCCCTAACTAGCGTATCATCTAAGCTCATGGAACACGTACTTTACTCCAATATAATCAATTATTTAGAAAATAACAACCTACTTTTTAATCACCAACATGGTTTTCGGAAAGCGTACTCTTGCGAAACCCAACTAACGGCATTTCTTCATGACATTCACGCAGGTTTTAATACCAACATTCAGACTGACGCCATTTTTCTCGACTTTTCTAAAGCGTTTGATAGGGTCCCTCATCAACGTCTTAAAATAAAACTTAACGAATTTAAGATCCATCCCACTATCGTAAATTGGATATCCGAATTCTTGACTAACCGCACCCAGTACACCACCATTAATAACTCTAAATCCCCCTCGTGCCCGGTAACCTCAGGCGTCCCTCAGGGTAGTGTACTCGGGCCCTTACTCTTTTTAATCTACATCAATGATATTCATGAGCACATCTCCTCATCAGTTCGGTTATTTGCAGACGACTGCGTAATTTACAGGCCCATTCTCTCGCTCGACGATCACCATACCTTGCAAACAGATATTTCACAAGTCATTCAATGGTGCAATAAATGGCAGATGACTCTCAATTTCGACAAATGTAAATCCCTTTCCTTTTCTCGTCGTGTTCTTCAACCTTTTTCTTACCATTTTGACGCGTCCCCCATCACCGTTTGCAGTTCATATAAATATCTCGGTATTCATTTAACATCTGACCTTTCATGGACGTCTCACATCAGCAATATAGTAGCTAGCGCAAACCGTACCCTCGGTTTTTTGCGCCGAAACCTGAAACCCGCAACAGCAGAGATAAAACAATTAGCATACTCAACTTTGGTTCGGTCTAAGCTTGAATTCGCTTCTTCTGTGTGGTGCCCTTGGCAATCTTACCTATCTAACAAACTTGAATCCATCCAAAACAGGGCTCTTCGTTTTATTTTTTCTGATTACTCACCATTCACGAGCATATCTGGATTGCGCGAAGCAGCTAACCTTCACACGCTTTCATTGAGGCGCCGAGTGTCCCGTCTCTCTCTCCTTCACCGAATCTTTCACTATAACATGCCTCTTCGTGAATCTCTGCTTTTACCCCCGTGGCAGATTTTCCCCCGCTTTGACCACTCCTGCAAGTTGCGGCCCATTTTTTCGTCAACTACTTCATACAGTAATTCAACTTTACCTTTGGCAATAAACGATTGGAACATACTACCAAATGACATTGTTACCATAACTGACACACATAAATTTGCCGCCTCTGTAACCACTTTCATCTCTTCATTATCCGACTAGTTCCCTCTTCTATTGTGTTAAAATTGCGTGCGGAAGTGTTCGATTAAGAAAAATAATAACAAATGTACCACTCCCTTGTGTAATGCCCGTAAGGGCCTTCAAGGATAATAAATGATGATGATGATGATGATGATGAAATAAATGTCAAAGTATGTTCACTAATTAACAAAAACTGATAATTAACTTTTTATTTGATGGCTTAATTGGCCATGTTGCAATTGCAGTTTTAAAGGAAGCAATCAATAAAGCCCATCCCAATGGAGGTAATTTGCGAAAAAAACAATGAGCTTTGTGATACTCGTCGTTAAAATTTTGCCGTTCTTCGCTTGATTCAAAACGCGCACCTGATTATGCTTGGTAGAAGAGTGACATAGCCACTTCTGTCCATCTGTCACAATCTCAGAAGAGTGACGCCGGCGCGTCTATGAAAGGCACGCTGTAGAGTTAGTGACGATGAACCAGAAACAAATCCTTCACTATTCTACGAATCCTAACCAGGCGCGGTTTTCAGCTCGCGGTTTTTAATCAAGCGAAGAAAGGCAAAATTTCAACAATAAATATCTTAATGTTTTTTTTTTGCAAACTGTATAAATTGGGTTAGCCTTTACTAATGGCTCCCTTTAAAACTGCAATTGCAACGTGGCCCATTAAACCGTTTATGAAAAAGTTAATTAACAGAATTTTGTTAGCCAACATACTGTGACATTTATCCCCTTATAGAATGCCCTCCAAGCCCCACAAACATACACTGAAGGCGAATCCACGTAGCTATCAGCTTTTTTTTTTTTTCAATTCCGTAAAGAATTAAAGAAACGCCTTGTATAGCTTTACTCTTTAATATGCTTTTTGCAGGAGGGCACTGCTGTTGCCTAGAGGTGACTTTGTAGAAAGAGGCAAGCACTTTTTTTGCTCTTATTATGTTTATAGTCAGCTTCTTTCACTATGACTTTCCCTTTTATAACTACTTTCCAGGCATTGAGTGACCTTTGATGTGGAAATTATGTTCCTTAATATGTCAGTTTGTTTTGCTGACTTTGACTGCACTTTAGAAACAGTACTGAGAAAAGTGAGTGTTTATTTCGTTAATGTCATTACCAAGCAACATGAAGCCTGCCATGTGCACAGCTTTTTTTAGGTTAGGGGGTGGGGACCCATGTAATTTATTGATCACAATAATTATGACGTTTATGTTATTGACAGAGGACAAGCAGGACATTTGCCTGTCTCATTGAGGTTTCCGAAAACAAGTTTTTGACTTCTGGGAGTAATCTACAGCTAATAATGACACATGGTGTAGAGAAAGGGTGACACTGCGCTCAAGATGGTGATAAGGGACTGTGTGCCCTCTAGTTTTATGTAACTGTTTCTCTTCCTTCTGTGTTCATTAATATGACATATGTTTGTTTTATGATTCCTTTGAGCAGCAACAGATATGGTACCATCAGTGGCAGGTTACTCTAGTGGTTTTTTTTATTGAACTTATTTACCACTATTTTCACAATCTAATATCTGTGTATATAGAACTAAGCGAGTAGCTGTCACACCTATTCCTCGTAAACGTCGATACTGCCTATGAATAGGATGTAAACATTTTTGTTATAATTTTCGTCTGTGTAATTACTTTTTTTTTCCTCTTGCAGTTGCCCTACGGATGCAAGAATGATCCGTTTGTAACACACCTTTGCTTATATATCTAGTCAATTTTATTTAACTCAAAGTTACTTTCAAACTACATGTTTCTTCTGCTAACTTAAGCTTGGTTGTTACCACTCATTATACTTCTTGAGAAGTTGAGTATGTTTCTTAGTGAATCTGCAAATGTTTCCGCAGTATATGTCTGGTCCTGTTGCTGCAACCTTTTTCGTGATGTTTTCTCACAGTTTATTTTAATCAAGTTGGCAGAGCTTACAGCTTCTACTGAGTGCAATGTAAAACTTGGAAGATTTATGAAAATAAACCCTATCTCAACAAATCTTTTGGATTCCTCTAAGCGTCCTACTTTATGGTCAGTGACAGGTGCCTCTTAGAGGGCCACTAAAAAAGTTAGAACAAGTTAGAATGACATGGATAGGACACCCATGTCATAAAATGCATTTTCCTTGAAAAAAAAAAAATATAAAGTATAACTATTTAGGGTGCAAGACTCATTTTGGCAAGACTGATTTTACATGGTTGCCTGAAAAGTGGTTGCTATTTCAAGGAGATAGCTTTCTTTTTGTAACTTCCTATTGGCTGGAAGGAAGTGATGGAGACGGATATGCATACTTTTCCCAGCAACCCCTGCTTCCTTCTCTGCTTGCCACGAGCAGATGCGAGAGAGAAAAGTAGAGTGGAGGACTGCTTTAAATTGTGTCACAAAGTGAAAATATTGCTGAAATTATACTGTCTGGGGGGGGGGGGGGATGCATCTTGTGATATGCATGTTCTCTTAGTCAGTCTTCTGCTGTAGAGAGTAGATAATCCACTCCAAAATAATTCAAAATCTTGCAATTGGAGAAACAATTGTAGAAGTTATCATGCAAATCAATTGCCCAATGGTTGGGGATACTGGTAATCCATGAAACCTTTTACTTTTGTGGGTTGTGAAAGTTTAATATAAAAGAAATGAAAATCAACACTAATTAATTTCGAAATATTGAGTCTGAATAGTTACAGTGCTGTCTCCACTATGCTCCGTTTCACTTTAAGTTAAAGCATTGTGAACGGTATGGGCTATCCCAGCTGATCCAGCGCCGGAAGAGTATCACATGACTTTCCAGTTGTGTGGAACGGGAGGCAGAGCTCAAAGTCGCATGCACTGAAGGTGAAACGGAGTATAGCTGCTAAATTTGGCTTTGGAGTTCCGTGAGGCATTTTGCCGCGCCCAGGGCTGAGAAAGCAACGCTCAGTCACGGACCTCCAGAAAGTTCTTGTTTATTCATGTACCGCATGTAACTTCTATCATTTATTCCTGCTTTTGTTTTCTAGAAAGTGCGTGTTCATTCTCGCCCGATCACGCGACGCTCGAGCCGCTTTCGCCGAATCTTCGAGATAGCGACGCACTCTAGATAAGAGGCCGCCCGCGACCTTGTCGAGTCAGTTTCGCCTCAGCGTTCGACCTTGCTGCTTCGCCGCCTTCGACGCTCGCGACGCTCTGTTGTTATTTTTCTATTTCCTTTTATTTTTGGCACAAGTTCGCCACATTAAACGTCTATTTCTTTCTGTGTATTTATTGTTTCTTTTGGTCACCACCCGTGACATTTTGGTGGAGGTGCGGGGTACCGCATGCCCCTGCTGCGTACCCCTCCGAGGGCCCGCAGTCCAAGTCCGACGCCTAGCCCACGAAGAACCAACGAAAGCACTTCCGAGATCCGGTTCAGTCGTCGCACCCAAGGCCTACACCCGGAATTCGGACCTCTGCCGCCCAAGACTAAGCAGCCAACGAGACCAACGATGGACAGCCAGTCGTCGCAGAACCCGTCCACCGCCAGCGTCGTCGTCCTGCCCGTCGCACCCCGGACTCCGACGCCTTTCCACGGGGAGATCCACGAAGACATCGAAGACTGGCTGCGACACTACGAACGTGTAGCCCGCCACAACGGATGGACGACTGAGCAGTGCCTCCACAACCTTTACTTCTCGCTTGAAGGCACTGCGAGGCACTGGTTTGAAAACCACGAAGCCTCCTTCCCCACATGGGAATCCTGCGTCGCCGAACTCAAACGAACATTCATTAACCACCATCGTCGCCAGCGAGCAGAGGACCTGCTTCAAACAAGGGTGCAGGGCCCCAATGAAAGCCTGACCAGCTTTGTAGAGGATGTTCTGCGTCTAAGTGCCCGAGCAGACCCGGAGGCCGCTGAGGAAAAGAAACTTCGAATCCTCATGCGAGGCGTCAAGGCAGAAATTTTTGGAGGCCTGGTTCGCCATCCCCCGACGACCGTCGATGCATTTGTGAGTGAAGCCACGAACATCGAGCGCGCACTGACGGCCCGAGCAAGCCACTACCACCGACTCGCCGGCGCGCCTACTTCTCCAACCGTCGCAGCTACACTTCCGGACCTGAGCACCACCGGTGTCGACAGCCTTCGGGATATCGTCCGGGATATCGTCCGGGAAGAGCTCCGGAAGATTCTACCTGCTGCAGATCGCCCAGCCTCACTCTCACTCGCCGACGTCGTCCGAGAGGAAGTTCACCGAGCTTTCCATCCCGAGGTTGCCGTCACCGCAGCAGCACAGCAGGAGCCAGCCGTAAGCTACGCCGAAATGCTCCGCCGAGCACCATCAGCACCGCGTCCGTACATGGCGCCTCCCCGACGTGTGCTTCCAGAGCCGCAGCATTCCCGACGCCAGGAAGATCGGGCACACGTTCGTCCAGAACAAGTTGCGCCAAGGAAGACCGACGTGTGGAGGACGGCTGATCGACGCCCGTTGTGCTACCACTGCGGGGAAGCCGACCATATCTACCGACGATGCCCCTACCGCCAGCTCGGCCTACGAGGGTTCGCGCCCAACGACCCTCGACCACGTCTTGGAGAGCGACCTCGGGACATCGAGGACTACCTCCGCCGCTCTTCAACTCCTGAGTCGTCTCCCCGCCGAGTATTCCGTTCGCCATCTCCCCGACGCTCGCCATCGCCCTTCCGCCGGTCTCGCCGAGACAGCCTGTCACCCATTGCGTCCCGTCGGGAAAACTAGGCGCGGCAATGCCGGGAGGTGGTGTTGCCGAAGACGAACGATGCCAAGATCCTCCAAGATCGTCGGAGCTCTCCCACTCTAACGCCGCAACGCCCCGAAACGACGTTTCTGTAACAGTGTCGAATAACCTCAACGTTATCATCGACGGCCACGACGCGACAGCACTCGTCGACACCGGAGCGGATTACTCCGTTTTGAGTGGGAGACTCTCTCGTCGCCTTCGGAAAGTTACGACGTCGTGGGATGGACCACAGATACGAACCGCCGGCGGACACCTCATCACGCCTGTCGGCAGGTGCACTGCTCGCGTTGAGATCCATGGTGAAACCTGCCCTGTCAAGTTCGTCGTTCTGCAAGACTGTTCGAGAGACGTCATTCTCGGAATGGACTTTTTGTGTGAATACGGCGCCATCATCGACCTTGGGGAGAACAAGCTGACGCTTCGGAAACCTGTTCCCTCGGCGGAAGATCCCAAAGCGACGTTAGCTGCAGTGCGAGTCCTTACCAGCCACGTAAACCTGCCGCCGCTGTCCAGTGTCTTTGTCCCCGTCGGGACCGACGAAGCCACCTGCGGGATAGCACTGTTGGAAGGAAGCGTCCAACTTCTCCTTGGACGAGGGATTGGTATTGCAAGAGGCGTAACCGAGCTCCAGGACGGGCGTACCGTAGCCCTTGTCACCAACTTCCGGCAAGAGTCGCAGCACCTTACAAAGGGTACAGCTGTGGGCTACGTCGAGGAAATTCAGGACTCGGCCGCCATCGCTGTGATCTCAGAAGACGCCTCTCCGACGCACCACAAGGGAACCACGCCGTCAAAGCTCGACATCGACCCATCCCTCCCAGGCCCACAACGACGACAGCTGACTGACGTTCTCGCTGAGTTCAGTGAGTGCTTCGCCACATCGTCAAGGCTACGCCAAACAGCGGTTGCGAAGCATCGAATTGTTACTGACGATGACGTGCCCCCTATTCATCAGTCGCCGTACCGAGTTTCGGTGAAGGAGAGGGAAACCATCCAGAAACAAGTTCAAGAAATGCTTGACGACGATATTATTCAGCCTTCAAGCAGTCCGTGGGCCTCTCCAGTCGTGCTGGTGAAGAAGAAAGACGGAACCCTTAGGTTCTGCGTGGACTACAGGCGGCTGAACGCTGTTACAAAGAAAGATGTCTATCCGCTTCCCCGCATAGATGACACCCTCGACCGTTTACGCCACACCCGGTACTTTTCGTCGATGGACTTGAAGAGTGGCTACTGGCAGATTGAGGTCGATGAACGGGACCGCGAGAAGACTGCCTTTGTCACGCCCGATGGACTTTACGAGTTCAAAGTGATGCCCTTCGGACTCTGTACGGCGCCGGCGACTTTCCAGCGGGTCATGGATACTGTACTAACGGGACTGAAGTGGCAGAGCTGCCTCGTTTACCTGGATGACGTCGTCGTTTTTTCGCACGACTTCGACGAGCACTTGAAACGGCTTAGGGCCGTGCTCCAAGCCATCAAGACCGCAGGGCTCACACTCAAGCCAACGAAGTGCCGCTTCGCCTACGCCGAACTTAAGTTCCTTGGTCATGTCGTTAGTAGCGAAGGAGTACGCCCTGACCCCGCGAAGACATCCGCCGTAGCCGAATTCCCTCGACCATCGGACAAGAAGGCCATCCGCAGATTCCTGGGGCTGTGCGCGTACTACAGGCGCTTCGTTCAAGATTTCGCAAAAATTTCGGCGCCCCTCACACATCTTACGAAAGACGCCGTGAAGTTTCACTGGGCAGAAGAACAAGAACGGGCGTTCGACGAACTGAAACAAAGACTTCAGACACCTCCGATCCTCGGACATTTCGACCAGCACGCCGAAACCGAAATTCACACGGACGCAAGTAACTCCGGCCTTGGTGCGGTATTGGTACAGCTACAGGAAGGCACGGAGCGAGTTATTGCCTACGCAAGTCGCACACTGTCAAAAGCGGAGAAAAATTACTCCACGACGGAAAAAGAATGTCTCGCGGTTGTATGGGCGATCACAAAGTTTCGTCCGTACATATACGGGAACCCGTTCCGGGTGGTCACAGACCACCACTCGCTCTGTTGGCTTGCAAACCTCAAAGACCCTTCAGGACGCCTGGCTCGATGGAGTCTTCGACTGCAAGAATTTGACATGACCGTAGTCTACAAGTCAGGACGGAAACATAGCGACGCCGACTGCTTGTCCAGAGCCCCCGTCGAAACGCCAGACTGTACCGACGTGGATGATGACGAGTGTTTCCTAGGTGCCGTGGACACCAACGACATGGCAGGACTTCAACGAGCCGATCCGGAGCTCCGCGCCCTGATTGAGCATCTAGAAGGATGAGGAAGTACCGTTTCTCGTGTCTTTTCACGAGTCCTGCCGACCTTCGCTATTCGAAGAGGTGTACTTTATAAGAAAAATTTTGGAACCAGTAATTCGTCGTGGCTTCTGGTAGTCCCCACCAGCCTTCGAGAAGAGATTCTTCAAGCCTGCCACGACGACCCAACTTCAGGACACCTCGGTTACAGCCGAACACTAGCCCGAATACGTGAAAAATACTACTGGCCCAAGCTGCCGAAAACCGTCCATCTCTACACGCGATCGTGCCATGAGTGCCAGCGACGCAAGAAACCGCCGTCAAAGCCAGCAGGTCGCCTTCAGCCGATTCCCCCTCCAACCAAACCGTTCCAGCAAATTGGAATGGATTTGCTGGGCCCTTTTCCACCGTCGACCCTGGGAAACCGCTGGATAATCGTCGCCACTGATTATCTTACGCGTTACGCCGAGGCGAAAGCCCTTCCTTCGGGGACTGCTGTCGAAGTCGCGAAGTTCTTCATCGAGTCCATCGTCCTCCGGCATGGGGCCCCCGAAGTCCTGATCACAGACCGAGGGTCATCGTTCATGGCGCAGTTAACCCAGGAGATCCTTCGTCTAAGCCAGACGGACCACCGTCGGACAACTGCATACCATCCGCAGACAAACGGGTTGACGGAGCGGCTCAACAAGACCATCGCCGACATGATCTCCATGTACGTCGACGTGGAGCACAAGACATGGGACGAGGTATTGCCATACGTCACATTTGCCTACAATACGGCCGTACAAGAGACCACAAGAGTGACGCCCTTCCAGCTGGTGTATGGCCGGAAGGTGACGACTATGCTAGACTCTATGTTGCCGCACGATCCAGTCGACGACGGAAGCGATGACGCCCAGGTGGTTGCTCAACGGGCAGAAGAGGTCCGCCAACTGGCAAGACTACGAATTCAAGACCAGCAACATGTCGACGCCGGCCGATACAATCTTCGCCGGCGTGACGCCCACTATCAACCCGGAGACCGGGTATGGGTGTGGACACCAATACGGCGCCGCGGTCTCAGCGAGAAGCTTCTCAAGCGCTACTTTGGACCCTACAAGGTGCTTCGCCGTCTCGGGGACTTAAACTACGAAGTCCTTCCCGACGGAACCCGCCCATCTGCAAGACGTCAGCCGCGACCCGAGGTAGTGCACGTCGTCCGGCTGAAGCCGTATTACGAACGATAGGACTCTCCACTCTCGTCGACGAGTGAACTGTGGACTGTGAACTCCGGCTAGCAATTCTGCTGTCCTTTTGTTTTTTTGTTTTCCGTTTTTGTGCTGCATCGGGACGATGCACTTTTAAAGGGGGGGATAATGCCGCGCCCAGGGCTGAGAAAGCAACGCTCAGTCACGGACCTCCAGAAAGTTCTTGTTTATTCATGTACCGCATGTAACTTCTATCATTTATTCCTGCTTTTGTTTTCTAGAAAGTGCGTGTTCATTCTCGCCCGATCACGCGACACTCGAGCCGCTTTCGCCGAATCTTCGAGATAGCGACGCACTCTAGATAAGAGGCCGCCCGCGACCTTGTCGAGTCAGTTTCGCCTCAGCGTTCGACCTTGCTGCTTCGCCGCCTTCGACGCTCGCGACGCTCTGTTGTTATTTTTCTATTTCCTTTTATTTTTGGCACAAGTTCGCCACATTAAACGTCTATTTCTTTCTGTGTATTTATTGTTTCTTTTGGTCACCACCCGTGACAATATATATTACAGGCTACATTTCTGGTAACCGACATGTTGTCAACAAGTGCTGTGCTCAACAGTTACTAAGGTGTCAACTTGGGTATTAAGGCAACTTGGGACAAACATTTTATCTTCAATATACCCATTCATTAGCTAAATGTGTCTAGCCTTTGTTGGTTATAAGTGCTAATTATTTTGGGAATTAAAATCAATGTTTGTCCTTTAAGATCATCAGAAGTTCTTTATTTCTCTGTCACGTAAGAAAGATTTTTTTTTCCCTCACAAAGTTTACTTCACAATTAGGCTAAATGTCTTTTTTAGTGACTTCTCTGCTCAGAAAATTCTTGTGCAAGAACATTGGAGTGACAAACATCTGAAAGTTAAACATTTTGATTGGCTGAAAAAAGTTTTAAAAAAAGTGGAGCTTTTTATAAAAGCCATTACCTCGAAATAAAACTGGGATAGATCGACATGATTGAAAGCAGATTACAGAAAAGAGTATTCACGTTTTCTCAAGTGAAGTGAATAACTTCTTAGAGCGGTTCAGCAGCAGTGCTATTTGATGAACGACTTTCACACAGGCGAAGGTGGGGTGAAATTGCTGAGAGAGCTAGTCTGCGACTAATTTGCCCGAGACGAGGAAAGATAGAAATGAAGCTAGCACACTGCGGCTATGTATATGTGCTTGTCCGTTTTTAGCTGTCCTTGTTGTGGGTAAATTGATTTTTTTATAATGTAGCTCATGTAGAAAAGTAGTGGTCAATTGGCAATATATTGGGTGTCTCAAATAGTGGCCAGTCTCTTTAAATCGACCACAAAATTCGGTTTCTTAACCTGTCGCGCTAGGATTTTGTGCACCGTTGCCCACAAGTGGTGTATTTTTTTCTATAAAAATTGCAAAGAGCGAACTAACTGAGGAAAAAATAAAGAAAGAAAATGGCTTAACTGCTATGGAAATGCAGCGAAGCCAACGGTCTTCAAAAATAGGGTGCCCTATTGTTTGAAGACTGGTGCCTTCGCTGAATTTCAAAAGGAGTTAACCCTTTTTCTTTCTTTACTTTTTCCTCAGGTAAGTTCGCTCTTTGCAATTTTTATAATAAAAAAATGCACCGCCTGTGGACAACGCTGCAAAAACTCCTAGTGCAATAGGCTAAGAAACCAAATTTCGCGGTTGAGAGCCTGGCTGCTACTTGAGACACCAAGTTAATGTTACACGAATGTTGAGGACAAAACATACCACATATGTTTGCTGTGTGGTCATTGGAAATATATAAACAATGTTAATAAATTATGTTTCACTAATGTTGAGGGCATAACATACCACAAATGTTGAGGGCATAACATAGCACAAATGTTGAGGGCATAACATAGCACAAATGTTGAGGGCATAACATAGCACAAATGTTGAGGGCATAACATAGCACAAATGTTTACTGTGATGTTACGGGAATGTTTTCAGATAACGTTCCAGCGACATGACATTTTGCGGACATTAGCCACGTATACACAACGTTGGCGGACCACATTCCAGTAACATTGTGGCAACATTCGGTGCTACTAGGGGTATTTGCAGCTTTTTAGAAGCCACAAAAAATGGGTTTAATATTTTTTTCTATTTTTAATATTGAGCGCGTGCTTTCAGTGACCCACGACTTTGATTAAGTTTGGTGGTCGCATCGATACCTTAGAAAACGGCCCGTGACCGCGGAAAAGAGAGTGAGCGAGACTCCAACCGGCCAGTTCTAGATCGGCGGTTTTCGGGCAGAAAGAAACCGAATTTCGAGCCGCAAATTCTGTTCTGGGTAGTTCAGCTCTCATATGTCACGTACAACTAAAAACCTCGGCGAGCATAAATACCCTGTCAGTGTCCCTTTAAGTATCATTCGGAGTGAACATGTTCGCGGTTTTACCTTGAATGCGCGCGAGGTACGCATTTTGGCTTATGCGGACGACATTGCTATTTTTTGCACAGATAGCGAGAGTATTGAAAAAGCCATCGAAATCACCAAAACCTTTTGTACTCGGACCGGATGTTCAGTGAACTGGTCGAAATGTTCGGGGTTTTGGCACGGCCGATGGGCATCGAAGCCAAACTTTCTCGCTCAAATTGCCTGGTCAACCCTTCCCACCCGTTATCTTGGCGTACCATTGGAATACTATCGTGACAGCTCGGGTCTGTGGAGCGAAGAGACAAATAGGCTGCGCGAGAAAGCGGCCCCCAGTGCAGGCCGCCATTTGTCTATTTTCGCGAGAGCTACAGTGTGTAACTCATTTTTTGTCGCTAAGCTGTGGTATCTTCTACAGGTCTTGCATTGTTCTCGATTTCACATTCAGAAGTTGCATCGTGTATTCGCTGTATATGTGTGGGCGTCCAGCTGGGAGCGCGTCAGCCGGATGAATTTGTTTCGGCGCGTACGGCATGGCGGTCTTTCTTTATCACATCTTTTCATGCGCCAAATTGTTAACCGTCTTCTTTTCCTGCGTGATCAAGAGGATCCCTTTCTGCGTACTGTTCTTCAGGTTCAATTGTCGGGTGTCTTACCCAATTTCATCGTTTCATCCAGTGATGGTGCTACGGGACCACTGAGTGCTTATTTGAAGGAAGTTGTCGGTGCATACAAATTTTTAACCACGCGTTTCTCTTTAGAATATCTCAGTACTGTCTCTCGAAAGCGACTTACAAGAAATCTAATAGAAACGTCATTTCCAACCCCTTTGTATCGAGCTATTTACAGCGAGACTTCAGGACAGGATGTACTTCGACGCGTTAAGAAAATGCTGGTCCCGGCCACAATGAAAACCTTTTTCTTTCAACTTCACAGTGGAACGCTTCCGGTTAAAACATTGCTGGACGAAAGGGGCATATTTGTTCCCTGGACTGTGAACTGTATCTCGTGCAAAAGGCCCGAGTCGATAGAGCATGTGTTTTTAGATTGTTGGGACGCAGCGTTCTACTGGGATGTACTGCAGCGAACTCTGAAAAAGGAACTTCCTCTAAGCGCACACGGGATACGTTTTCTGCCTGTTGCCCCAACCGACTCTGTACCGTATGATTTACTTATGGTTATTGGCTTACACAGTCTCTGGAAGAGCCGCATGGCAGTGCGGCATGCTGATGTGGATGCTCGACCAGTATGTCACTATTTTACTCAGAGCATTAGTCAGATTAGAGAAGTGTATAGGGTTTTGGGAGAAGGGCCTGATTGGTTGCCAGCTCTAGACGGATTGGTCACTTTAAGATCATGTTAATCAGAGTGCGTCAGTCGTAAGTCAGCGTGACCTTTTTCAGAAGTGCTTCTGAGGGTGTATTTTGTAAATGAATAAAGCCTGTCAATAAAAAAAAAAATGCCTCAGTAGCTCAGTGGGAAAGACGTCTGGATCACATGCGGTAGGTCCGGGTTCGATCCCCCGTGAAGCTATTTTTTCTCTTTTTTTCAAACATTTTTTGAGGTTTACATATCTTTATTTTTTTTACAATCATCACTGAAGAAACAAACAAAAAAATAACAAACAAATGTTGTGGACGATACTTCGCTGAATTAAATGGCATGGGATTTCCGTTTTGACACCTGCGAACTCAATGTAATCACTTTCCATAAAATGCAAGGAGCATATAAATCAGGTAGCGTCCGCTTTCCGAGGTGTCCGTATATGTTCTACAGGAATTGCAGCCAGCCATTGGTCCCGATCCCGTTGATCTTTCGGAAACTCTGTCGAACAATGCCACTTTTTTTCGGATGCAGGACATGTGAGCCAGCTCTTCACGCAACATCTTGGGTGTATTCTTTTCGGAGCCGATCATGGAAATTCACCACGGGCACTCACTACTCATCTCCAACTCCTCAATGTACAAAAAAACTCATCTTGGAGTACAGAACAACGAGCGGAACAAACATAGCTGCAAAAGTATCGCACGGCGAGCAGTTCCCGCACGCCGCATGTCGTGTCGTCTGCTACGGAGAGGAGAAAAAAAAAAAAAGACAAAAAACGCACGGTCGGGTGTAGCCACGTGACTTCCGCCACTCACTCTCTTCTCTCCACGTCACCGACCTCCGTCGGGTTTCGGTTTCGGTTTCGAGCAGTTGCGTCTTTTGGCTTTATTAAAAAAATACGCTACTCTGTTGCAAAATATTAATTGGGTAGTCCTCCGACACCATAATAAAGCGCGTGGCAAAAAATAAAAAAATTTTTTTGAGGGGTGTCAGTGTCCCTTTAAGAGATCTCCTCTCTCTCAGTCGTACTCGGTCGCAAGAGTGTGAACGGGCCTTTAGGGTGTTTCACGTAAAGTGAGTGTTAGCTCACTTTACGTTTCGTCTTCAGGGTTGTCTTCAGTTATTACGGACTACAAGGAGAGTTGCCCGGTTAAAGCTGCTTTACTCAATTTATAATGAAGAAATAAAAATTGTCATGGAACTATGTCTAGGATAAGTGCACATGCAATCACGTCAAATATAAAGCACGATGAAATGGTTCAACCCTTTTTCAGACATTCATTTTTTCATTGTCGAAGCGATTAAACAGTGGAATGGGGTTTCAGAGTGTATACTGTTAACTCTTCTAACGTGTATCGTTTTGGACCTTCATTAAAACAAGCTTTCCAAATGAAACAATAAAATGCAATTAAAAGATGGGGTACTGCAAACGACTTAATTTTCGCGACGAACTAATTTTCGCGAATTTCTCGAATCGCCCACAATTCGCGAAAAATAGGTCCCGCGAACAATTCCGGTAAAATGTAAACACATTAAAATTTATATTGAAGTCCCACCTCTACGCGAAAGTTAGAACCCGAGAATAATTCCAAAACTTAATCTTTGACCTAAACTGCGAAATATTGAGCCCCCTAAAAATAAGTCGTTTACAGTATATACTACCGGTGCTAAAATTAAAAATATCAGCGTCTCTCGTGAATTTGATCTGAAATTGTATTAAGCTTTTTAGAAGTAATAACTTTGTGCTATACTTCGTTTCAGCTTCGGTTCAGGCGCAGCCAAAGCTACAAGCGCGAGCTCCGGGCTTTCAGCATCCCTGCCAAGCACGCGCGCTCGTGCAGTGCAAGCACTGTTCTGGGCCACATGCTCGCGCTTGTAGCATCGGCTGCATCTGGACCGAAGCTGAAACGAAGTATAGTAGTTAAGCTTATTGTGTGCATCCCAATTTTGATGCAACTGTGTAAGTATACAACAACCAGTGGCCTTCAAAAAAAGGCCGACACTATTTATAAACAAAAATATTAAAATAACGCGTGTTTGTAAGTTTTAGCACTCAAGGATATTCAGGTGCGCACACTTAAAGCTTAAACGCTTTATTGTCAGGTCAAGCAAAGAAACGCTCAATCTTGAGACGCCGACTGGCAGCAACAGTCCCCGAAGCCTGCTGCAGCCACGACCGAAGCAAGCACCCCAGGTGACGGAGCCATGCACCATCAGAGGAGTCTCAAGACTCGGCTTATGTAGGAACTGAAGGCGATGGTACTGCTCCAGATAGCCGAGCTGCCGATCCCGCAGATGGCACTGGAGTAGGTAATGTCTACGCCCATGCTTGTCATGCCGTGCAGAAACCAGCGTCCGGTCCCTTTGCTCTGGCAGACGAAGGGGCCGCCGCTGTCGCCCTGCGTCGTTGCGACGATGATGTTAGTAACATGCCAGGCAGACCAAAATTACGCTCGTCTTTTAATGAACCCTTCTCAAGACTCTATTGAGCAACGTTGGCAGTTGCCATTTCTTGGGCGAAAAGTGTGTGGATTGGAACCGCGTTGACGCCAAACGCTGCCCTCATGCCCGGCACATGGTTAGAGGACGTGCCCGAACGATGGCAGACTCGGAAAATTGGCGCAACGGTTACTAAGTGACGCCCAAGTTTTGACAAAAAAAAAAAAAAAAAAAGGTCTATCATTACAAATTAATAATCTCGAAGCCTAAACAAGGCACGCGTCATAGAGGAGGCTTGTAAAGACAGCTTCGGAAGAACCCTCGGAACAACATTTCCCAGATAACAGAGCCAGATTACTGTTTTTTTCTACGTCAGCCATTGGGGGGTCAGCTCTGGGCACATCGAGAGTGGCTGCGTCCGCATTCGGGGGGGGGACTCGCCGAGCGCTGGTGCGACACCCGGGCTCAATGTGCAGCCCACCTCCAGTTGATAACGCAGAGAATACAGGGGCCTCTGTGAGTCCCGGAAGAGAACGACAGTCGAGTACACAAGCTGCCATCTTGGCCCAGTCTCGTTCAAATCCCGGAGAAAAGCTCACCGGAGAAAAGCTCACCGCAAAACCGGTGGATGCGGAGGAAAGCTCACCGTTTTTTTTTTTCGTCTTTTTTATATGGAGGTTGTTGAATCATGTTTAACATATGTCCCCCCCCCCCCCCCATTTATTATCATTAAATTCGTAAACTTTGTAAAAAAGGAAATGTCCTTTTTTGTGTTATTTCTTTAGCTTATCGGCTATATTGCTTCGAAATTTATAATTGCGGGCCACTGTTTTCGGGGGTTATCTCTCTAGGCAACGAAAGCCTAGAGAGATATGACTTTATGAACTTGAAGAGCAAGAAAAAGTTTGAAAACTTAACAATGTTTTCCTGAAACCTAAAAATCAAAACTGAATTTCTGAAAATCCGAAAGTGCAAGCGCAACAACGCGGTGCCTGAAATTCTCTTTGACGCTTCTGTTAACCTTACAAAAACGGGATAAAACAGTCAGTAGGATATCAAGGTTTCTTTCTTCCACGGACATGCACGTTTTCTAGCCGTTCGTGCAAGTGTTTCCAGACGTTGCCTTTGTGTGATATAGTGCCCTTCTGCGGCGAGTTACCCATGACTTTCAGAGCTGCCCACTATCACCGTTGTTAAGGTGACCTATATAAGAACTACAGTCTTATATGTTTACAGTCTTCTGTAAGGTAGCGAATTGGACGAGTTGGTAGAGGTTATACATGACGAAAACCGCTCAAACAACGAAGACGGAGTGAAGACAAACACGACAGGATCGACGAAGCTGCTCGCGCAGCTAAAGTTTTGTTATTGAAATTAACAGAAAGAAAACAGCGTAGCCGTCACTGATTACATCTACAAACACATATTTATCCATCAGGCACTACACAACCTTTGGAGCTGAAGAGTTTCATTCATACACCACTATTCATATTAGCTCGCAAAGAACAAACCTCTTCATTTTTTTATTTTTACAGAGCTACCGAGGGTGCACTGTCAGATGTCAATAAATTGTTGTCATTCTTACCGGTGTCCAATGTTCTGATTGTATACTTGCGGAAAGAATTGGTGTATACTAATTTTTGAGGTAAATAGGCCCAATGAATTTCAAGAACATTACAAAAAAAAGGACATATATTCAGTGAAGTGACGAATTCGAACTGTGTTAAATTGCGACGTGTGACGCAGAATCTGCTAAGCTAAGAAAAAAAAAAAAAAAAAAAAACGGTGAGCTTTTTTTTGCATTCGCTCAAAGGCCGGTGAGCTTTTCTCCGCATCTGCCGGTTTTGCGGTGAGCTTTTCTCCAGTGAGCTTTTCTCTGCCGCCCGTCTCGTTCTGCCTTATAAGTCATAAGTGAACGTAAATAAAAAAGAAAATTATAATATCTATTTAGTTAGTTATTCATTTGTATGCTTATCTATTCATTCGGTTCCAAAGGCTGCTAAGCTCTTTTTGGAGAATGTGGAATGAGAAGGTTTTTCCCGCGCAAGAAGTTCTGCCACACTGAATACTGAAGTGTAGCGTGGGAACCCCAGTCCGGCATTGCCGTTCGCCTCCCGTTTTTTTCCCGCGCCTGCACCTGGCCGCGCGTGGCCTGACGTCACGTGCTTTTGTCGACGTCATCACCAAGTGTCGTCCAAAGGGAAGGGTCACGTGACAGGGGAGGGCTCTGCGAACGACGGGCCCGAGTTAGCAAAGGCTTTAGAGGCAGCGACAGAACAGTAGACGCAGGGAAAGCGGAGGTCAACGAGCACACTCGTTCGATCGGATGGCATAAGTCGAGGGAAGAAGTTTTCCTATTCATTTCCTTTCAATCCGTCGGACGATTAGAAACCTCCCTCACAAAGATTGCAACTTTCAGTTAGGGAGAATGTTAAGTGAATGCTTGCGCTTAGCAGCGCTATTGGAATATTACTTACAATTTTCTATTTATTCGGTATTTAATCGCATATTAGTTAGTTGTCAATACTAGGGGCTTTCGTTAGGAGACGCAAGCCACCGCCTGGTATGAAAGGGTTTGGCCTTATCTATCATAGATAGGTGGAAGCGGGCACCAGCGGCCGGACCTATATTTATTTGGACCAAACTTGCGAACGTAGAGGTTGGCGCGTTGACAAGTTTGACAATTAGGAAATGTCGGTTTCATAATTTTGGAAGCATTTACAAAGAACAGCAACGAGAACTTCAATATACTTTTTCTTGGGGGAAAGGGGGGGGGGGGGAGACTATTTTACTTCCCTCCTCCCCCAAAAGGAAATCCTGCGTACGCCGCTGACTTTACGTGATATTAAACTCGCCCTGAATATAGAGAAGAAATTTCCCCGCTAAATTGAGTGAAGACATTTTTCCCACTGCATAGACCCTTTTTAAAAGTGCGCCCCATCTAGCAGCTGCTGAGTAAATTACCCGAGTCGGCCATTGCTTGGGCGCCTGCTGTGAGCATAGAATGGACACGAAGACTGTGTCAGCGTGAACTCGGCTGAGGTCGTATCGAAATATAGTGCTGCGTCAGCGTCCAGTGAAGACTGGGGTTCAATCACACGCTTCATGACCAATGAATAGATGGATGCTAACAGCTGCATGTTTTATGACGGGTGGTAGCTCGCGCCACCTAGGCTAGAAACCTAAAAGAATCAAGAAGTTTGAGTCCTTTTCTCGTCTAAGTCAGTTTTCCTTTTGTAACTATCACCAGGCAGTGTGGGGTATTGCCAGAATGACATTTAAAAGATAGGAAAAAAAAAAAACAACGATTGAAAAATCATTCCCCGCCTTCTTTTCCCGGCGAAGGAGTCTCCAATTTTCCTCTGGTGAAACCCTGTCGGCGTCATCCCAACACCGAGCCCACTGGGAGACAGGATTGAAACTTTAGGATCCAGCTGCGCTAGTTAGCTTTACTTCGTGAAAATTTCCACCAGTCTTCTAACCTCCTCTTTGCGACTGTAATTCTGTTCTCCTTCATTCATTTATCCTGGCCAGCAAAACTCAGCGCCCTCACCAAATTCATTACCCCTTCAGGGTGGGCAGGAAGAAGTCCCGTACACTGCAAGACCAAATCTTCCAGCATCTGAAGCTCACTATGGCACACCAAACCATAATGTGTCTATCTCTTGCAATTTAATCCCACACGTCCTTAACACTCACCCTCTCGACCCTCGAACAGCAAAAAAACTTCACTGTGAATTATCGGACAACTCTTCCTCCCTTATGTCCTGTTTTTGTGAGCTGTACATTGTTAAAGCTGATATGACGGTGGGCAATTTATGGGTGTCTGACAATGTTGTTTGTGGGGTCTGAAAAATTAAGCGGATAACTTTTTTCCGCTAAATTTAGCCGGTCATGACGTACGTACACGAAACACACAATGGATCCGCTGCGAAACCCCTAGCTGTAAAAAAAAGGAAGATGACCCATCATGTTGTACAGCGGCTACTCACGTGACACGGTCCGCTGGACTCGGATTCGTCCTTGGCGCACACCACGTTGTTGGCCTGCAGAACCGGGTGGATTAGCCGGACGGCCTCGCATGCGTCAAAACTCTGCACCACTTGGCGAGTCTGCTTCAGCTGCGTCGAGTGGCCCGTGCCTGGATCGAAGAGGACCCCAACTATTGCACTCTGCCCGCTGCGATCTTCGTTTTCTGAGATCTCGTTATGAGCAGGCGAAGTAATTTTTTTTTCTTTCTCCGGAAGAATTTCTTTTGAGTGAGCAATAAGAGGGGACCATCATGTTGTTGTTAAACAATGTTCGCCTCACCAGGTGTGGTCAGTGCGCATGCGCGGAAACCGGATTCCTGGGAAGTGAAGCGCCTAGCCGGCAGTTGCGCCTAAACTGAGGTTCGGCCTCAGTGGATATAAGAACGGCAGGGAGGACTTTCAAGGCCAATTCACACACTTGCGACTCCTTAGAACTGAGTGCCTTGAAACCTCTTAAAATTTCTTAGGACGAGAGAACACACTGGAACGCTGGCGCCATCTATGCGGTGACCCTGGAACTGCGTTTCACTAGAGCGAAGGTTTTGAGAGATTTTCGAGGTCAAATGTGCGTAATACGTATGAGAAGCGGTCGCAAATGACGTTGAGAAAAGTTTTCCGAGTCAAGAAAGAAAGTATGATGCGCGAGAGAAATAGAAAATATCTGGGACCGCCAAGTTTTCATTGCTACCCAATAGATGGCGCCAATGTGTCCTTCCAAGGCACTTGGTCTTAAGAAGTCGCAAGTGTGTGAACGGGCCTTATAACTTCGTAGTTGCTCCTGTTAGGTTCTTGAGAGAGGAGTTCGCGTCTCCAGCCTCGACTGCACTAACAGGGGGTGGGATGCATCCCTCCGGGGATGAGAACGGGAGGGTCTGCTTCCTGTGTATTCCTTTCTCTCGCCGCGAAGCCCATTGCACGCCCTTTGTCCACTTATTTCTCCCTTTGATGGGATGTGAGAAATCCAACCAGTAATTGTCAGTAACTCATTACTGAAAAAGTAATTCAGTTACTTTAGAAATTTCATGTTCAGAAAAGCGACGAATTAATTACTACATTAGAAAAAGTGACAGATTACAAGTAATTTCGTTAGTCGTAAGAAATTACTTCCAAAGTGACGACGCAGGCGAGTTGCTTAACGATACAACTCACTGCCTCGGTGGCTCCGAGGCAAAGCGCCGGTCTACGGATCCCCAGTTGGTGGGTTCGAATCCCGACCGAGGTGTTTGCAATCTGACGGAGGCTTATTGCGGAGAAGGCGCCGTCTAACCGAGCTTTCGGTTGCACGTCGAGAGATCTCTAGGTGGTCGAAAATAACCCTTAAGGCCCGACCACACTAGCGTGAACGGCGCCGCCGGGCGGCACCGCCGTCCGGCGTCCCAACGCGAGGAGTCCACATTGGCCTCCGTTTTGCAGGCGTCACGTGACAGCACTGGATCACGCGATCGCGCCTCCCGTCGGTTTTCACGGTTTTCCCGCTCTTTCGTCGTCTGCTCTTCGTTAGATTCTTCCGTTCCGCACTCGCTGTCTAGACGGTAGGAGTTCATAATGACCTGGTGATCAGCGTGAATGTGATTAACCTAGCCTGCTCGTTGATCTTGCGACGTCGCCGCGCTCTGAAGGGAAGGAGGCGCAGGTTTTGGGTCCGGCCGAATGGGTTCTACCGAAACACCGAAGGACAGGACAGGTCTGGCGCGCCGCTGGGGCAGCAAAGCCCCGGCGGCGCGCCAGACCTGTCCTGAAGGCTACTCTCGAAAGTGTCACCAACTCAACACGACATCCGTCACAACAGAGACGACATGCAACAAGTGCCACGGAGAAACTCACTTGTAATTCCCAATTCCTCTCCTATAATTTCCCAGCGGTTAGTTTCAAGGAACCGCTCCGTTGGGGAAGGCATCGGGGGGAAATAGGGGGAGCAGACGACACGAAACACGTCCTTCGCTTCGATACGCGCCGAGGACCGGCTTGAGCGTTGCCATGGCATCGCGACGTCACTATCTACGCCATCTCCCATTGGCTCCTCTCTTCTGCGGCGTGCGGCGCTGAGCTCAGAACCGCGCACGGAGCGGTTGGGTGTGCGGCGCCGCACGTCGTGACGTTGAAGCCGAAAACTGGCTTCCACCGGCAACCGGCAGCGACGACCGTCGCGCCGCAGGCCTCCGAAACGCCAATGTGGTCGTGCCTTTAGTCCTCCGCTGGGGCGTGCCAGATGCCCGTTTTTCGGTTTGTCACGTAAAACCTCCAAATTTGTTTCACGGTACAACTGGAACCAGCGCACAAATACTAACAAAAGGGAGGAAGGTGTGGTCGGGACAAGCGCCGAACTTCAACCGATTATGTCATAAAAGGAAGATATCAAACTAACCATCCACGTCACTATCACATCGACACGTGCTTGAAAAAGGCTACCTCATTCTGAAGTAAACAAACACAAGTGTGAGTGACGCATGTTGCGCCTTCCTATCCTATCTCGAACTCTTCCAGAAGTTCTTTTGCAGTTTTACAAACCTCTTTCCCCAGAATCGTGACACAGTCAAAGCTTGGCTTACACATGCAAGTCACACAGTGTAAAGCTAGGTGCGCGAGTTGCTACAGTAGGACAGTTGATATCAGCGACAACGCGTGCTCGAGCACTTGTTCGTTGACGGAACGGCTGCCCGTCTGTTCGATGTGTGCTCTACCACAACTCAATTCGATTCGATCGACCACCTCCACTTCGAACCCAGCGTACCTTGTTCTGTGTTTAACTGCACATTGGTTTAATTTGTTCCATATCAGAAACTTTGGAGCATAGTTGCGACATTTCGAGAAGTGCCGCGAAGACAACCAATACGTCATACCCCTTCGCTTTCTTTTTTATACTATGATAAAACGGACGTAAATAAGGTGTTGTCTACGGTCTTTTGTTTGGTCGCTCTCTACGTTGTTTTATCATACGTTGGCGTTCTATCTTAATCTTTCGAAGTAGCTTTTCGGATCCAGACCGAAGAAATGACACTTGGTAACCCGCAGTGCCAAGCCGTTCTATCTGCCACCCAAATCTCCTTTAAAGCGTGTACTGGCAAGACGTTTCTAGGACTGCTTGCAGGCATGATGACACAGTTCCCCCGTGACCAGCTTGGAATGAGCCGAATCATACGGCAAAAGGCCCTTCTTTGTGCGGGGATAAGAGGCCCAACAAACGTGACTCTTAGTGAACTTCAGTCTTAAACCAAGGAACTGCAGAAAGCATGCCATCCTGGCGTTCATGTGTAAACTTCCTTCCCCCAGAGTGACGCTTAACAAACTCCCAACACAGAAGAGACAGCGGTATCCACCGAAGCCTCATCAGCTCTTTTTGTTACAGCCAGGTAGTCATCTCTAAATGCAAATAACCTGTCTACGCTGCTTGCGTCTAAATCCTCACTAACGAATCGGTTTAGCTTGACCAAACAATTATCACACAGTACCGGCGTTATGCATGCGACAATGCATATGCCACCCTCTTGCAAGTAGCGCGCATCGTTAAAAAAAACGAAGGTCGACCGAAGATAAAACTGAAGCGGTTTCATGAACTTGTCCATTTCCACACTGCTAGCATTCTGAAACTTAATTAGCCACCCTATCTGTGTCAAAACATTGGCGCCGAATAAAAAAAGTTGACAACTTCAATGGAGAACACAGCGTCATTCTCGCGAGTACCACAATTTAAGCACTCCACAATCTGTGAGTTCCGCACCAAAAACGGGGGTCATCTAGATGCAGGGTGTTTAGTTGCTTCGATAGGAATTGGGTCACCAACCGTTGCCATGTACCTCATTCGGTGACAATAGTCCTAAGTGGTGAACCCCCCTTACGTGTTCTGAGGGTGAAAAAGGCCTTGCTGCACAGGACTTGGTACCAAACATATCTTGGGGCAATAAAACAACCACCCCCCTCCCTATCTGCTTGAAGGAGACAGCCTATTTTTCATGAAAGGACGACACTACTTTGCCCAGGTTTCTCACGACAGATGAAAAAGGCACCCTGTCACAAGGTACCAAACAGTCCACATTTTACGGAACACAGCTTCCCCTCTCATAGGCATCAATCTTATCAGATACACGACGCACTACAGCGAAAACTCTATCGTGGTTCAACTCAGAATTTTGTGCCCTTTAACAAGGGTCATGGCAACTTCGTCTGGAAGTTGGACGTCTCCCAGAACTATCAGGTCTCCCTCATCAGGCAACTTCGCACGGGGACTTCCTTTGTGATGTAAAGTAAAACAAAAAAACAAGGTACGTTGAGTGCCCGGGGGGGGGGGGGGGGGGGGGAGGGTGTATCGAATTCTGTTTAGTTGTGGTCGAGCACCTACACAGGACAGACGGGCCGTTGTGTCAACGACCGAACGCGCGAACACGCTTTGTCACTGGGATCAACTGTGGGAGGGCACTTACCTTTACTCTGTGTGACTAGCATGTGTAAGCCATACTTTGACTGTATCACGATTCTGGGGAAAAAGGTTGATAAAACTGCAAGGTAACTGCTGGAAGAGCTTGAGATCAGAAAGTGAGGCGCAACATGTGTCAGTCAACCTTTGGTTTGCTTTACAAAAGAATGAGGTAACCTTTTTGAAGCACGTGTCGGCGCGATAGTGACGTGGATGGTTAGTTCGATATTTTTCCTTTTAGTTAATCACTTAAAGTCCAGCACTTGTCCTGTCTACGCCTTCCTTGCTCTAGTTATTTGTCCGCCTCTTCTAGTTGTAAAATTACTTTTATCCGTGCCTATAGTAAGGGACTGCCACTCAACGGAATCTTAGTGGGCCCTGTAACGATACTTAACAATTCCGCTACATCCCAGCTGTACATCGGATGTCCGGAGGCCTCCGGCACTGAAACGTCGAATCACGAAAAAAAAAAAATGTAACCCGAAAAATTACGTGAGCAAGTCTCGCGTCGCGCGCACGACACATTCACATACTTCCTGGGTTTATCGGAATGATCGAGACAAGTTTAAGTTTATTCAGGAACCGTCATGTTGTAAGATCACGCGGGGGGACACGCTTCGTCATTCGCAAGCCAACTGAGCGCGCCGAGAATCGACCCTTGTTCGCCCCTTGTCTCCAGGGTTAGTACTGCCTATGCATTTGCGGCCTTTGAACTGCGGATTAGACACGTTAACTGTTGTGTCGCTTTGTGTTACTTTGCACGCTGCACACTGTGTTATGCTGTTTTGTGCTTTTTCTGCACTTTGAGTGCATGAGGAAGTGTGAACGAATTTTTTTAAACATGTACATAAAGATCAATTAAAAAAAAAAAAAAAGACCTTTGTTCGCCCCTTTGCCGTGCGGGGCCAACCGCCGGGCGTACGCGTAGGATTGTGAATCGCATGGTCCGGGGTTCGACTCCCGCTGCGACGTTCGATAAACCTCGCTGATTATGATTATTAAGCATGACACATCACGACCAAGTACGTTTCTACGTATTTTTTTTTTAAATGCTCAGGTATCGCCTACTTTTGGCTGTGTATGCTCCATGTTGGGCTGCAGGCATGCGCGTTTCGCATTTCTCGTGAAATCCGACCCTTAAACCCGTTTTCGGTAAAATGTCGGCGCAATTCACCTCTTGTTTCTCCCCAGCCGGTGCTGAAGCAGGTGGTGTTCCTCGGAAGAGTGGCGCCCGTTCCAGGAAGACAAACAGGCCTCACGGTGTCCGTGAAGTTGACTGGCATGTTGAGCTTGATCACGGCCACGTCGTAGGACATATCTCTCTCGCTGTAGCTCTGCGTGCAAGGTTGTCCGCGAAAATAAATATACAAGTGGGAACTGGAACATTGCCTCGTGCTGATACGAATGTAATGTTTCAGGCCCAACTATGCCGCTGTTTAATCACGGTAGACTGCTAAAAACATACCGCAGCAACACTAACATTGTAAAGACAGTTTTGTTTTAAGAACCATCGTTTACATGATGAAGTCAAGCATGAAAAAAAAAAAAAAATTGGGTGGTACCCTATCTGCTTACCTCTGTAGAGAGAACTGTTTGTGACGGAATAAGGTGAAAGTCTTTTTTTACAGTATCTTGTTTCATCGTACTTATAAAGTGTTCATTCTTCCAGAGACGCTTCGCATTGCTGGAAATATGATCGTAGTTATGAGATCGTCCTGGGAGTCCGTGACACTGACACTGAGTCCAGAAGATACGCTCAAAAGGAAGGAAATTTATATTTATTTTCTTTTTTGCTTCGTAAAAGCCCATTCAAGCAGACGCATATATTATAAACATAAAAATTAACAAAGTGCAGACCAATCATAACGTGTCATTTTATTTATACCAAACAGTAAAAAGGTCGGAGGAAAGGCGCTCACTCACCGCAGCAAAGTACTGGTGTCTATGTGCATGGTATGGGTCGAGTATACCACTGGGAAAATATCGCAATATTGAATAATGGCAACACCGCCTATCGGTTTCAGTTTTAAACACGGTCCCTTAACTGCATGCTCGGAACCATACACTTAAAAACAACCCAAGTGCCAACTGTCGACAAATAGAAAATCGCACACAATAAACGCAGAGTTTCACTTGGCGAGGTTGCCTTGTAGAAGAAACAGAATATCGCCCAAATGGACGAACTGCGCTACAGGATTGAGGTGCGGTAACTCGTTCGGGCGCAAGCTCCAGAGGGTCGAATTCAGTCTCGTCGATCTACTTGTAGGCGAAAAATCCACTTGCTAATTTCTTCTACTTTATTGTCGCTTGTACGTTTTGGGTTTTTTCTTTGCCCAAAGAACGTATTCCGATTTTTCCTTGCGAAACAAGAACATGCTTTTCCGGGATGAGTGATGCTCCCGCATTCTTGACTTTCTGGGACAGTATTTTAGGTGAAATAGAACAAGATATTTTTGGTAACAACCAGATCTTTCTCGACGTAAAGAATAATTTTTTCCCGATGGGTACCTTTTATCTAAGAGAGTAGTTTGATCCCGCAATACCTTCGAGGACGCACTTCATATAGTATCACTCACTTGTTCTCTGCCACACTGTGCGGTCGAACACGGGTTCGGATGTACATTTTTGCCGTGGATGATCCACGGGTAATCCGCGGATATGCAGGGCTCTAATTACAGATCTCACTCAATCACAAGTAGTTCTCGCCCTCACCGTAGTTGCGGCGCTGGCGCTTGTGTTGAACGCGGGTAGCGCGGCTTTTACGAGCTCGCCACGGTCGCTGCCGTCCTCCGCCGCTTCCGGCACCAGCCGTGACGTTGCCAAGTGAAAATATGTTTTGTCTATTTGTTTGTTTTGCCTCGACGTCTTTCCGTGGACTGGCCAAGCGCTTGAGAAAGGCGCGCTTTTTTTCTTTTTTTTTTTAATTTGAGGGCGAGTTTTGTAAAGAAGTAATCTTTACGGTGTATACTGTTCGTTTCAATCATTAGCGAGCACTTGGTACAAGTATGAAGTGGGCGCCTGCAGCGATGTTTATACAGGTTTGAATTAATAATATATAAATATGCCCCGCCGCATGCGTTCTTTTTTCCGTCCTTAATGCTCGGGCGGTCTAGTCGGCACTTAGTTTTCGAGTCGAACTATTTCGGAACGCTTTGTCTCTATGTATCCTGGTTCGCTCAGGTTACTTTGCCTACAATAGCTGCCTGGTAAATATTTTTTTTTTCTGGAGGAATGAACGATTGAAAAACTTATTACGTACCATAATATTTCACGCTATTTTTTTATCGCGTCTAATTTTTTGTTGCACCGCACATACCCACTGAATTTGGAACGTTCTAATCTACCGACTCTATGGCTCATAAAAGAATCAGCATTCCCAAACCTCACGAGGGTTTGAACATTGTGTGAGCAACGAGTCCTGACATAAAATCGTTATCGGCGTCAGATGCCCTCGGCGTTCTTGTTTCCCGGACAATGTGCAAACGTACCAGTATGTTGAATAGAATTATTTATTACAATTATTATGAATACAATTATTATGAATTATTTACAAACTACATGTATACTTCGAGTTTTCTATTAAATATATTTATTTATATTCGATGGAAGTTGATTCTTAATTTGTGTTCACAAATTGGTACGAATAAACTACGACCTAGTGGTGTGGGTGCAAGTCGTTTTACCTTCGATATAAAAATTACTTCACTTCTAACTACCGACAGCCAAATCCGGATATCTACGCAATATTTGAAGAAAAAAAAAAGGGGAGGGGGCATGTAAGTTAATCAAGTAGTGTACAATTCTCCAAAATTTGTTTTGTTCTATATATTAAAAAAAAAAAAAGGAAATTGGGGGCGCTTAACCTCTTTGGGGGGGGGGGGGGGGGGGGGGGAGGTTGCTTTCGTGCGCACACGCGCCTGCACGCATGTCGAATATTTTGAATTGCTGAGGTGCCGAATATTACCCCTTCCCTCCCGTTATTGACTCGTAGAAATATATTGTCGATAAGAAGAAAAAGAGCGCGCCTCGTAAACTGCCTGGTCGTGCACCAACGTGAGCTGTGCCGGTTGGTAAATATAGGCATCGTGACTTATGTCTAAATACCTACCGGAGCTAGTAAGAAAACCCTTTCTTCGGCACGCGAAACGTTTTAGGGTGCAGGCAGTGTTCCGACTGATGTTCAATGGCCCCCTCTGTTAGATGTTCTTGTCACTGATACTTACTTTAGGTAAATGCCGTGCTAAAAAAAATGACAGAAATCGTTCCTAATTTCCCGGTGAAAAAATAATTTTTTTCGCATCACAAAATGAAACATCACGAAGGTTCATCATGTTTCAAAAGAAGACCAATTCGCCCTTATACTTCGTTTTCCCTGGAGCCCAGATGCCGCCGACTCTACGAACTGATCGGACCAATCAGAGAGCTTGAAAAGCTCACCGTCGTGGTGTTTTCCATGCTTCTGTACGTGTTCTGTCATTGTTGAACCAATCGAAAGCAAAAAAAAAAAAAAAAGGCCTAGTGACTTGTGCTTTTGACGCTGCTTGATTGATACTCTATCTTCATAGCGTCGGCTGTGTCTGGACTTATATGAAACGAAGTATCGCAGGTTAAGGACGTCAAGGATTTGTTATCACCAATATTAGGCGAAAATGGAAAGACATATCTTTTTGAATCTAATCTAACTTCTGGCCTGCAGTCCTATTGCTATCAACAATTGAATTCATTTTTTTTTTGATATGCTAGAGAATAAATGTAGCAGCCTTAAAATCAAATCA